>NC_059335.1:19276428-19592857 GCF_018350155.1 Leopardus geoffroyi
TCAGAGTCCTCAAATAGCTGATTCAGGCATTCTGTCTACATTTTGTAGCTGCATTCAGTGGGAGAGACAGGGTGGTCTATACTTTTCTATCTTACTGGAACCAGAATTCCTTCATCCCCTTTGTCTTTTAAACATTTGTTGACACTTGGCAATTTATCTACAGGTGTTTCTTGTCAGTTCCCTTTGTCTCCACGAACTTACACTTTTATTTAAAAACATTTTTTTTTTTTTTTTTTTACAATTTTAGTATGATCTTAAGAGAGAAAGGAGGTGGTCAGTTCTCTATCTTCATGATACCTAATAAAGTTCTGCCGTATGCAAACTTTGACTACCATTTCTTGCTTTTTTTGATTAGTATGACTAGATTTATTAGTCCATTTTAAGCTTTTAGGGTTTTTGTTTGCTTTTTGGTAATGGGATACTATTAGAAGAATGAATTTTAAAAGAATTGATCGGAAATCTGATTTTGTTTTGTCAGCTTTTTGAAATAGAGCTTTTCTCCCATTTTAGAAGATACACATACATATATCTGATAACTGATAAAGAAGACACTCAGATTTTCCCCTATGTGTTAACCTAATAAAATTATTTTTTACAAGTTTATTGATTTATTTTGAGAAAGAGAGAAAGCGCAAGTTGGGGAGGGGCAGAGAGAGCGAGAATCCCAGGTAGGGATTCTGATAGCAAGAAGCCCTACTTGGGGCTCAGTCTCACAAACCGTGAGATCATGACCTGAGCCAAAATCAGGAGTCGGATGCCTAACTGACTGAGCCACCCAGGTGCCCCCAAAGTATTTTCATTTGTTCATGCTGTGATGAAAAACACTTTACAGCTTTATATTGCTTTCATACCTTAATATTAGTTCTTTAGTTACATTTGATAATTGCAGGGTTTCCTTCTTACACATCAACATGTACCATGGGTTGTTTTTTTTTTTTTTTTTGAGAATAATTCTTTTTATTTCATTTTCTTTGGAATTTTTGCTGCCCATTTTGCTAATTATTTAACCATTTTGAGGCATATCTGTGGAACTGTGACATTTTTGCTGAATAGAAAGATCTGTTCCAGTTTATAGACTAGTCATTAGTTAAAATAGTTTAAAAATATTTTCATCTTCCCTGCTTCTTTTATTTTCACTTGCCGACTTCATGAGATAAAGGAGAAACCGGAGCTTGGAACTAGATTTTATCCACAGGTACTTTTAACTTGCACTTTTTATTAACAAAGCTAATGTGGAAGCGAAGTGTTTTCTGTTGCCAATTTAACTTCTTTAATTAAAAATGAAAGTTATAAGGTAATAGTGCCATGGGTGAAGTTCTAATGTCATCAGAATGGGGGAAATGGGTTTAAAATTGAAACTGTTGGCCTGATGGTGACTCTATAGCACAGCATCGGGAGTTTTGCCACTTTATTTAATGAAAAATGGATACTAATGCCTTAAACTCCTTCAGTATTACCTTCAAAAAAATTATAAAACTATAAAGAGGCATAACTATGAGAAAAGCACTGATGAAAGCCGAGGGTGCCCTGGGAAGGTGGGTGTTTGAAAGATGAAAGCGTGAACACGCAGGGTTTCAAACTCTAAAGGAATGTGTATTCTTGTTCTTAAATGAGGTCAGGCAAAGCAGACTCCCTCCTCACTTTTACCAACCCCATTCAGTTGCCAAGCGGCTGAAACAAACGCCATTCTGGAATGCGCTGAACCTGATTATTACAAAATCCCAGCCAGAAACCCTGGTTTACAGTCTTCACGCCAGCTGGGGTGGCTTTCGGAGTTAATTTTTTTTTTTTTCCTGAGTAAAAAGCAAAGTACCCAGAAACATGTTTTTTTAATGGAGAGTCCTAAGACCCTCCCCTCCAATTGTCAGTTATATCGGAAATGATCTTTTCAAACTATAGCTTCACATTCACAAGCACCTCGACCCATTGGGATTAGCCTGTCATGCCTGTGCAGTCCACTCAGAGTTTCTACTGTTTTGTAGAATTATGTTCCTTTCCTCCAGAAAAAAAGTCAAATGCTATACCAGACATGTCATTTTACAAAATATTAATAGATTTTCCCAATATACACAGATGTATTTCAGGCATACAAAATGTTACATCTACAAAGACTTTAACATAAAAATGTCCTTGGCCCAGGCCTCACAGTAAAAGTGTAATAGTCAAACCAAATTAATTTCATGGTAATTTATCATCCCTAAAATTTAAAGTGGGAGGAGGCGAAGGGTCTTGCAGTCAACTATCTTTCCCGTGTCTTCCAACAAGAACCGAAAGTGGAGATTTCGTGGGGACAAACCCAAGTGTGGCATATCTGTGTATGCTTGTCAGGCGTTTCCTTCTAGCAAAGCCCAAAGGGCGGTCCTTCTTGACGCACTTGATCAAGTCTGTAGACGTTGATCCTCCACAACACAGATGCTTTAGGAAGATTTGATTTCTAGATGAATCAACTGCAGCAGACAGAGAGGGCCTTTTGAGGGCACCAGCCACCAGCTGGAGTGGCTGCCCCGGAGCAAGCAGGACTCTCACCCTCCGCTGGCCTGCAGGGCCCAGAAAGACAGAGGCAGCACATTCCCTCTCAGATCAGACCCCTGTGGTCAGCCTGCCGTGTGGCAGGGAAGGGGCTCTGGGGTCACTCTGTCTGAGCCTTCATAGAGCTGAGTAGGCCGCACACACAACAGGAAACAGACGGTATCCTCGCGTCACCACCCTTTCCTAAGCTTGCCCTCCTTGTTCCCTGTATTACTTCATAGACTGACCCGGCAGGGAACTCTCCCTCTTGACACCACCTTCCAGGGACGGCTGGAAAATGATCTCTAACCATTTCACCTGGAAATCTCCAAAGAGGACACACAGGCCCTGTTGACATTTTGTTGTGTTTTCAGTAGCTTTGCAGATGTGTTTTTCTAGTACTGTGCCTTTCTTCATTTTCCCCAAGTGATTCATTAGTATTTTTCCTGTGTACAGGGTTATCATTAAATATCCAAATTAATAGTCAAGGAAGCATCCAAATTTAGGGCAGTGTTGTTGTTTTTTTTTTTTTTTTCTCCTACAGGAAACTGGGTTAGTTGCTTTCTTTCCTAACAAAACCTCATTTTGCTGGATTTTAGATTTTTTTATTTGTTTTTGAGATAGCTTTATTGTTTTTGTCTGTTTATAAAAGGAAATATATACTCTTTGCAAAATCTTGAGAAAATCCTGAGAAATATAAAGAGGTTAGCAAAGGCTACCCATAATTCCACTTCCTGGAGACAGTCTCTCTTCTCATTTAATTTAAATCCCTTTTTAGGTAACTAGAAATAGAGCTGTGTGTGTGGTCCATAACTATACTGTCCTTAGAATCCTCCCAATTCCTTGTCCCTCCTCCTCCCCCAACCCCACACTAACTTGGCCCTACTTTAATTATATGACCACAACGTCAAGGGAGCCCTTAGCACAGCTCAGCAGCTGAATCCACTTCCCCAGCTGGGTCACGCTGCCACTTTCCAAGACCTCTATTTTATGCCTTCTTTTCCCTCCCCCAATCTTTAACATTCTTTCCCTTCCTCAAGTTCAGATGGTGACCTCATTTCTTATTTCTCCTCCTTACTCCTCTCTTTTCAGTTTATTCATCTTCCCCCCTGGTTCACGAGGCAAAGCAAGGAGGCTTGGGGGGATGGCAAGAAGAAGGGGGAAGACAAGATGCAGATCTCTTTGGGCAGATCTTGCCATAACGGAAAGAATCTGGTGCAGATGGTCTAATGAAGGAAAAGCTAGTGAGTGTGGGCCATTGCTACATCAGAAGCTGTGTTTGGTAGGGAGGGTCCAGCCACTGCAGACAGGACTGGGGGCAGGTGCTGGTGGCAGTCATTGGGAAGCTCAGGGCTCCTCTCTGGAGAGAGGGAGAGCCCCTGTTAGTTGGGTGCCAGTGGCTCCTTCTTCTGCAAATGGTGAGGTTTCTTCCCTCCCATCAGAACTTCACATTGATGTCAGGGTCCACATTCAGGTTCCTCTGATGGTGGTCCCTGTCATCGTTCTCTGTTTAAGTGAGTGTGTTTGGGCTTTAGCATAGTTATTCTTCATTCTGTCTGTCTAAAATGTGTTGCTAATAAATACAGATTAGAACAGGCAAGTTTTTTCTTTTGAAATAATTAAGTCAAATATTTCTTTGGTGATTAAAAAATTTTTTTATTAAGATATAATTGATGTCAACATTATATTAGTTTCAGGTGTACAACATAATGATTTGATATTTGTATATATTGTGAAATGGTCACCACAATAAATCTGATTAACGTTTGTCACCTTATATAGCTATAGAATTGTTTTCCTTGTGATGAGAACTTTTAAGAAGAACTTTCAACAAGTTCAAATATGCAATACAGTATTAACTATAACTATAGTCACTGTACGGTACATTACATCCCCATGACTTATTTATTTTATGACTAGAGATTTGTTCTTTTGACCCCCTTCATCCAGTTTCCTCCCCCCACACTTCCTGTCTCTGGCAACCACCAATCTGTTCTCTATATCTATGAGGTTTTTTGTTTTGTTTTGTTTTGTTTGTTTTTTTTTACATTCCACATATAAGTGAGATCAGAGATCATATATTTGCTTTTCTGTCTGACTTATTTCACTTAGCATACTGCCTTCAAGGTCCATTCGTGTGTCCCAAATGGCAAGATTTCATTATTTTTAATGGCTGAATAACATTCCATTGTATATAGATATACCACATCTTTTATCCATTCATCCACTGATGGACATTTAGGTTGTTTCCACATCTTGGCTATTATAAATAGTGCTGCGTTGAACACGGGGTGCAGATGTCTTTTCGAGTTAGTGTTTTCATTTTCTTGGGATAAATACCCAGAAGTGGAATTACTGGATTATACAGTAGTTCTATTTTTGAGTTTTTGAGGAACCTCCCTACTGTTTTCCGTCATGGCTGCACCAATTTACATTCTCACCACCAGTGCACCAGGGTTCCCTTTTCTCCACATCCTTGCCAGTATTTGTTATTTCTTGTATTTTCAAGTCAAATATTTTTAAATTTTTTCTTCTTCACGGCGCTCTTTAGGTCCTAAGTACATCGACCCATGCAAAATAACACAGAGGGAGGGAATCCTACCACGTGTTGCTGGCGTATTTCTGTCATAGTTGTGTAAAGATCTGTTAGCGATTAAGGATTGATTTCATTGTCTAAGAGATTTGGGGACTGAAAGCTTGGCACTGCAGGATATTTGGGGATCCAGGAATGTGCATCATGCACATTTCTTTCTCTGCTTTATAGTGGCTGCTTCTCTGGGAGATGACTTGGCCTCCTGGAAAGAAAAGATTTGGGGGCATGGAATCACACAGAGGGCCTGAGGAGTGTGGGGGCACTCAATGTATGGCATCCTGAATACTTAAAAAAAAAAAAATAGAAACTTATTTTTAAACTTAAGAGTTAGCAATATTATAAGTAAAGTAGGTGGATTTTTTTAAACCTACAGTAGATTTTGTTTAAAACTGAATATTTAACAGCTTATTGGGTAAGCCTAAAGGCTTGAAATTACACGTCTATGAATTTAGGCCTTGCGTTTTTGACACCTTGGCTCCTTTTCTCCTTCCTCTGCTATTTTTTAACTTGCTGCAACAGATGAGGGACTCTTAAACCATCTGTTAACCTTTTCTTTCTCCTTTTTTAACCATGTAGAGTCGCTCCAGGCAAGAAGACCCAGAGCCATCAACACTGAAACAAAAGGCAAAGGAGGTGAGCATGGCTAGAGATCATTGGGTTTGACATTTCAAGGCTTGAGCCTATTAATTTTTTATGTCCTGCTACTTGTATATCGTTAATAAAAATCTGACGAAAAACTTTTTAGGATGTATTTGTTGCTTTGGCTTTGATCTTAATGTTTGCAAACTAATACATTAATACATGTGAAGCCTTAAGGAGTTTTCTAAGAGAATATTTCCATACATTATATTTTCATTTCCATTTTAGGTAGCTGAGCCTCTGTGGGGCTGTTGATGGCAGTGGCATTCCATTTTGGTGGGAAACGTAGCCTTCGCCTGCCATTAAATGTTATTTCTTAGACATAGGAAACCTTGTCATCAATATTTTACCTACATTCACAACTGTAAGAGCCCATGCTTCTAAGATGTGTTGCCATTTCAAATTCTTCATTTTGAAAAGATACATGAAACCCCATTTGGTTATTTGCAATAGTAAAACTGGTCCCACATCATCTCAGCACAGGGCTTGCTGTCTAGTTATTAAAATTTCACTTGGGTTAGGCTATAGAGATCAGCTCAACTGAATGTCGTTATCTTTGCTCTCTTTAAGGAACCCGTTCCTGGCAGTGGCATCTGCAACTAATTGAGTTGCAGAACTCAGATGTCTAGAAACAGAAGTCATGCCAACTAAAACATGTCATTTTGTTCCCTATATGTTATGTGGGCGTCCCCAGATGCAAAATGTAGGCATGGCATGACAAAATGCTCACAAAAAACTAAGCTGCATTTGAGATTTGTGGGTCTAATGACTGATTAGATTAAATTTGAAATTTTGCCTTATAGAAATAAGTAGATATGAAACTTGAGTTATTTCTTAGGACAAAATGATGACTAACCCAATTTTGAGCACTTTGCAGTGACACACGGGCAAATGGGCTGTTGAAATGGCTCTTGGAGTTTGCGCTTTACTCGAAGGTGACTGTAAAATTCTCTGAATATTTATGATTTATGTTGAGTATAATACAACCTTCAGTAGTTTTCACATTTTTATCCTTGTGAGTAATATTTGAAGTGCCCATCGTTTTCTGATTTATGAGTGGTTAATTATTCAGATAAATGTTAAGTACCTTTTCCTTAGAGGACAGGGAATGGAAAAAAGTATACTATGGAAGAAAGCAAAATTAATTCACTGTAGTGACCATTCAGAGAACCACTGATCAGATTGATTGTTATGGAAATTTCTTTTACTATTGTTCCAGAAAAGATGAAATCGCTATAAATATGGGTTTTTTTTTTAGATCCACTAGAGGGAGTGATGCTGTACAGATGTGTATTTTTTAATGAAAAAGATTTGTTTGTCATTGAGTGAACAAATACATTTGTGCTAATAGTATTATCAAAATTCAACAGCTGTGATATTTAAAGTCTTGCTCTTTACTTATGAACATTGCTGGGTGGTTGATTTAAACTTGAAACCAGCTTTTCGGTGACAGAGGGGAGTAGCTCTGTACTCCTACACATTTGTCCTACTTCTTTCTGTCCCTTCTAATTCCTTAATTTTCTAATTCTGCTTACTTTCCCGAGGCAATTTTGATATGCAAATAAGCTTTAGCATTTTAAAAAAGGGAAGCTTTTGAGATTTTGACTTTCATTTTTTAGAGATTGCGTGTTTGGTACATAGCCTCTCAATAGGGAGTGAATGATTACAACTTCGTTTCTGTAGTGGCTTTCAAGAGCAAGTCTTTTGACTTGAGACCCTGCCCCCAGACCTCCTGGGGGTCTTCCTGACCGGTGCTCTGGCTGGGGTGTGGGTGTGAGAGTGTGGAGGTGGGTGTGGGGGTTGGGAGAGTGTAAATTATACCCTCCCAAACAGGAGATTTCTTCTCATCTTCTGTCTTCTATGAAGTAACGATAGTAAGAAACTTCAAATTTGAATGCGTTTTCTTTCCCCAAACTTAAAGAATGTAAAGTAATCCATACACCTGCTTTTACAAATTTTAAGCAGTATTGAAGGGCTTAAAATGAAAAGCACACCACCAGGCTCATCCTTTCTACTCAGGTCACGCATCCAAGTGATCACCTTATAAAACAATATTTTGGGGACACCTGGGTGACTTAATTGGGTAAGCATCCTACACTTGATTTCAGCTCACATCATAATCTCCTCGAGGAGGCGGAGTCCTATGCTGGGCTCTGCGTTGGGTGTGGAGCCTACTTAAGATTCTTTCTCTTCCTCTGCCCCTCCCCCACTCACGCTGTCTCTCTCAAAAAATAAATGAATAAAATAAAATTTTTATTGAGGCAACATTTACATACAGTGAAATGCACAAAGTCATCAAATAAATTGGTGTTGATTAATTGATATAGTTGTGTAACTACCACCATACTCAAGATACAGATCATTTTTATCAACCCTAGACAATCCCCTCGTGCCTCTTCCTGTCAAAATTGGTTCACCATAGTGACTCAACATGACCACTGGTCAGTGATTGCTATACAAATTTCTTTTACTGTTGTTTCAAAAAAAAAAAAAAAAAAAGATGAAATAGTTATGAGTAAGGGTATATTTTAGATCCACTAGAGGGAGTAATGAAGTCCAGTTTATCCGTGTTTTTCTTTGATCTCTTATGCTTTTAATATTGTATCTAAGAAATCATTGCCCAACCAAGGGTACTATGATTTACTCATATGGTTTCTTCTAAGAGTTTTATGATTTTAGTTCATACGTTTAGGCCTTGAAGCATTCTAAGTTAAGTTTTGTGTATGGTGTGAGGTAAGTGTCCAAATATATCCTTGTGCATGTGGCATTTGTTGTAAAGATTGTTCTCTTCCCCGTTGACTCGTCTTGGTACCCTTCTGGGAAATAAGTTGGCCATGAATATAAAGGTTTATTTTTGGACTTTCAATTCTCTTTCAGCATCTATCCTTACAGCAGTACCACATTGTCTTGGTTACAGTAGCTTTGTAGAATGTTTTGAAAATGGGATGTGTAACTTCTCCAGCTTTGTTCTTCTTTTCTCACATTGTTTTAGCTCTTCTATGCCCTTTGCATTTCCAAATGAATTTTAGGCCAGCTTGTCAATTTCAAAAAGAAAAGAAAAAGGGAAGGAAAGAAAAGAAAAGAAATGAAAAGAAAAGAAAAAAGAAAAGAATTTTCAATCCTTTTGAAGAAGAGAGGAAAAGAAACAAAAAGAAAAAAGAAAAGAAAAGAAATGAAAAGAAAAGGGGCACCTGGGCGGCTCAGTCGGTTAAACGTCCGACTTCAGCTCAGGTCATGATCTCGCAGTCTATGAGTTCAAGCCCCATGTTGGGCCCTGTGCTGACAGCTCAGAGCCTGGAGCCTGCTTCAGATTCTGTGTCTCCCTCTCTCTCTGCCCCTCCCCTGCTCATGCTCTGTCTCTCTCACTCTCAAAAACGAATAAATGTTAAAGAAAAATTTTTAAAAAATGAAAAGAAAAGAAAAGAGAAGAAAGGAAAAAAAGGAAAAGAAAAGAAAAGGAAAGAAAAGGAAAGAAAAGAAAAGAAAAGAAAAGAAAAGAAAAGAAAAGAAAAGAAGCCAGCTGGGGTTTTAATAGGGATTGCAAGGAGTCTTAGATCAATTGGTAGAAATGAGTCCTTCTAATCCATGCAGATGTGATTGTCTCTCCACCTGTTTAGATCTACTTTAATTTCTTCCAGGAAAGTTTTGTAGTTTTCAGAGTATGAATTTTACACTTCTTTTGCTAAAGTTATTTAGCAAAAGTATTTAAAAATATTTAAAAGTATTTAAAAAAAGTATTTAAAGTATTGAATTATTTTTGATACTGTTATGAATGGAACTGCTTGCTTAATTTCATTTCAGATGTTCATTGCTAATGTATGGAAA
This sequence comes from Leopardus geoffroyi, assembly GCF_018350155.1. Taxonomy (NCBI): domain Eukaryota; kingdom Metazoa; phylum Chordata; class Mammalia; order Carnivora; family Felidae; genus Leopardus; species Leopardus geoffroyi. The sequence goes on from NC_059335.1 coordinate 19,285,994, forward strand.
TACAGTTGATTTTTGTATGCTGATCTTGCATGCTGCCAATTTGCTGCCCTCACTTATTGGTTGTAGTCCCTCCCTCTTTTTTTTTTTTTTTTTTAATATGGAATCCTTAGGATTTTTTATATACAAGATTATGTTGTCTGAGAATAAAGATAGTTGTATTTCTGCCTTTGCAGCCTGGATGCCTTCTATTTCTGTTTCTTGCCAAATTTCCCTGGCCAGAACTGCCAGTGCAATGTTGAACAGAGGTGGTAAGAGTAGACATCCTTGTGTTGTTGGCAATCTTAGCAGGAAAGCATTCAGCCTTTTGGTTAGCAGAGATTTTCAATTTTTGTAAAGTGCATACTATCAAGTTTTTTTCCTTTACAGTTAACGCTTTTTGTGTTCTAAGAAGATTTGCCTATATTTCTTCTGCACCCTAATCCCAACTGGGAGACAGTTTCTCACACCAACAAGCAATGCTTTGGCACCAGCTGGGTGTCCTATAGTTCAACTCAATTTCAACACTATCTCCCCAGAAATAGCATCAGATTCCAAAGGCTAAGGCTCTGCCCCATAAGACTGCCCTCCACTTGAGATGCCACTCTTAAGCCCAAGTTACCTATGTGTCTGACCGACCCCAGGAGCTACAGATTAGAGGTTCCCATAACCCCTCCTTGGGTGATTAATTTGCTAGAGCCGTTCACAGAACTCAGAAAACACATTTACTTACTACATTACCAGTTTATTACAAATGGTATTAAAGGATATGAATCAACAGCCAGATGAAGAGATACCTAGGGTGAAGTCTTGAACAAAAGAGTTTCTGTCCTCCTGGAATTTGGGCCTGGCATGGTAGCATGTGGAAACATTCTTGTTTTCCAACCTTGAAGCTCTATGGACCCCTTCCTTTTGGGTTTTTATAGAGGCTTCATTATGCAGGTACAAATGATTAAATCATTGGCCATTGGTGATTGATTTAACTTCTAGCCTCTCTCCTTCCCCTGAAGCCAGGGGGTGGGACTGAAAGTTCCAACCCTCTAATCATGTGTTTAGTTCTCCTGGTAACCAGTTCCCATCCTTAAATGCTTTCCCCAAATCACCTCAATAACAAAAGGACCTCTTTATCACTGTCATCACAGGAAATTCTGAGGGTTTTAGGAGCTCTGTGTCAGATGGGGATGAAAACCAAATATAATTTTCTTTATTATTAAATATAATTTATTATATTATATATTGTCATTTCATTTATATATTATATTGTTAAGTTTAATATAATATAATGTAATTTATTATTATACTATCACAGTCTACTCCAAGGTTATGGAGATTTTCTCCTTTGTTTTCTATAGCAGTTTTGTAATTTATCTTACAAGTTTAGGTCCATGATCCATTTCAAATTAATTTTTGTGTAGTTGTCAACTTCTCCCTCTGTGTCTGTCAGTTTTGCTTCATGCGTTTTGAAGCTCTGTTATTAGGTGCATGCATATTTAGGATAGCTATATCTTCCTGATGAGTTGCTGCTTTATCATTATGAAATATTGCATCCTATCTCTAGTAATATTCTTTGTCTTGAAGTCTACTTTTCTGATATTAAAATAGCCATGGCAGCCTTCTTATGCTTAGTGTTAGCATGGTATATATTTTCCCACACTTTTATTTTTGGTTGCACTTTATTTTATATTTAAAGTGCATCTTTTATAGGTAGCATATAGATGAGGGTTGCTTTTATCTAATGTCTTACATTCTTTGCCATTTAATTGAAGTATATATTTTATTTACGTTTAATGCAATTATTAGTGTGGTTGAGAGTAGGCCTATCATCTTGTTATTTATCTTTTTTCTTTTGGCCATCATTCCTTTAATCCTTTTATCTTGCCTTCTTTAGGATTAATTGAATGTTTTCCAGATTTCATTTAATTTTCTACTATTGGCTTTTTAGTTACTCCAATTTTTATTATGTATTAGAGGGTTTAAAAGGTTAGCATTATATATCCTTACCTTATAAAATCCTATTTAAAATTATGTTGGGGGCGTCTGGGTGGCTCAGTCTGTTAAGTGTCTGACTCTTGATTTCAGCTCAGGTCATGATCTCACAGTTTGTGAGTTCAAGCCCTGTGTCCAACTCTGTGCTGAGGGTGTGGAGCCTGCATGGGATTCTGTCTCCCTCTCTCTCTGCTCTTCCCCTGCTCATTCTCTATCTCTTTCTCTCAAAATAAATAAAAATAAACTTTAAAAAATTATATTGTACCTCTGTTCACTTAATGCTTCACATCTAGCACATCTCATTTCACACTTTATACTTTCCATGTGAGTTCATAATTTACACTTCATAAAAGTAACCTCAAAATAAAATCATTTCATTTATAAACTCTTCCACCCCATCCTATATGCCATTGTTGTTATATCTTTTATTTCTACGTACTTTATAAGGCCCATCTTACAGTGTTATTATTGCTTTAAAGAGTTTTTATTTTTATCATTTTTAATGTTTATTTATTTTGAGAGAGAGAGAGAGAGAGAGAGACAGAGAGAGAGAGGGGTCATGTGCATGTGAAAGGGGAGGTGCAGAGAGAGAGAGAGAGAGAGAATCCCAGGCAGGTTCTGCTCCATCAGATTGAGCCCTGATCCACGACCCCTGGGATCATGACCTGAGCCGAAATCAAGAGTTGGACACTTAACTGACTTAGCCACCCAAGCACCCCTGAACAATTTTTAAAGTAAATAGGGGAATAAAAAAGTCTTGTATGTTTACAAAATAATTTGCTATTTCTACTGTTCTGTATGCCTTACTGAGATTCATGTTTCCTTCTGGTATCATTTTTCTTTAGCCCAAAGAACTCCCTTTAGCATTACTTGTGTTACAAGTGTAATGACAAATACTTTTAGCTTTCATTTATCTGAAAATATCTTTATTTCATCTCATTTTTGGAGGATATTTTCGCTGAATATAAAATTCAGTGTTGACAGCATTTTACCTCAACACTTAAGAGACGTCATTCCATTGTCAACTCGCCTCCATTATTTTTAGTGAGACATCAATGAAAAATCTTATGTTTGTACCCCATGTGTGATATGTCTCTTTTCCCTTCTCTGGCTGCTTTCAGTATTTTCCTTTTATCTTTAGCTTCTGGAGATTTGATTATGATGTAACTAAGTGTGATTGTGTTCATTCTCCTTGGTAGATGGTGAGCTTCTTGAACCTTTAAGTTTTGTTTTTGTTTTGTTTTGTTTGTTTTTGTTTTACTAAACTTGGGGAATTTTTGGTCATTGTTTTATTAATATTGGTCTGCTCCTCACTGTCTCCTTCTAAGACTTCAGTAGCATGTATTGTTAGACCACTTGATATTATCTCTTGAGTTCACTGAGACTTTTTTTTTTCTTCAGATTTTATCTCTGTTTTTTATACTGGAAATTTTCTGTTGATCCATTTTAAAGTATGCTTACCTCTCTTCTGCCATATCTAATTTTTTGTTAAGCTTATTCAGTACATTTTTCATTTCAGATGTACTTTTCAGTTCTAAAATTTCTGTCAAGTTTCCATTTTCTGCTGAAATTTCCTTTAATTCTTTGAATATCTTATAACAGTTGTTTTAAAGTCCTTATCTACTAATTTCAACATCTGGATCATCTTGGGATCTATTTTTATTGACTAGAGCTTTTCTTCCATTAACTATTAGTCACATTTTGTAGTTTCCTTGTATGTCTAATTTCTGTTTTAATTGTATACCTGACATTTTCTGTGATATGTTGCAGAAACTCTGGATTCTGTTATAGTTCTTTAAAGAGTGTTTCTTTTTGTTTTCTTAAATAGTCTAATTAGTGGTCAAGTGGTCAGTCACCTTGAACTTAAGGTTGTTTTATTTTCTTAGGATGACATTTTGTTAGGGTGAATGTGTTTCAGTTTTCCCCTTAGTCTTATGGCAAATTATTTGTCTTGGGACATAGCCTTCAAAGTAGGACCCTTCTGTGGGTTTAATGGAAAGCCCAAGTGTTTATCAAGTTCCCCTGACTAGGGAGGATTCCAAATCCAAACCATCTCCCCTGGAGTGGGTGACAACTGAAATCTCTGTTCAATTTTTCCAGTCTTCCAGCTGCTGCTTTCCAGCAGGATTCTTAGAGTTCAGGGCCAGCCAAGGATTTGAGGGAAGTTTTTACACAAATGTGAGACTCCCCATTCTGTGGCTTCTTTTTTAACCCCTGGCTTTTTTCCCTTCAATTTTTCTACTTCTCTGGATGCTTTAAACCCTAACATGTCAAGCCAATTCAGGCTTTCTGTTTCTAGATGCTCCCTTTGTGCAGACTACAAAGTGACTTTTGGGAAAATTAGTAAGAATATAGATCTTACCAGTGCAATTCCCTTCTTTCAAGGGTTGGATTCTTTGCTCTGTATGCCTGTTTTGGGTTACTTTCTAGTGCCTTCAAATAGTTTTTAAAAATATTTTGTCCAGGGTTTAGCATTGTTATCTACAGAAAGTGGTAGTCTTATACAATGTGGTTATTTATTGTTGAAAACACAATTTCACAGCAATCATGTTTAATCATTTCTACTATAAGGTCTTCTGAGATTATCTCCACACTATAAATACTATGCTTATAGTTATGTTTCTGAATGTTTCCTCTTCAGAATAATCTAGTGGATTTATGATATGTTAGATAAAATTTAGTTTATATTTCTTTTGCCTCCTCTGGTTCACTCATACCAATATGGTCACATTACTATTTTTTGTTATTTTAACTGATACCTATGCAACTTTATATACTCTTAGGGGAGCCTGGGTGGCTCAGTTGGTTGAATGTCGGATTCTTGATTTCAGCTCAGGTCATGATCCCAGGATTGTGGGATTGAATCCCATGTGGGGCTCCATGCTGAGTGTGGAACCTCCTTAAGATTCTCTCTGTCTCCCCCACTGCCCCTTTCCCCTGTTCGTGTGCACTCTCTCTCTCTAAAAAAAATAGGAAGAAAGAAAGAAAGAAAAAGAAGAAAGAAAGAAGGAAAGAAAGAGAAAGAGAAAGAAAGAAAGAACCTTCTTAAACCTGCATTTCTTATCTCATCACCTCTGACCAGCATCTTGATTATCTATGTGGTAAAATAAGAATATTAGCACTCTTAACCTTTCTTCTCCCTCTCTTATTATTATTATTATTTTTTTTTTACTTTCCACCCCCCTCAACTTCTGTGAATTGTGCCTTTATTTTTGCATTGCCAAGCACAATGGCATTTAATTTCTATCACAGAAACACGATCATGGCTTCTCTGACCTGCTTATGGCTTGATTCAACATTTATTAATGCAACAAATATTCATTGTGGACCTACCATAGCCAGTCCCTCTCCTTGGTCCTGGGGCAACAGCAGTGAATACGATAGTAAAAAAAAAAAAAAAAAAAAAAAAAAAAATCCCTGCCCTAGCAGAACATACTTTCTAGTGGGAGGAACAGAAAATAAACAAGATGAAAAAGTAAAAAAATTTAGTATGCTAGTTGTGCTTAGGGGAAAAAATTAAGCTATATGTAGTGGGCATATGTGTGAGCGTGCACACCTGTTTTGTAATTTAGATAGAAAGGTCTGTCTAAAAGGTGATATTTGAGTAAATTCCTGAAGGAGGTAAGGGATCAACTATGTGGATATCTGGGAAAAGAGAGTTGTAGGCAGTAAGCCATGTACATTATAAAGAGTAAATATTATTTGTTTTGGAGCTAAGACTATGATTACATTCCTTTTCCGTGATTCCAGTGACCTTACTCTTGTGCTACTCACAGAAGAATGCTCAAAAGAATTTGTTTTTATACTCAACTAATTGCTCATAGTCACATCATGTTTTCATCTACGTTCTGTTTAGGTCATACCTTTCTGGTGTATTTATCCCCACCCCCTCTGCCGCTTCCCTTTCTTTATTCACGAAAGAAAAACCACATTTTATTCATTATATTAGTAGTATCTTCTAGGTCATTTTATCCATTACTGAGAATTTATTCCATTCTTTTTTCAAATCTGCCAACTTCTGTTCAAATCTGCCTTGATTTCACAATATTTTGTTATGACTTTATGATGTTAGTTTTAGTTACGCTGTTAGTTTTTCTTAGAGTTTATGGTGTTAGTTTTGGTTTTGCTGTTAGTTTTTCCTAGAGTTTCAGTTATCTTTCCTTTTTTCTTTCCCTTGAATTCTGTTTTTTCACATTCTGTTATTATAAAGCCTGATCAGATTCTCCTATGGAGAGTGAGGCCACGGTATTTATTCCTTCAGCTTTCTCCCAGTGAGGTTGCCCTGGGCTGGCTGAGTCCCTTAAGAAAGGACACAACTTTCAGCAGGTGGCCCTGTTCACAAAGACTTCTGGTTCCAGACAATAGTAGCCTCGCTCGCCTCTTCAGACCAGGTGTGGCAAAGGATCCCAGTCTTACTGGCCATAGGCCATTGCCCATCCTTTGTGGTTTACCTATACCCTGCCCACCTCTTTGTAAATAATCTCTTTATTAAACCCTCCTGGATTGGTCCTGTTTGAGTGTGCTTTTATTCCCAGGTGGGATTCTCTGGCTGATGCAAAGAAAACGTAAATCATATATGCCTCGTCCACTATATCAGGCCAGAGAATCTTAGCTTTTAAAGCACATAACTTTTCCATGTAGACTGTATGTATGTATGAATGTATTTAGTACCAAACTAAAACTTTCAGCTCCTAATCCTCTCTTACCACTCTGGTTCACTGTTAGGGAATCCTGGGGTCTTCCTATAATTTCACAATACTTATTGGTCATGGGGGCCTTTAGAGAGCAGGGGTCCCGTATGAAATGTTGTAACAAGTGCTGAACTGGATTGAATCATACAGACATACCCTTGAGTGTGGGTCCTGGAAACTTTGTAGCTTACAGTGCAGGCACCCACCTCTGGGTTGCAATGCTTTGTTCCTGACCACTGACCACGCAGGACTGGTCTCAGATGAATAGTGACAAACTGGACTCGAATTTTGTCAGCTCCAAGGACTTCAGGAATCATTTGTGGGCACATCTGCCTCTTCCTCTGGACTGATGTCCCTAATGGCAGGGCCTGTGTCGTTGTTAAGTCTGTGCTGCCAGCAGCCAGTCCAGAGGCTGCCTGGAGCAGAAGTGAAAATATTATGTGTATAATGAGGGAAGCTGTCCTTACGAGCTATAAAACCACAGCCCCAGTTGAACATCTTTTCTACTGACCCCATCCAGTTTTGCTCCATAAATAAATGACTAGGGGGCTCTGAAACCTCTATGAAGGATATTCATCTTAGTCTATAGACCCCCCATGTAAAAGAAATGAAGCTTCCCTTTATTTCCTTTAAATCAAAATAAATTGAATTCTGAATTCCCACATGACTGGGTTGGAGGGAAATTTGATCCTATTCATCCTGGGGAGTGGGAATAAAGCGTCCTCCCTTCCAGGGTCTCACAAAGATCTGGGAGGCTTGTTTGGTGCCTGGACAATGTGGGAAGAGGCCCATCTTAGTTTTTCAGTCACCCCAGTAGCCTCATTTCCAAGCTCCCTTGAAGGCACACGGCTGTGCTGCTTGTATCATGAGCTTGATCATGAGAGCTTAGGGGAGCCTGGGGCCAGCTTCCAGCCTCTCCGGGTACACTGGGCTGGTACCTCCCAGTGAGTGGTACTCTCCCCGCTGCTCATGGCACCTGCTGACTCAGTCCCTCCCTAGATGGGTGGCTTGTGTTCTCTCTGCGCACTTTTGCATCCCCACAGATTTAGTCTTTCTCCTCTTGCCACTCAAGGAGCTCAGGCGTCTGGAAAACAAAAGCCAGGAAGGTTACTTCCCTGTAAGAAACTTCTGGTTATTCTTTAGGACAAAGTGCAAGTTCATTTCTCAGTGGATTTATCCACCTTTTGCCTGGGCTGGGGATTGGCTGGGACGCTCTCCCCAGTCTGTTGTTCATGTTTTGGACCTGCCCCTGCAGCCAGGCATTTGTGCTGGAGTGTTTGCCACACCCCCCTGTGCAAAAACTCAGACTCCTGTCTCACAGCCTAGTTGTAAGTGGCGACCGAGTGGTCGCTGATGAATGTTCATTCCTTTCCTTTCCCTTCTTGCTCATGATATTAATTCTTTCCCCTCCTGCACTGCAGACCCTTTGGTATGTTTCCGTTTGTGCCTCCCATGTCTGGAAAGTAGCAAGTGATCCATCGTCAGTGTTTGTGGGATTAAACCCACTTCCTTACCTGGATGTCAGGTCTAAGTCTTCAACATCTTTAAGCTGCCGTTTTGTCCTCCTAGGCAGAGTGAGGAAAGATCTTCCTCCACCTTAGGGCACTGGATCTTGTCACTGTGTTGGGTAGTGTTAAGGCTGGGCCCACTTTTCCTTCTGCAGAAGATTTGTCCGGGGCTCCAGGGAGTCATCTCCCGAACTGCCTCTGCTTCCTTGAGGAGCCTCACATGCGTTTCTTAATCTCTGAACTGCTGAGGGGGGTGAATCTGCTAACTTAGAAATGAAGGGGATTCTGAGGTTCTGGATTCAGTGAAATAGCCAGTGGCTTTTTCAATCACATTTTTTTTTGGATGAAATAAGTATGAAATAGCAATAAATAAATATTATCATATTTAATAAATGCATAATTAAATAATTATAGTGATACATGATAACAGTAATAAATAATTAAAAATAGTATAGTTCATTGTGGAGAATTTGAAAACCGCAGATATGTATGTTCATAGGCATGCTCTGTATTTTCTGCCTCTCCAGTAGCTTCACTTGGATGTCAGATATACATCAGCCTGAATCACCCTGAAACCTGTAGCATCTCCAGGCTTGCCCAGCTCAGGACTCTGTTCTTGCAGTTGCTCGTTCTTTTTCTCACTCTTTCTCACCCACACCTGCTAAATCCATTAGCAGCTTCTGTTGGTTGTTTCTTCAAAATCCACTCAAATCCAAGCACTTTTCACAGCTCTGCCACTCCTGTTCCAAACCACAGCTCTTGTCTGGGTTACCACAGGGCTCCACTGCTGTGTCCCCTTTGTGGCCCAGACCCCCTACGGTCTATTCTCTGAAAGCAGCCAGGGATGTGTGTTTCTGGCATATGGGAGATGCAGGGCTCGATTTTCCTTCTGCCACAAACAACAAGAAAATAGGTCAAAATATACGAAACATACATTTATGGACATATGAAACATACATCTACATACAAAAACTCACACTAAATTTGTACATATGCATAGCTCTGACTACGAACTTTCTGTTCTCCTCCACTGGCCTGCCTGTCTCATCCTCCACCAGTAAAATACTTCAATTATTGAAACTATATGATACATGTCAGTATCTGGTATGGTAAGTCTCACCCCATTACCCTTCTTCTGCAAACTATTCTTGGCTGAATCAGGTGTTTCTTTTCCCTGGTGAATTTCATAAGGATTTTAGTGGAATTCTTTTATATTTGTAGATTTATCTGACAATTAATGGGTTTCTTTCAATATTAAAACTACTCATCCAAGAATATAGAAAATCACATACAGCCTTGATTGCTGTAGCTATATAATAGGTCTTGAACTTGGCTGGACAGATTCTTCCCATGCTTTTCTTCTTTTTTTGAATTGTTTTAGCTATTCTAGTTCCTTTACCTTTCCATATAAATTTTAGAGTATGCTTGTCTGTATCTCCAAGTTTCAGACCTCAGTCAAGTTTAATGTTCTTTTTTTTTTTTTTTTTTTTTTTTTTGCCATATAACTCCAGCAACTTGCTATTGAGTATATTCCTAGATTTTAATTTTGGTTATTGTTACTGTGAATAGGATTATTTTGTCATATTTTAATTGAATATTATTATTGATTTTTATGTATTTATTTTATAACTGGCCACTTTGCAAAATTAAAAGTTCTCTTATTAATTCTGATTTCTCTTGAGACTTCTCCTTTGACCCATGGAATATTTAGAAATTGGTTGTTTAGTTTTCCTCATCCTTCTGTTACTGATTTCCAATTTGATCCCACAGTCATCAAGGAACTCACCCTGTATGATTTAAATTCTTTTAAATTTGTTAAAGTTTGTTTCATGACCCAGGATATGGTCTACTTGGTATATATTCCATGGACACTTGAAAAGAATATATATTCTGCTATTGTTGGATGGAATATTCTATAAATGTTTCAATTCTGTACGTTGATGGTATTGTTGCCTGTATCCTTGATTTTCAGTTTAGTTTTTCTTTTTTAAAAATTTTATTCATTTTGAGAGAGATAGAGACAGTGCAAGTAGGGGAGGGGCAGAGACAGGGGTAGAGAGAGAATCCCAAGCAGGCTCCATGCTGCCAGCTCAGAGCCAGATGCGGGGCTTGAACTCATGAAACCGTGAGATCATGACCTGAGCTAAACCAAGAGTTGGATGCTCAACTGACTGAGCCACCCAGGTGCTCCTCTGTTTAGCTTTTCTATTAATGTTTGAGAGAGAGGTGTTGAGGTCTCAGAGTATAATTGTATTTTTAAAAATTAATTAATTTCAGAGAGAGTGAGAGTGGGTAGAGGGGTAGAAGAGAGAGAAAATGTTAAGCAGGCTCCATGCTCATTTGCAGAGCCCAACACAGTTTTTAAAAAATTAATTAATTTGGGGTACCTGGGTGGCTCAGTCAGTTAAGCGTCCACCTTCAGGTCAGATCATGATCTCACAATCTGTGAGTTTGAGCCCCATGTCAGGCTCTGTCTTGACAGCTCAGAGCCTGGAGCCTGCTTCAGATTCTGTGTCTCCTTCTCTCTCAGCCCCTCCCCCACTCGCACTCTGTCTCTCTCTCAAAAAATAAAATAAAAACATAAAACAATTTTTAAAATAAATAAATAAATAAAATTAATTTGATTAATTAATTTATTTTTAAGCCCCAATGCAGGGCTTGAACTCATAACCTTGAGATCAAGACCTGAGCTGATATCAAGAGTTAGACATTTGGGGCACCTGGGTGGCTCAGTCAGTTAAACATCTGACTCTTGATTTTGGCTTAGGTCATGATCTCACGGTTTGAGCCCCACGTCAGGCTCTGTGCTGACAGTTCAGAGCCTGCTTGGAATTCTCTCTCTCTCTCTGTCTCTTTCTCAAAATAAATAAATAAACTTAAAAAAAAAAAGAGTTAGACATTTAACCAACTGAGCCACGCAAGTATCCCAACATTTTACCATTTTGAATGAAGCATAGAAACCTTATCTCCCTTTATGTCCCTTTCCCCTCCCCTACTTTAAGTATTTATTGTGTATACATTTTTTTATGTTTATTTATTTATTTTGAGAGAGAGTGTATGTAAGTGGGGGGTGGGGACAGAGAGAGAGAGGGAGAGAGAAAATCCCGAGCAGACTCTGTGCTTGTCAGCACAGAACCTGATGTGGGACTCCATCTCATAGATCATAAGATCATGACCTGAGCTGACATTAAGAGTCTGACACTTAACCACTGAGCCGCCCAGTTGCCCCTCTTGTGTGTACATTTAGAACCACATTAGACAGTATTACAATTTCTTTAAAAGAATTTGGAAAATTCAAGAGATGAAGGGAAATATATTTAACCATATTTTATTCTTTCTATTGTTCTTTCTTCTTTCCTAATGTTCCAAATTTCCTTCATTAATAGTTTCATTTCTGTTGAGAGAACTTCCTTAGCCATTCTTTGTTAAGTCTGCTGACAATCAATTGTCTTAGTTTTCCTTCATCTGGAAATGTACTGAGTTCTACTTTATTCCTAAAGGATATTTTTGCTGGGTATAGAATTCTGGGTCAACAGTCCTTTTCTTTCAGCACTTGAAAATTGTTTTTCCACTTCCTTCTGGTCTCCATGGTTTCTGATGAGAAGTCTGCAGTCATCCAAATTTCTCTTCCCTGTAATTAAAGCACTGTTGATCTCTCACTGCTTTGAAGATATATTCTTTGCCCTTAACTTTAAGAAGTTTGACAGCTATGTGTTTTGGCATGGATTTATTTGGATTTATCCTATTTATAATATGGGGTCAGAAAAGCCTCTTCGATCTATAGGTTTCTGTCTTTGCCAAGTTGGAGGAACTTTTAACCATTATATCTTTTAATAGTTTTTGGGCACACCCTCTTTCTCCTCTCCTTCTGGAACTCTGATGGCATGAATATTAAATCTTTTGTTATAGTCCCACAGGCTCCTGAGGTTCTGTTTGTTTGTTTGTTTGTTTGTTTGTTTATTTATTTTTAGTCTGCTTTCTTTCTGTTGTTAAGATTGGGTAATTTCTATTTTTCTAATTTCAAGTTTATCAATTCTTTCCTTTGTTCCTACCTTCTTTCTCTGACCCCTCCATGTTGAGCTTTTAAACAAATTGAGTTTTTATTTATTTTTTTATTAAATTTTTTTATGTTTTATTTTGAGAGAGAGAGAGAGACAGAGAGACAGAGATAGGGCATGAGCAGGGGAGGGGCAGAGAGAGAGGGAGACACAGAATCTGAAGTAGGCTCTGGGCTTTGAGCTGTCAGCACAGAGCCTGATGTGGGCTCGAGCCCACGAACCATGAGATCATGATCTGAGCTGAAGGTGGATGCTTAACTGACTGAGCCACTCAGGTGCCCTGACAAATTGAGTTGTTTTTTTTTTTTTAATTTTTTTTTTTCAACATTTATTTATTTTTGGGACAGAGAGAGACAGAGTATGAACGGGGGAGGGGCAGAGAGAGAGGGAGACACAGAATCGGAAACAGGCTCCAGGCTCTGAGCCATCAGCCCAGAGCCCGACGCGGGGCTCGAACTCACGGACCGCGAGATCGTGACCTGGCTGAAGTCGGACGCTTAACCGACTGCGCCACCCAGGCGCCCCCAAATTGAGTTTTTAAACAAATTTCTAGTTATTGTATTTTGGGGTTCCGGAATTTCCATTTACTTCTTCTTTTATCTTCTACCATTTGCTGAGATTTACTGTTTTTTTCATTTGTTTCAAGCTTGTTCATAATTACTTATTGAAACATATGATGATGGCTACTTGGAAATATTCCTTAGATAATTACAACATCTTTATTATCTTGGTATTGGCATCTATTGGTTGTCTTTTTTTCGTTCAAGTTGAGATTTTCCTGGTTCTTGGTATGATGAGTGGTTTTTGATTGAAACTTGGACATTTTGGGTATTATGAGAATCTGTATCTCATTTAAACCTCTGTTTTAGCTGGTTTCTTTTGACACCAGGAAAAAGGTGGTGCTGCTTTGTTCCTGCCAGGCAGTGGTAGAATTGGCCTCTATTGGTATCTGTAAAGGGAAGAAGCTCCTTGTTACTGCTGGCCGGGGTGGGGGTTCTGGCTCCCCAGTAGGGCTTCACTGACACCACTGTGGCTGGGAGGTATAAGAGTGGCATATTATTACTGTCCACATGGCCTCCACTGATACCACAGGGGGAGGGGTGCACTAGCTTCATTAGCACTGGACAGTGTTGGAAGTCCTGGATCTTTCTAATGCTGCCTCTATGGGGAGAGGATGGGGGTGGAAATCCCAGCTCCCCACTCAGTCTTTTTCTGGAACCACCCAGACAGGGGGTTTGAGGCACCTCATTACAGCCTAGTGAGGTTGGAAGTCTAGGCTCTATACTCACCCTTTGCTGGCAGGTGGGGCCATGTTTTTTTCCTAGGGCATTTAGCTGGTGTAGAACAGTTGTTTTCTAAACCTGTTCTGTCTTTCTAGTCTCTTTCCTGGTCTTTTGGTTAGAAAGAGCAGAGCGTTGAAGGGGATTCTTGTTTGTTTTGTTTGTTTCTTTGTGTGTCTCGGTGTGTGAGGGTGCAGCTTCTTGAGATGCAAGCCTGAGATGCTTAAGGCAGAAGAAAATCCAGATAACTAACTACCATGTGGTTCCTTGAGGACAATATGGTGGTCATGCCAAAAGTCCCTAGCCAGTCTGCTTATTTTTCTCCACCTTGAGTATTATGTTCATTTTATATATAATGTCAAGGGTTTTTGGTTGTACTTCGCTGGAGGACTAGGGAAGAGTACATCTATTCCATCTGCCCAGAAGTTTATACAGCATTTTACGTCCTGTCTTTTTCCTGTTTAGCATACTGGCTAGTGTTTCTGGGATAGCATTAAATAATAACAGAAATAGCATCTATCCGTTCCTCATTCTTCATTCACTGAGGATGCCTCTAATGTTACCACATAAAGTATGATGCTTAGTGTTGGACATTAGTCTGAGACATTAAATTCAGTCAGTCTGCTTAAATTCAGTTGAACAAATATTTAGTAGTACTTGCCATGTGTAAGTCACTGCTCCAAAGCTGGGAATATAGCTAGCAGGGAATAAGGAGGTCATAATTCTTTTCTTCTATATTAGAAGTTATCTTTTTCTCTACCACAAGAGCCACCTTTAGATTAACACTATGCCTCCCAGTCCTTCATCCCTGTGGCCTGCTCTGGACAGGGGGTGGGTGGCAGGGAACAATGTGGTTCACACTTAGACCAGAGAAATACGAGGTATATTAAGTTATATTAAATCTATGGTCCTATCTTAACGACTCATAAGCAAACAGAAGGAACTGGTACATCCATTGTAACACAGAAGGCCGTTTAATGGAGCTGAGGCTAAGGCCTGAGAGAGGACTAGAACCAGGACCCACGAGGACTCTTTGTACCTATTGTGTCCCTCTTTCTGGGTCCCTTTGCCTCCCCTTTTCCTGCAGAATCAGTTTCATTCCTCTCTTCCTGCCTCAAAGGCGGTGATAGACACACTCTATTTTCCAGGTTCATGTCCCATCATACAAGGAAATAGTCCAAATCGAACTCGTCATTCTCAGCATCAGATTGGCTCAGCTAGACACTTGTCCACCCTCTGATCCAGCCAGCTGTGGCCAGAGATCCTGGTCAGGTGGTACAAACATGGCTGCTAGGAGTTCACCTTTTGCTAGGGGTAGGTGCCACCCTGAAAGATGGAGTGGGCATTCTCCTTACACTTCATGACTGTGCAGTAATAACATGAAGCTACAGGGACTAGATAAGGAATCATTTTATACATGCAACAATATAACTGCACAGACTAACTGCCCTTACATCGGGCCTCCAAATTAGGGCTTCTGTAAATTGCTGTGAGAACATTTGGCCTGAGGTTGTGCCCTTCCCTGGACAGTGTAGTGCATTTTTATCACCAGTGGATCCTTTGCCTTGCCATGGGTCATATTATGGCTTATAGCAGACTATTTGTCTCTAATTTATATTCACCTTCACCTCTGCCTGGGCTTATAGATAAAGCCAATACAGAAATTCTTTTGAATATAAATACTTTCAAACAAGGGTAGCATATTTCCTAGCCAGCAACATGAAGCCATGGATTCTATTCTCACGGGTTGAATCTAATCTTCCCCCCCAAATCTTTTTTCTTGACTGACTCTTTTTCTTGTATTGGTGACCTAAAGAAATATTTGGTGTGGTTGAGGATGTTAGCAGCTCACTTCCACATCATTGCTCATTCTCATATAAAACATACACTAAACTCCCAAGGGCTGAAGTTTGTTGTTTTCCATCCTTTTTTTTTTTTTTCTCACAGAATCACTCACTGCTGCTTTCCCTTTCTCTTAGACCAGTATCCTAGCATATTCTACCACTTTAGTCAAGGACCCTTTCTCTAGCCTGTGCTTCTATCATTTAGATGTTATAAGCAACCTCTTTCCTCTGCTACCTATCTGGATGTCCCTGCCCTACCTCACCCTGGAAGAATTACAATTAAGTTCAATTTCCAGGGCTCAGAGACACAAGTAGAAGAGCTCACTCCTTAAGGTAGCCCCAATAGGCATCCAGGACAACCTAGGAATAAAGGATATCGTGTGCCCTCTGGTGAAGTCTCTGCTCATGTCGGTGCTAATGGCCTATTCAGCTAGACATTTCATTGGTTTAGTATTCCCCAAATCTCCCCAAAAATCAAAGCCAATCAGGGTTCCGGGAGACACAGGCCAATCACATATCAAAAACCATCAGGTAAAGCATACCAAATGTTAGTGTTGAACAACTTTCACCTGGACAGTTCAAGCTGGAAAATTTCCATAAGCCCAGGTGCCATAAATTTACATTTTTTTTTATTCTAAAACACCACCAAGTTTAGAATGCATCATACGTATAATAACAAAAGACAGCACTGTCAAGTTTCTTTCGACATCTTGATCACAGAAACATTAAAATGTGGGGGAAATGTATCTTAAAATTGAAGAAGTACATTTGTATCTCACAGGAACTCAAGAATCACATCACAAAGTAGGCTGAGCTGGAGTCCAGTGGTGTGTAAAAACAGAAGTGACTGAACCTTATAAAATTGCAATCCTTTAGCATCTCATGGTTATTCCATTTCAGTTTGAGTGTAAGTTACTAAAACCCTGAATGCATTACAATGCCATGGCTAAATTTCTGATTTAGCATTCTGTAGGGAATAAATACCCCTACAAAGATAAAGAACATTAAGGATTTAAATTTCCAGGAAAAAAAGTAACCTAATTACTCTATTAAAATTTTTCTTCATCTCACTGAGGAGAATCAATGAATAAAATTCCTAAAATGATGATTGATTCTATTCAATTGTAATTATATAAAATATCCTAGTACCATTACATGAAATTGCCTCATTCTGGTATGGTGTTCCTTCTTGCTGGGATCTGACTGCTTGCTGATAAAGGATGTTCTTGTTCCCTGCCTGAGTTCAAAAGCAACCAAGGAGAGAAGTGAGAATCACATGGATGGAGATTGAATATCATTTTGTTACAGTGATGATACATTGAAGAGAGTGGCCAGACATCCTGGCTAGGTGGCTCCTCTGACTTTCTGTAGCCAATTTAAACCTTGGAACTGTCCATCCAAAGGAATGTTCAGGTCCACAGAGTAGACTCACTTAACCAGGATTTCTGCCATGAACGAGTTCAGAAGGAAGAGGGCATTTTTACTCTGAGTTCAAATAGATTAATTCCACCCAGTGAAGAAATGTAGACCAGTGGCTAGCACCCACCATTGTATCCCATTCCTAGATGAGGCAAGTAGTAAAGTGTGGGATAAGAAGTTTATGGGGAACCTTCTCATAGAAATTGGATAAACAGGGCATGGGAATTTCCTAAGGGGCATTTTTATTCATTAATTTAATGTGGTGGCCAGCTCCAAGATGGTCTCCAATGGGCCCCACCTCCCAGTATTCATTACCTGGTATGGTCTCCTCCCATATTATACCAGGATTGGTCTGTGGGACCAAAACCTTATGGCAGAAGTGGAGGTGTGTGACTTCTAAGGTCATAAAGACACTGTGAGTTCCATCTTGGGGGCTCTCTCTTGCTTTCTTCCTTGTTTGCTGTGAGGAAAGCCAGTTACCATGTTGTGAGCAGTCTGAAGGTAGCATTATGTAGAGACAAACTGAAGCCCCCTGCCAAAAGCCTGTGAGAAACTGAGGCCCAACAACAGTGTGTGAATGAACTTGAACGTGGATTCTTTGGTGCCAGTTGAGCCTTGTGATGATGGAAACCCTAGGTAACAGGTTGACTACAACCTCATAAAAGACTCTGAACTAAAACCACCCAGCTAATCTTTCAGATTCCCAATTCTCAGAACTTGTATGATGTAATACATTTTTTGTTGTTGTTAATTTTTTTAATGTTTATTTAGTTTTGAGAGAGAGAGAGAGAGTACAAACAGGGGAGAGGAAGAGAGAGAGAGAGACAGAGACAGAGACAGAGACAGAGAATCTGAGGCAGGCTCCAGGCTCTGAGCTGTCAGCACAGAGCACGACACAGAGCTTGAACCCACAAACCATGAGATCATGACCTGAGCTGGAGTTGGACACTTAACCTACTGAGCCACCCAGGTGCCCCCATTTTTGTTGTTTTTAAGTTCCTAAGCTTTTGGTAATTTGTTAGGCAGAAAAAGATAACTAGAGCATTTACCTAACATTTATTTCATATATCTATCAGCTTTCACAAGTGTCAGGCACAATGGGAGTCCCTGTCCCCAAGATCTGCCATATCGATAGGGGAACTGTGAGCTGCATAGCTTTTTCATGGATGTTCCTTACAACAACTCTGTGGGGCCAGTGGGCTGCTTTCAATTTTACAGATGAGGAAACTATGACGCAGAAAGATTAACATCATGCTCAAAGTGTCAATGGATCAGTTATACTAAAATAACTTAATAGAAGTTAAGTTTGGTTGCCTGTATTGTGTTGTGGGTCTCCTTAGTTTCTAGATATGCAAGAGAGAAAACAAGACTTATGCTGATATTTCACTGGGAACATAGGTGTAGTAAAAGTTTTATTGCTACAGGCTGCAGAGGGACAACCTGGGGTGTGAGCCTTGCCAGGAGCAGGGAGCCCAGCCTCTCTGAGTATCTTAGGATGCCCCCCGGGGAACAGTTGTCATATCCTTGTTTTCATGGATCACATGTCCCCTGAAAAGCATGAGGTATTGGCTGGGATGTGGGCAGCCACTTGTGATGCAGAATTCCATTTTTTTTTTTCATACAAATGTTTATTTTTAGAGAGAGAGACAGTGCATGAGCTGGGGATGAACAAAGAGAGAGAGGGAGACACAGAATCCAAAGCAGGCTCCAGGCTCTGAGCTGTCAGCACAGAGCCTGACCTGGGACTCTAACTCACGAACCGTGAGATCATGACCTGAGCTGAAGTCGGGCACTTAACCCACTGAGCCACTCAGGTGCCCCCAGAATTCCATTTTAAAGCACCCCCTATTTAAAGATAGCCTTGGCAAGTGGCCAAAATTGAACTGCCAGATGTCTCAAGGAGATTGGCCTACAAAGTGCATAGCTGTGATTCAGCATCATTTAGCTTTGAACACACCATTTTATCATGTTCACCTCTTGGGTACTGAGGTTGTTTTATTTGCTCTTGGTTTTTAGTGAGTAGCAATATAGAAACCATAAATTTAAATATACAAAATTTTAATTACATCAAATATATGGAGCTCTTTTGGGGCATATTTGTAGCTACCTAATAAATATATTGGCATAATAATTGAAATCATGCATCCTTCATTAATGTTAACCCTTTAACTGTAGAGCATGGAAAGATACTAATCCACCCAAATTACCAAATTAAGAAATTTTACCTTCACCAAACTGCAGAAAGTACCCTAAGTTAGGAAAGATTCTTTTCCAGTACTGACTAATAATTGCAGTTAAGAATTTTCTAAGTTTGAAGAAATTTGAATCTTTAGACAGACGGTCACATCAGGTTTGATTATCCATATTTTTGCTATGAATACATTTATTTATGAATAAATAGGTTGTATCAATTAACAGTATAACAGCTGGAACAATAACAGTGAAAATTAATGTCTTTGCATCTGATTTCTTATTCCAGTTGGAATTTTTGTGTTTCTTGGTTTTATATTTCAAATGGCACTTTTCAGTTTTTTTGGGTTATCCCAGAGGATGAAAATGCAGTTGGAGACAGTTCTGGAAGGGAAGAGGAAATGTAAGGACAGTTCTCTATAGCCAATATTAGTAAAGATTAATGCTACTGACTAGATTATATTCAGGTCAACTCTAGTACAAATCAATCATCATGTTTATAAAAAAAAGACCAAATCTCCTCCTACTTCTCCAATTCCACCCCATCCCCCAACATCACTTCTTCATTTTGCTCTGTTCTTTGAGACCTGATCTGGCTTGTGTTGTTTTTCCAAGCAAGAAATGAACATCCAATGCTGCTCAGAATTTTGTTAGGAAGATGCAAACCTGTGAAGACAATGCTCTAATTTAACTGCCTGGGGTTTTTCTGAAGAAAAGGTTCAGGACATATGACTTGTGAGAAATTTTAAGACTTTGAACTTTTTGGAAAATTAGTATCAGATTAAGGTTATCTAGATCTTTTCTAAGTTTAAATTTTATGAAGTATTCTGACTCATATCCCCTATCTTTTATGAAATCTTAGTCCATTCTAATACTCAGTAACCTCAGGACCATAGCAATAATGGTTTGTTCACTTAATCACTTAAGAAATACTTGTTGAATACCTGTTATGGGCCATCGCCTGTGCTGGAAAATTATATCCTGTGGTTTCTGTAGGGATTAATCTAGCAACAGATGATTTACACTGCAATGAGGGTAAGCAGTGTAGTGTTTGTGAACAGATGAAGAGAGCGTGTACCCGGACTGAGTTTTTGGTGGTTTTCTGCAGTGGCCAAGCTGGGAGAAGAGATTACACACAAAAGACGGAGAGATGTGAGAATGCTGTGCAGGTGGTAAGGTTAGAGAGGTGATCAGAGGCCAGATCAGAAAATCTTTGGGTAGCAAGCTAAGGAGTTTCCATGTTATTGTGAAAACATTGAAACCACTGAAGATGTTTAAACAGTAAAGTAAAATGATCTAGTTGGTGTTTCAGAAACATCACTCTAGAGCATGTCCGTTATAGACAGTGCAATGGATGAGATACTCTGGCCAACCTTCCCATTGAAAGCAACTAAAAATGCCAGATGAAAGCAGCTTTTAAATAAATTATTAAATGAATCAATGAGCTGGCAAGAAAGTAAGAAACCAAAAACCAGGTAAATAAAGGAGCTCAGAAAGAGAAGCATAGATGTTTCCTCTTTATCTTCGGGGCATTTGCTAAAGAAGATGAACTTAAAGTTTGATTTTTATTTCCTTTTTGGCTATGGAGTTTGGGACACAGCTTGGGGCCTATCTAAAATATGGAGTCTAATAGGAGACCTACATCATATAACTGAGATGCCAGAAATTACACCCTTAAAGTAAGGACAAACCAGAAAGAAAGCAGGGTGGTCTACTACCCTCAGGGAATTTCACAGAAAATTACCAATCTGAAAATATAGTGCTAAGATAGGATGAGAAGCAGTCTCTCCTGAATGTAATCACCATCAAGTCCTCATACAAGTTTGTTACCAAAATTCATACTATTTATACAGTCTGAAAAAAAAAATCTCAATCTGAAGTTTTAGTATAAAATGTTTCCATTCTGCCTCAAAAACAATTGAAAATCCTCTCTAGAGGAACCTACCTTCCTTATGAGCTCAAAGAATTTACCTAGGTGAAGTACTAAAAAAAAATATGAGCACACAGTATAATTAAACAAACAAAAACATACACAAAGTATATTGAGAGAGAGAAGGGGGGGGAGAGAGAGAGAGAGAGAGAGAGAGAAGCCATCATAAAAAAACCCAGCAGAAACAATACAAGCAGAATCAGACAAGCAAAGATTATAGAGTAATGTACATTTATATTAAATGTATGACAACATCATAAAGATCTTGAAAGGAGAAATGGGAGTATACTATTGTAAGATTCTTATACTATATATGAAGTGGTACAATATCATTATAAGGCAGATTGTGATAAATTAAATACGTATTATAAACTCTAGAGCAAACACTAACAATATGAAGAATTACGTCTAATAAGCTCACAAAGGAGATAAAATGGAATCATAAAAAGCCTTCAATTCAAAGGAAGACAGAAAAAGAGGAAAAGGGAAGAAAGGACAGAAGGAAAAAAATAGAAAATAAGTAGCAAGATAATAAATAGACTTAAATGCAACCATATCAATAATCACATTAAATGTAAATGGTCTAAACACCTCAATGAGAAGAGAGTCCCAGAATGGATAAGAAAGCAAGACTCGACTATATGTTGTTTATTGGAAGCACACTTCAAATGTAAAGACACAAATGGGTTAAAAGTAAAAGAATGAAAAAACATATGCCATGCTAACACTAACTGAAAGAAATTTGGGGTGGCTATATTAATACCAGACAAAATAGATTTCACATTAAAATATAATAACAGGGATTATCATTATGAAATAAGTATTCTAAACGTTTATTCACCCAATAACAAAGATTCAAAATATATGAAGCAAAAGCTTATAGAACTGCCAAGAATAAATAGACAAATCTACAATAGTGGGTGGAGATTTCAATGCTCCTTTATCGATGGTTCAGTAGGCTTGGTTGGGGCTGAGATTCTGCATTTCAAACAAGCCCCCAGATGATGCCAGTGTTGCATCTAGCAACATTAGTAAGATGCTAGAAGATAAGTTGGAAGAAAATGTCTACAGTGAACTGCAGAAAGAAGGGGAAATGCAGTAGAAAGGGTAAGATATAGTGACAAAGTTCAACATATATGTAATTACTTGAAGATATAATAATAGCTAAGAATTTGTTAAAAGACATCAAGCTGTAGATTCATGAAGACTAAAACCTTCAAGTAGGGTAAATACAAAGAAAATCACACCCTCAAATATATATGCATATGATATGTTAATATATACACCCTCAAATAGATAATAAGTTAATATATATTATATATTCTGTTAATATATATGTTAAAAAACTGTTGAAAACTAAAGGCAAAGAGATCTTAAAAGCAGCTGTAGAAGACAATAAAGATTACTTTCAAAGGGGTGACAGTTGGACTGAAGGTTGACTTGTCAATAGACAAAAATAGAAATGCATAAATCCTCATCCATAGTGGGAGATATTAGGATATCTCTTAGTATCTATGTAACAGAACAAGCATAAAAAACCAAGAAAGATATAACAATAGGACTGTTGATACACTTGATTTAATTTGTCTTGTAAAAACCCTATACTCAACAGCTGCAGAATAAACATTCTTTTCAAGCATACTTAGAATATTTTTAAAAATTAACCATAGGGGCGCCTGGGTGGCGCAGTCGGTTAAGCGTCCGACTTCAGCCAGGTCACGATCTCACGGTCCGTGAGTTCGAGCCCCGCGTCGGGCTCTGGGCTGATGGCTCAGAGCCTGGAGCCTGTTTCTGATTCTGTGTCTCCCTCTCTCTCTGCCCCTCCCCCGTTCATGCTGTGTCTTTCTCTGTCCCAAAAATAAATAAAACGTTGAAAAAAAATTAACAAAAAAAATTAACCATATACTGAGCCATAAATTTCAAAGAATTGATTTTTAAAAATTTTTTTAAATGTTTATTTATTTTTGAGAGAGAGAGAGAGTGTGAGCTGGGGCGGGGGGATGGGGTGTGAGAGAGAGGGAGGCAGAATCTGAAGCAGGCTCCAGTCTCCGAGCTGTTAGCACAGAGCCCCATGTAGGGCTCGAACCTGCAAGATTATGCCCTGAGCTGATGTCGGATACTTAACTAACTAAGCCACCCAGGTGCCCCTCAAAGGATTGATTTCATATAGCATCTGTTTTCTTTCAACATTACAATTAAGCTAGACATGAGTTTTTGAAAAGATAACAGGAAAAATCCCTATATTTTTAGAAATTTAATTATTCATGTCATGCTAATATTCTCTCTATACATATCTCTAAGATCTATGGTAACATCCCCTTGTTCATTCTTGAAAGCACTTATTTGTAACTTTCTTCCTTTTTATCTTGTTACGAGTTTATTTTATTAGCCTTCTCAAAGAATAACTTTTGCCTTTGTTGATTTTCTTTACTGTATTCTGATTCTGTATTTCATTAATTTCTACTCTTAAATTGTTTCTTTCTTTCTACTTTCCTTTGATTTAATTTTTTCTAACTTCCTGAGGTGGATGCTTGGTTCATTGATTTTTTTCGGCTTTCTTTTTCTTTAACATATGCATTTAAAGCAAAAATTTCCTTTAAATATAGTTTTAGGTATACCTAATTACATTGGTGTGTAGTGTTTTCATTCATTAATCAAATTATTCTGTAATTTGCATTGTAGTTCATTCTATGACTCCTAGGTTATTAATTTTCAAACATATAGGAATTTTCTAGTTTTATTCTTACTGCTTTTTAGCCTGATTACATTATGATTAGAAAACATCTTCTATGATTTCAGACATCAAATGATATCAGTTGACACTTGCTTTAAATGTATTCTTTAGTTGAATGCAGTGTTCTACACCCTTTCCTTAAGAAAGGGTTGTTACTGTGTGGTTCAAATCTGTACATTCACTGATTATTTTTTGTCTGCCTTTTCTGACACTTACAAGTGTGTTAAAATCTACCATGATTGTCAATTTGTCTATTTCCCCTTAGAGTCCTTTCAAAGTCTGTGTTATATATTCTGAGTCTATTATTAGTTTCATGCAAATTTAGAATTATTTCCTCTGCCCCATTAATTGAACTCTGTATCATCATGAATTTTTCATATTTATCTATGGTAATGCTTTTTGCCTTAATGTATCCTTTGTTGATCTACTAATATTAACATAGCCATACATCTTTCTTTTGGTTAATATTTGTAGGGTATATCTTTTTCCATCCTTTTATTTTCAACTTTCTTGTCTCCTTACATTTTAGACGTAACTCTTGTAAATAACATACAGTTGGTTTAAAAAAATTCAGTGCTTCTTTGTCTTTTTCTAAAAAATGTTTGTTTGAGAAAGAGAGAGTGAGAGAGCACGCACACATGAACCCAGGAGGGGCAGAGAGAGAGAGGGAGAGAGAGAGAATACCAAGCAGGCTCCATGCTCAGCATGGAGCTCGACGTGGGGCTTGACCTCACAATGGCAAGACCATGACCTGAGCTGAAATTAAGAGTTGGATACTTAACCAACTGAGCCACTCAGGTGCCCCAACTTCTTTGTCTTTTAATTCATCTTTGTCTTTCAATTGTCTTTTTAAAAAATGCTTATTTATTTTTGAGAGAGAGAGAGAGAGAGCAAACAAGCAGGAGGGGCAGAGAGAGGAGGAGACAGAGGATCCAAAGTGGGCTTTGGACTGAGAGCAGAGAGCCTGATGTGGGGCTCGAACTCACGAACCATGAGATCATGACCTGAGCAGAAGTTGGGATGCTTAACTGACTGAGCCACCCGGGTGCCTTCTGTCTTTTAAATGTTGGAGAACTTAATCTATTTATATTATTTCCATTACTGATACATCAGGGATTAAGTCTACCACCTTACTCAATACTTTGTATGTCTCCTGCATGGTCTGTATTTCACTTCTCTCATTTCAGGCTTTGTTGCGGATTAATCAAGTGTTTTCTATGATTCCATTTCTTCCTCAATTAGCCTAAATGTTATATACTCTTTTAAACAATTTTAAAGTGCTTTATCCTTTGCTATTTACAGCAAATATATACATGTTTACTTATAATATGTATGCTTGATTTATATAATTCTATAATATATATAGGTATATATATATTTTATATAATTTATATAATTCTATAATATATATAGGTAATAATTTAATTAGTACCTTTATCTCCTCCCAGAAAAATACAAAAATCATAGAACTCTTTAACTCTTTTTACTGGCTTAAAGGCCACTGTTGCCTAACATTTTAATTCTCTCTCTATAAAATACAATTCCCATAATACATTATTATGATGATGATGATGATGATGATGATGATGATGATGATGTTTAATACAGCCAATATTCATTTTTATTTAACCACATGTATATTGCTTTTTCTTCCTTTCTGTACCTTCAGACCTCCATTTGGGACTATTTTCCTTTTGTCTGAAAAATATTCTTTAATATATCCTTTAGTGTAACTCTACTGATATTCAATCCTTTTTGTTTGTATGAGACTGTTCCATTTCACCTTTAGTTTTGAAGATCAGTTTGCTGAATATAGACTTCTAGCCTGATAGCCATTTTCTTCTAGAATTTTAAAGATATTATTTCACTGTCTTTTGGCTTCATTGTTTTTGTTGAGAAGTCATCTATCAGTCTAACCATTGCTTCTTTAAAGCAATCTGTCTTTTCTTTGCCTATTTAAAAATTTTTTTCTTTGTCTTTGGTTTAGTAGTTTTATTATGATGGGTTTAGGTTTGGACTTCTTTTTTTAATTAATTAATTAATTAATTAATTAATTGTTTTTAGGAGGAGAGAGACCATGAGTGGGGGAGAGGGAGAGAGAGAGAGAGAGAGAGAGAGAATCTTAAGCAGGCTCCACACTCAGCACAGAGCCTGATGTGGGGCTTGATCCCATAAACCTGGGGTCATGACCTGAGCCAAAATCAAGATGTCCAACCAACTGAGCTACCCAGGTGCCCCTGGTATTGATTTCTTTGTATTTATCTTTTTTGGTATTCTTATGCCTTCTTGAGTTGATGGACTGATGTTTTAAAAATTTTTTGATAAATTCTTAGTCACTGTTACCATTCTCTCTTATTCTTGGATTTCAGTTACTGGTATGTTAGATCTCCTTTCTGTGTCTTCTATGTTTTTTACCTTCTCTTCAAATTTTTCCAAACTGTTATCTTTCCTGCTTAAGTATGAATATTTTCTTCTGCTTTATCTGCCAGTTCATTAATTCTTTCTTTATCTGTGCATAGACTGCTGAATAATCCATCTAATGAGTTCTTAATTCAGATTATTTTATTTTTCAACTCATGTATTTCCTTAAAGTTTTTTTAATGTTTATTTAGTTTTGAGAGAGAGAGAGAGCGAGCAGGGGAGGGGCAGAGGGAGAGGGAGACACAGAATCTGAAGCAGGCTCCAGGCTCTGACCTATCAGCACAGAGCCTGATGCGTGGCTCGAACTCATGAACCTCAAGATCATAACCTGAGCGGAAGTCAGACACTTAAGCGACTGAGTCACCCAGGCAGCCTTTAAATTTCCTTTTTATTTTGTTTCTAGGTCACTGCTGACATTCTCAAATCTTATCTTCACCTGCTTGAACATAGTAAGTATAGTTATTTTGGAGCTTCGGTGTCTGGAGCTTCTGTGTCTGTTTCTATTGACTATTATTTCTATTAATTTTCATTGTCTTAGTTTTTTATGGTCTGGTTATTTTTATTGTGTTTTGGACATTGTATGTGCAATATTGTTTGTAGAAAGTTTTGAGGACTAGGATCATGTTAGTTTACTCCAGAGTAGATTAGTTTTTTACTTCTGCCAGATAGCTGGGGATACTAGCCATTCAGGACCACTTTAATAAAATTTCAGGGATTGAGAGGATGTATAGGTGAATAGAAGTCCTTGCTGGACTCTACCTACAGCTCGTACTTACACCCGGAACAGAGACTTTTGTGGTGTAAAACGAAATTGTTGGAGGCTCACTAGTCTTCTATGTGCTTGCCAGGCCTGGACATCAATCCCTCTCACCCTCAAATCTGTCAAAATGATAGCCTAATCTCTTGGCTTCTCAGTTTTCCCACCTCAGAACTGGCAAATGTCTCCTGGAGGAAAGTGGCCCCAAATGCCATGCTTTACTCCCAGGGTCTTCATCCTTTCCTAGATCCTGGCCTGGCAATTCATATTATCATGGTGGAGCTCTTTGGTGCTTGCTAGCAGATTTTATTTTACTTTTCTAGATTCTCCCATTTCTTTTGTGGTAGGGTTAGTGGGAACTAGTCTACCATTACTTGAAATGGAAGTGTTTTGCTTTATTCTTTTCCTTCAAAATGGACTTTTCTTGAAAAAAAGGAAAGTAAATCTCTACTTTACTTCATACACAATAGTATATTCAACATGAATTAAAGGCCAAAATAAGAAAAGTAAAGCTTGATGACTTTTAGTAGAAAATCAAGGACTTTATCCTGATATGCTTAAGACAGAAGTACCCAGAAAGCATACCTAAGGGAAATAATTGCTGAATTAGATAAAAAGAAAATACAAAGTTTATAAGAACAAAAGTTGACAAAACTAAGGTTAAAATTCAAGCGCATTTCAGAAATTATTTTTAAACCTTCATAACTGGCCAAAGATTTGTATCCAGAATAAATTTTTAAAAAAGCAAACCCAACAAGAAAAAAATAGCAAAAGATACAATGATCCCGAAGAGGATGCTTTCGTGACTGATAAGCATTGAAAAGATGCTTACCTCACCAATAATCAGGGAATTCAAAACTAAAGCAGTGAAATGTTTCATGTCCATCATAGTATAAAAAAAAAAAATCTGTCAAGTGTTTGAAACATATTGGAGAGACAGGAAGTCACCCCAAAAACCAGACTACAAATGAGAATGGCCCATTGTTCTTTAAACCATCTAAAGCCGCTGTACTTTAGATGTCAATATCTTTTGAAAATTGAATAATACTCCTTTTGATTCAACCATCCCAAACCTAGTTATAAACCCTTGAGGTATTAAACAGTGCATAAGGAGACTTATATCAGGGGCTTTATCGTGTACCATTAGTGGTGATAAAAAATGGGAAATAACATATGTGCCCATCAATAGGAAAATGGGTTTAAAACATATATTTTAGGGGTGCCTGGGTGGCTCAGTCAGTTAAGTGTCCGACTCTTGATTTCAGCTTAGGTCATGATCTCACGGTTCATGAGTTTGAGCTCCACATCAGGCTCTGTGCTAACAGTGTGGAGCCTGCTTGGGATTCTCTCTCTCCCTCTCTCTCTGCTCCTGCTCTGCTCTCTTTCTCTCTCTCTCTCTCTCTCTCTCTCTCAAAACATAAACAAACTAGAGTGCCTGGGTGGCTCAGTTGGTTAAGCGTCCAACTTTGGCTCAGGTCATGATCTCACGGCCAGTGGGTTCGAGCCCTGCATCAGGTTCTGTGCTGACAGCTCAGAGCCTGGAGCCTGCTTCAGATCCTGTGTCTCCCTCTCTCTCTCTGCCCCTTCCCTGCTCGCCCTCTGTCTTCTCTCTCTCTCTTAAAAATAAACGTTAAAAATTTTTTCTTTAAACATAAACTAATAAGATTTTTTTAAAAAAACATTTTATATACTAGATTAATACCAAGCAGTTAAAATTATTGATTGAACTGTGTCTGTGTACATCAACATTTTGAGACTGTATTAATGAGGAGAAGGACATGTTGAATGGCAATGTGTACAATATGACAAAATGCAAAGTTTAAAAGCAAGGAAAATAGGGGCATCCAGTTAAGCATCCAGCTCTTTATTTCGACTCAGGTCGTGATCTTGCAGTTGGTGGGATCAAGCCCGGCATCAGGCCCCATGCTGACAGCTCAAAACCTGCTTGGGATTCTTTCTCCCTTTCTCTCTGCCCCTCACCTGCACACACAACCACCCCCCGCCCCCCCCCCCCCCCGTCAAAATAATAAATAAACTTAAAAAAAAAAGTAAGGAAAATAGTACTCTGAATTCCTTAAAGATACGTACAGAAGTTGTAAAGATGTAACAACAGAAAGAGCAGAAAGGATTCACACCAACTTGCAGTTATCTCTAAGGGAAAAAGCGGAGGTTGGGGATGGAGAAAGAAAATGGAGACTTCACCTCTGGTGGCAATGTTTTATTTCCTACACAACAAAAACAAAAGACAAAGAACTTGAAACAAATATGGCATAATGTTAAGATTTTCTTTCTTTTTAAGTTTACTTATTTTTGAGTGAGAGAGGGAGAGCGCATGCACTAGCAGGGGAGGGGCAGAGAGAGAGGGAGAGAAAGAGAGAATCCTAAGCAGGCTTGTTGCTGACAGTGCGGAGATCATGACATATCCTGAGATAACGGCCTGAGCCAAAACCAGGAGCTGGATGCTTAACCAACGGAGGGAAATGACATCCCCCATTCTCTGCTCTACCTCTTTTCTCTAAAGATTTTTTGGCTCAGTGGAAGCAAAGAGTTGATAAGATCTTTGCATGTCAGAGATAGTAGCAGCAGACAAAAAATGTTCACCGTATAAGACAGAAGCAAATGAAAATCTCAACTGAATATTCATCAAATCTCTGGAGAAGGGAGGCCTTTCTAAGCGAAGAGTGGTAGAATTACTACACTGAAACATTTTTCTTGGATTTGACTGCATATGTTTTTCCCCTTTCCCTGTTTTATCCATGAAGTTCTTATCTACCAAGTCCCCTCCATTTCTACCACTAACAGGCCACTGTCGTCTCCCCAAAAACCACAGCAGGGAACTAAACGCAACAACAGTATAACAAATGTATAAATCTTAGACTTCAACATAAACAGATTTTACTCTGGTTGAGATGGGGAACCACTACAGTTTGACCAGTGGAAGGATTACGATCTGACTTAATTGATCACAAATCCGGTCAAGCTGCATTGACAATAACCATCGAGTCCCGGGCGGAAGTCTGATTAGGGCCATTGCAATAATCCTGGGAGAGTAGATGACGGTCTGCACCAGGAGGCAGCGGTAGAGGGAGAGAGAGAGGTGGTTGGACTCTGAATGTATTTTGAAGACTGAGCTGACAATGTGTTGATGAGCCAGTTGTGGAGTTTGAGATAAAAGAATGAAGAGTGATTCCAAGCTTTCTCACTTGAGCGCCAGAACTAATAGAGCTGTGTTGAACTGAGGTGGGGAATATCGTGGGCAGGACAGGTTAGGGAAAGAATTTCAGGAGTTAGCTTTGGATGTGTTAATTTTGACTTGATTTTAGACATGCAAGTGGAGATGTGGAATAGGCATATAGTGTTTATATAACGGGAGGAAGGACTATGTGGAAAGTCAGAGAAGCAGTAAAGACAGTAAAGGTTT
The DNA here is from genome assembly GCF_018350155.1 of Leopardus geoffroyi. Classification (NCBI taxonomy): domain Eukaryota; kingdom Metazoa; phylum Chordata; class Mammalia; order Carnivora; family Felidae; genus Leopardus; species Leopardus geoffroyi. The sequence goes on from NC_059335.1 coordinate 19,316,209, forward strand.
AAAATGTTCGCACGGAGATGAGGCCCTGCTGACCTGAGTCTTGGGTCGCATAGCCATAGTATAGAGCAGATGCCAGTGCCCCTGGATTTCAGCCACTGTAGTTGGCTTTGACTGTTACAGATCAGTGGAACATACCTTTCATGATGCAGTTGATGATGGCTAAAGAATTTTGAACATTTTTTCCAGTTTTTTTTTTTTTTTAGATATAATTGACATAAAATTGCAATGGTTTCATATTTGTATATATTGGAAAAGGCTTCTCACACTAAATTTAGTTAACATCTATTACCTCATATGGTTACAATTTTTTTAAGTAGGCTTCACACCCAGGAGCATGGAGCCCACCATAGATAGGGCTTGAACTCAGGACCCTAAGATCAAGACCTGAGCTGAGATCAAGAGTCTGATCTGACTGAGCCAACCAGGAGCCCCTACAACTTTTTTTTTTCTTGTGACGAGAACTTTTAAGAACTTAGCAACTTTCAAATATACAATGCAGTATTGTTAATTGTAGTAGCTGTGCTGTGTATTACATCCCCAGGAATTTATTTATCTTATAATTGGAAGTCTATACCCTTTGACGACCTTCACTCATTTTCCCCACTCTCCACCCCCTGCCTCTGGCAACCACCAATCTATTCTCTCTTTTGATGGGTTTGGTCTTATTTAAGATTACGCATATAAGTGAGATCATACAGTATTCACCTTTCTCTGTCTGACTTATTTCACCTAGCAGAATGCCCTCAAGGCTATTTATGTTGTTGCAAATGGCAGGATTTCCTTTCTTTTTATGGTTGAATAATAATTTATTATATATACCATATTTTCTTTATCCATTCATCCATTGACGGACACTTAGGTTGTTTCCAAATCTTGGCTATTGTAAATAATGCTGCTATGTAGGTGGGGGTGTAGCTTTTGAGACAGTGTTTCATTTCCTTTGGATATATACCCAGAGGTGGAATTGCTGCATCATACAGTAGTTTAATCTTTAATTTTTTGAGGAACCTCCATATTGTTTTCCATACAGACTGCACCAATTTACATTTCCACCAACAGTACACAAATGTTGCCATTTTCCCACATCCTTGCCAACACTTGTTACCTTCTTTTTTTCTTTTTCTTTCTTTCTTTTTTTTTTTTTTTAACAGCTAGTAAGGTGTGGGGCAATACTTCACTGTGCTTTTGACTTGTACGCCCCTGGTGATTTGTGATGTTGAGTATATTCTAAGGTACCTGTTGGTCATCTATATGTCTTCTTTGGGAAAATGTTTATTTAGATCCTCTTGGCATTTAAAACTTGGATTGTTTTGTTTTGTTTTGGTTTGGTTTTGGGTTTTTTTTTCTGCTATTGAGTTGAATGAGTTCCTTATATATTTGTATATCAACCTGTTATCAGATATATGGTTTGCAAATATTTTCTTTCGTTTGTTACGTTGCTTTCTCATTTTGTTGATCATTTATTTTGCTGTGCAGGAACTTTTCGGTTCGGCGTAGCCCCACTTGTTTATTTTTGTTTTTGTTACTTGTGCTTTTGGTGTCATATCCAAAAAATCATTGCCAAGACCAATGTCAAGGAGTTTTCCCCTATGCTTTCTTCTAGGAATGTTATGGTTTCAGGTCTTATGTGTAAGTATTTTATCCATTTTGGGTTATTTTTTTTTAACATTTTATTTATTTTTGAGACAGAGAGAGAGAGAGCATGAACAGGGGAGGGTCAGAGAAAGAGGGAGACACAGAATCCGAAACAGGCTCCAGGCTCTGAGCTGTCAGCACAGACCCTGATGCGGGGCTCGAACTCACGGACCGCGAGATCATGACCTGAGCTGAAGTCGGCTGCTTAACCGACTGAGCCACCCAGGCGCCCCTTGAAAATTTTTTTTAATGTTTATTTTTTTGAGGGAGGGGGGAAACAGAGTGTGAGCGGGGGAGGGGCAGAGAGAGGGGGAGACACAGAATCCGAAGCAGGCTCCAGGCTCTGAGCTGTCAGCACAGAGCCCCACGCGGGGCTCGAACCCACGGACTGCGAGATCATGACCCGAGCCAAAGTCGGACGCTCAACCGACTGAGCCACCCAGGCGCCCCATTTTTGGGTTAATTTTTATGAGTGGTGCAAGGTGAGGGTCCACTTTCCCCCTTTTGCCTGTGAATGTCTAGTTTTTCCAGTGCCGCTTACTGAATACGTTGTCTTTTCCCTGTTGAGTATTCTTGGCTCCCTTGTCTGACATTAGCTGACTGCACATTCATGGGTTTATTTATGGGCTCTCAATTCTGCTCCATTGGTCTATGGGTCTGTGTTGATGCCAGCACCATACACTTTTGATGACTATAGCTGTGAAATGTAGTTTCAAATCATGACTTGTGGTACCTCCAGAGTTGTTCTTCTTTCTCAGGATTGGTTTGACTCTTTGGGATCTTTTGTAGTTCCAAATAAGTTTGGGGATTTTTTGTTTTTAATTTCTGTAAACAATGCTGTTGGAGGGGCACCTGGGTGGCTCAGTCCGTTAAGCATCCAACTTCAGCTTAGGTCATGATCTCACGGTTTGAGGGTTCAAGCCCCACATCGGGTTCTGTGCTGACAGCTCAGAGCCTGGAACCTGCTTTGGATTCTGTGTCTCCCTCTCTCTGCCCCTCCCCTGCTCTCTCTCTCTCTCTCTCTCTCTCTCTCTCTCAAGATAAATAAACATTAAAAAAATTTCTTAAATGCTGTTGGAATCTTAATAGAAATTGCACTGAATCTATAGATGGGTAATATGGACATGTTAGCAATATTTATTCTTTCAGTCCATAAACACAGAATATATTTCCATTCATTTACATCTCCTTCAGTTTCTTTTATCAATGTATTATGGTTTTCAGTGTAGATATCTTTCACTTCCTTAAATTTATTCCTAAGTATTTTTGGTGTTGTTGTTTTTGATGTTATCATAAATGGGATAGTTTTCTTTATTTATTTTTCAGATAATTTATTAGTATATAGAAATGCTACTGATTTTTATATGTTGATTTTGTATTCTGCAACTTTACTAAATTTATTGATTAGTTCTAACAGGTTTTTTTTTGTGTGTGGAGTGGTTAGGGTTTTCTGCATGTAAAATCATGTCATCTGCAAACAGACAATTTTCTTTCTTTCTTTCTCATTTGGATGCCTTTTATTTCTTTTCCTTGCCAGATTGCTATAGCTAGGAATTCCAGTATTATGCTGAATAAGAGTGGTGAGAGCGAGGGGCTCCTGGGTGGCTCAGTCAGTTAAGTGTCTGACTTCGGGTCAGGTCATGATCTCATGGTCTGTGAGTTCGAGCCCCATGTTGAGCTCTGTGCTGACAGCTCAGCGCTTGGAGCCTGCTTCCGATTCTGTGTCTTCCTCTTTCTACCCCTTCCCCTGCTCATATTCTGTCTCTCTCTCTCTCTAAAAAATAAATAAACATTAAAAAAAAAAAAAAAGAGTGGTGAGGGTGAGCACCCTTGTCTTGTTCCTGATTTTTAGAGCAAAAGTTTTCCGTCTTTCACCATTGAGTATGATGTTGGCCATGGACTTGTCATACATGGCCTTTTTTATATTGAGATACATTCCTTCTATACTCAATTTGTTGAGAGTTCTTATTATAAAAGGATGTTGTATTTTGTCAGATGCCTTTTCTGCATCTCTATTGAGAGGATCGTGTGATTTTTGGCTCTCACTCTATTAATGTCATATATCACATTGTTGATTTGCATATGTTGAACAAGCCATTATTGTAGAGCAGGGATAAATCTCACTTAATCACAGGGTATGAATGTGATGTTGAATTCAATGTGGTATTGAATTCTAGCTTGCTAGGATTTTGTTGAGAATTTTTGCATCTATATTTGTCAGGGATATTGGCCTATAGTTTTCTCTTCCTGTAGTGTCCTTATCTGGCTTTGGTATCGGGGTAATGCTCGCCTCTTAAAGTAAGTTTTGGAGTGTTCTCTCCTCTTTGATTTTTTTGCAAGAGTTTGAGAAGGATTGGTGTTAATTTTTAAGTGTTTGGTAAAATTCACCAGTGAAACCATTTGGTTCTGGGCTGTTCTTTGTTGGGAGGTTTTTGACTACTAATTTAATCCTTTGTCATTATTGGTTTGTTCAGATTTTCTATTTCTGCATGATTCAGTCTTGGTAGGTTATATGTTTCTAGCAACTTATCCATCTCTCCTGGGTTGTCCAGTTTGTTGGCATATAATCATTCACAGTAGTCTCTTATGACCCTTTTAATTTCTGTGGTATCAGTTGCAGTGTCTCCTCTTTCATTTATAATTTTATTTATTTGAGTGCTCTCTCTTTTTTTCTTGGTTACTCTAGCTAAAGTTTTGTCAATTTTATTTATTTTTTCAAGAAACAACTCTTGGTTTTGTCAATCTTTTCTAGTGTTTTCCTATTCTTTATTTCATTTATTTCTGTTCTAATCTTTATTATTTCTTTATTTCTGCTAATTTTGAGCTTAGTTTGTTCTTTTTCTAGTTCCTTGAAGTGTAAAGTCAGGTTGAGATTTTTTTTTCTTGATGTATGCACTTATCACTATAAACTTCCCTGTTAGAACTGCTTCTGCTGTAATCTCATAGTTTGATTTGTTGTGTTTCCATTTTCAGTCATCTCAAGGTATTTTTTAAATTTCCATTTTGATTTCTTGTTTGATCCATTAGTTGTTCAGGAGTCTGTTGTTTAACTGCCATGTGTATGTGAATTTTCTAACTTTCCTCCAATTATTGATTTCTAGTTTCATACGTTGTGGTTGGAAAAAATAGTTGGAAGGATTTCAGCCTTCTTAAATTTGCTAAGACTTATTTTGTGACCTAACATATGACCTGGCCGAGAAAATGTTCTATGTGCGCTTGAGAATTATATGTATTCTGTTGTTGCCAGATGGTATGTTTTGTGTATGTCTGTTTGGTCAATAGTGTTGTTGAAATCTGCTGTTTCCTTATTGATTATTTGTATGGATGACCTATTCATTTTGAGAGTGGGTTATTAAAGACTCCAACTATAATTATATTGCTGTTTCTTTCTCTTTTTAGTTCTGTTAATATTTGCTTTAATATATTTAGGTGCTCTGATGTTGGGTACATACATATTTACAACTGTTATATTGTCTTGATGGATTGACCTATCATTATATAATAATTTTCTTTGTCTCTCTTGACCATTTGTAGCTTAAAATTTATTTTGTCTGGTATGCTGTCTTTTGGTTACTGTTTGCATGAAATATCTTTTTCTGTCTCTTCACTCTGTCTTTGTGTGGCATTAAAATTTTTTTTAAATTTTACTTTAGAGAGAAAGAACATGAGTGGGGGAGAGGGGCAGAGGGAGAGAGAGAGAGAGAGAGAGAGAGAATCTCAAGTAGGCTCCATGCTCAGCATGAAGCCCAACACAGGGCTCAATCCCACAACCTTGGGATCATTACCTGAGCCGAAATTAAGAGTCAGACGCTCAACTGACTGAGCCACCCAGACACTTCCATCTTTGTGTGCCATTAAAGCTAGAGTCCCTTATAGGCAGCATATAGTTAGATCTTGTGTTTATATACATTCAGCCTTTCTATGTCTTGTGATTGGAGAATTTGATCCATTTACATTCATAGTCATTATTGATAACTAAGGCCTTACTCTTGCCATTTTGTTAATTTTTTTTCTGTTTTGTAGATTTATTGTTTCTTGCTTATGTTGCTGTCTTGTTTTGTGATTTGGTGGCTTCCTGTAGCTGTATGCTTTGGCTTCTTTATCACAATCTTTTGTGTATCTACTGTAGGTTTTTCTTTTGAGACTTTTTACCATGAGACTTACATAAAATATCCAATAATGTCCTATTTTAAGCTGATAACAACTTAACTTCAATAGCATACGTAAACTTTATACATTTACTTCCCCCTCTCACATTTTAGGTTATTGATGTTACAATTTACATTTATTATGTGTCCTATAACAAATTATGGCAGTTATGGTTACTTGTAATACATTTGTTTTTTAGCTTAAAAAAATTCAAGTGTAATTAATATATGGTGTTATATTAGTTTCAGATGTAAAATATAACACTTCAATAATTCTATATATTACTCAGTACTCATCACAATAAGTGTACTTTTACTCTCTTAACATATTTCACCCATCCACCCACCCACCTCCCCTCTAGCAATCACTGGTTTGTTCTCTATATTTAATAGTCTGTGTTTTAACTTTACTTTTTAATTTTAATTTTTTAAAAGTAGGCTTCATGCCCAGCATGGAGCCCAGCATGGGGCTTGAACTCACGACCCTGAGGTCAAGACCTGAGCCAAGATCAAGAGTAGGATGCTTAACCAACTGAACCATCCAAGCACCCCTGTTTTTTAACTTTTAAACTGGAGTTGTAAGTAAATTATATACCACCATTAAAATATTAGATAATCTGCCTTTGGCTGCCTATTTACTATTGCCAGTGAGTTTTATACATACATTCATATGTTTACAATGTTAATCAGCATCCTTTTATTACCACTTGAAGAACATCATTTAGCATTGCTTGTAAGGCAGGGGTAGTGGTGATGAAATCCCTCAGCTTTTATCTATTCCAGTAGGTCTTTTTGGGGCACCTGGGTGGCTCAGTTGGTTAAGCATCTGACTCTTGATTTTGGCTCAGGTCATGATCTCATGGTTTGTCAGTTCCAGCCCCACATTGCACTCCACGCTGACAGTGGAGCCTGCTTGGGATTCTGTCTCTCTTTCCCTCCATGCTCGTGTTCTCTTTCTCTTTCAAAATAAATAAACTTAAAAAAAAAACTTAAAGTCTTTTCTTGTCCTTCATTTCTTTTTTTTTAAATTTTTTTATTGTTTGTTTATTTTTATTTTTGAGAGAGAGAGAGACAGACAGAGTGTGAGCAGGGGAGGGGCAGAGAAAGAGAGAGAGAGACAATCCGAAGTGGCATTAAAATTTTTTTTTTAGGGGCGCCTGGGTGGCGCAGTCGGTTAAGCGTCCGACTTCAGCCAGGTCACGATCTCGCGGTCCGTGAGTTCGAGCCCCGCGTCGGGCTCTGGGCTGATGGCTCAGAGCCTGGAGCCTGTTTCCGATTCTGTGTCTCCCTCTCTCTCTCTGCCCCTCCCCTGTTCACGCTCTGTCTCTCTCTGTCCCAAAAATAAATAAACGTTGGAAAAAAAAATTAAAAAAAAAAATTTTTTTTTTAATTTTAGTTTAGAGAGAAAGAACATGAGTGGGGGAGAGGGGCAGAGGGAGAGCTCTGGGCCGTGAGCACAGAGTCCGACGTGGGGCTTGAACCCACAAGCTGGGAAATCGTGACTTGAGCTGAAGTCGGACACTTAGCCAACTGAGCCACCCAGGTGCCCCTGGCCTTCATTTCTGAAGGACAGTCTTGCTCCAGTAGTATTCTTAGTTGACAGGTTTTTTTCTTTCAATATTTTGAATATATCACCCCACTCTTTCTTGGTCTGCAAAGTGTCTCTTGATAAATCTGCCCATCATGTGATGGGGGTTCCCTTATATGTGATGAGCTGCTTTTCTCTTGCTGCTTTTAAGATTCTGTCTTTGTCTTCATTGACAATTTAATTGTAAGGTATTTTGGTGTAGTTCTTTTCAAGTTCAACCTATCTGGGGTCTTTTGGGCCTCATGAATCTAGATGTCTATTTATTTCTCCAAGTTTGAGAATTCTTCAGTTTTTATTGCTTTAAATATACTTTCTGTCCCTTTCTCTTTCTCCTCTCCTTCTGTGATTCCCAAAACATGTATATTATACCTTTCAATGGTGTTCCATTAGTCGCTTGGGATGTGGACTTTCGTTGCTTTTTTCATTCTTTTTCTTTTTGCTTCTCTGACTGGATACTTTCAGATGAATCTATCTTCTAGTTACTGCTTCTTTCTTCTGCTTGGTCAAGTCGGATAGTGAACCTTCTATTGAATTCTTTAATTCAGACATTGTATTCTTTTTTTTTTTAATTTTTAATGTTTATTTATTTTTGAGAGAGAGACAGTGTGAGGAGGGGAGGGGCAGAGAGAGAGGGAGACACAGAATCTGAAGCAGGCTCTAGCTCTGAGCTGTCAGCACAGAGCCTGACGTGGGGCTCGAACTCCCAGACTGTGAAATCATGACCTGAGCCAAAGATGGATGCTTAACCAACTGAGCCACCCAGGCGCCCCCAGACATTGTATTCTTCAGCTCTAGGATTTTTGTTTGGTATTTGGGGGGATTACTGTTTCTTTGTTGAACTTCTCATTTGGTTTATGCCTTCTCATTTGTTCATTGTTTTCTTAAGCTTTAGTTGTTTGTATGTTCCTGTAGCTCACTAAACTTCTTTAAGAGGACCATTCTGGATTCTTTGTCAGACAGTTTATAGATATCCATTTCTTTGCAGTCAGTTACTAAAGCATTACTGGTTTCCTTCAGTCATGGTATACCTTCCTAATTCTTCACGATTCTTGGTTCCTTAGTTGGTATCTGCACATTTGAGTAAGCTGCCTCCTCTTCCAGACTTTATAGGTTTGCTTTGGCAGAGATAGTTCTTCCCCGGTCAACTCAGTTTTGGGTTCTGGCTGGGTCAAGTGGTGGGGCTTGCCATAAGGGTCTCTATTTGGGCAAGGCCACTGCCCAAGCTCTGAGGTCATGGAGATGCTGTTGGTTAGGATTAATCAGATAGGACTGCTGACTGGGTTCCTTGTCCAAGTATACCTATAGGACCAGAGGATCTGGACAAGCTTCCTGGTCAGGCGGGATTGAATGCTACACTCAGGAGTAGGTGGAGCCATGAACCTGCTTCCCTGCCTGGGGAGAACCAGCAGAACAGGCTCAAAGGCTGGCATGGTTCATTGGCTGGGGACCCGAATCAAGCAGAACTACCCAGTGGCTTGAATCTGCACATGGACAGAGCTGTTTGCTGGTTTCTCTGCTCAGGTGCCACTATAAGTGGACTGTAAGATGGGCTATACAGCCGCCCTGTACTCCAACAGACCCCTGGCTGGGCTAGCACAGGAGCTATGTTCAGTAGTAGGCAGGCTTCAAATCTGCTTCCCTGCCTGAACAGGGCTTTAGAACAGGCTCTACATCTGGTCAAACTTGTCTGGGAACCCAAATCAGGCAGAACTGCCTACCAAGCTCCCTGGGAAGACAGGGTCACCAGCTTGGCTCTGCCGATGGGTAGAGCTATTGGCTGGGCTAAGAATTTGGAGCATTTTTACTGTGTGCCAGGCACCGTACTAAGCATTCTGGAGGCCTGACCTTATTGAATTGTTTCAACAACACTGTACTTAATCCCATTTTGCAGATGAGAAAATTGAAGTGGACAGTAATTAGGGAGCAGTAATGAGGGGAAGGAGGGAAACTGGGAGTCAGACCCAGGGCTACATGACTCAAAAGCCCCATGTTCTTAACCTCTATGCCTTTCTGTTTGTTATTGTAGAGTCCTTTGTTGGTCTCTTCAAAGGTGAGATCATACAGATTCTTAGTTCTAATGGCTTCTCTTTAGCTCTTGGTTATAGACTTTACTATTTCTATGGGGCAGGATAAAGAGGATCTGTCAGGTGTTCAGTTTCTGCTCTTATGTACAAATATCACAGAATCACAGACACACTTAAAAAAATCTTTAAATATATCAATATCTGGGGAAATCTTCTTTGAGGTATTCCTATTTAAAATTTTTTTTTCAACGTTTATTTATTTTTGGGACAGAGAGAGACAGAGCACGAACAGAGGAGGGGCAGAGAGAGAGGGAGACACAGAATCGGAAACAGGCTCCAGGCTCTGAGCCATCAGCCCAGAGCCCGACGCGGGGCTCGAACTCACGGACCGCGAGATCGTGACCTGGCTGAAGTCGGACGCTTAACCGACTGCGCCACCCAGGCGTCCCAAGGTATTCCTATTTTAAAACTAGTGATAATTCTATTTTAATAACTTTTTCCACTCTTTTTTTTTTTGGCCAGAGACTCTATCTACATGTCAAGCCTCCCAAAAGTCTATTAATGTCCCCAAATTACCCCAAAGGGTAAGAAATCTGTCTTCTGCAAAACCCTAATATCTGACAAATGTGTTGGACAAGTCAAGTAGGCTATAGGGAGGTGTCAGAGATATAAATGGGAAGTGAGTCTGAACTTAAAAAGCAGGAATCAGGTGCTAATTGTATTCAACAAGACAGTAAAGATCGAGATGTTCACTCTTAGGAAGATGTAGATGAAATGAAGCCTAGATGAAAGGAATCACCTCATATTTAGTAAAAAAAACTAGTTATTTATGTCCATGATCTCAACTTCTCATTTAGAATGATGATTTTAAAGTTTATTTATTTTGAGAGAAAGGAAGAGCATGAGCAGGGAAGGGGGGGCAGAGAAATTTTTTAAAGAGAATCCAAAGCAGTGGGAGCCCTACACTGGGCTTGATTTCACAAACTTAACCATGAGATCATGACCTGAGCTGAAATCAAGAGTTGGGACACTTAGGGGCACCTGGGTGGCTCAATCGGTTGAGCCTCCAACTTCGGCTCAGGTCATGATCTCACCATCTGTGAGTTCGAGCCCCGTGTCGGGCTCTGTGCTGACAGCTCAGAGCCTGGAGCCTGCTTCGGATTCTGTGTCTCCTTCTCTCTCTGCCACTCCCCTGCTCATGCTCTGTCTCTCTCTCTCTCTCTCTCTCTCTCTCTCTCTCTCTCTCTGTCAAAAATAAATAAACATTAAAAAAAATTAAAGAGTTGGGACACTTAACCGACTGACCCACCCAGGTGCCGGTGAATGTTGATTTTTAAAATTTTTTTAAAAATTAAAAAAAAATTAAATATTTATATATTTGACAGACAGAGAGACAGAGCTCAAACAGGGGAGGGGCAGAGGGCGAGAGGGAGGCACAGAATCTGAAGTGTGCTCCAGGCTCTGAGCTGTCAGCACAGAGCCCAATGAGAGGCTCGAACCCACAGACTGTGAGATCATGACCTGAGCCAAAGTCGGACGCTTAACCGACTGAGCCACCCAGGTGCCCCTTTTTATTTTATTTTTTTAATGTTTATTTATTTTTGAGAGAGAGAGAGACAGAGTGTGAGCAGGGAGGGGCAAGAGAGAGGGAGACAGAATCTGAAGCAGGCTCCAGTTCTGAGCTGTCAGCACAGAGCCTGACGTGGGGCTCGAACTCACGAACCGTGAGATCACGACCTGAGCCAAAGTTGGATGCTTAACCGACTGAGCCACTCAGTGCCCCTTAATTTTAATTTTTTAAAAAAGTAATCTCTACATTCAACATGGGGCTCAAACTCACAACCCCGAGATCAAGAGTCACCAGCCAGATGCCCGTATTGTATTTATTTTTAATTTTTTCTTAAACTTTAAAAAAATTTTTATTTATTTATTTATTTATTTATTTATTTATTTATTTATTTATTTAGAGAGCACACAATTAAGCAAACAGAGGAGGGACAGAGGGAGAGGGAAAGAAAGAATCCCAAGCAGGCTCAGCGCTGTCAGCACAGAGCTCCACACAGGGCTTGATCTCATGAACCATGAGGTCATGACCTGAGCCAAAGTCAAGAGTCATATGGTTAACCGACTGAGCCAGCCAGGCACCCAGGCAAACATATTTTAGAAAGGCTGTGGGTGTGTAGTTGGGGACCATAGTGAGGTTCCCCAAGAACCTGGAAATGATGGAGAGAATGACCTCAGAGCTATAAGAATTGTATTAAAGCTGAGTTCTTCAGAGTCAGCTTGTCAATAGGGAGCTTTCCTGGGAATATGTCAAAAAAGATGTGTCTGGTCCACTCACAGTTGGCAGGGGTTGACTATGAGAGGCCCCTATAGGCACCTCATCCTCTGAGCAGGGCTGACCCTGCTGTGGAGATGGGGCCAAGGCTGGTTGTCCTTCAACACGTGAATCCACATTCTTCCCACAGCCGGGGTGGGGGGGGAGGGAGGTGGAGATATGCAGATCATGTGGACCCAAACATCATTCTCCTTATGAGTGGTCTCTATCAATAAATGGGCCTGCTGATTTTTTATGGCAGTCCTGAGAACTTGCCTCATGGCACCCAGCCCCTGAAAGAAGGGGCTCTCCACAGGCCAGCCATATGTCATTCCCAAGCCTGCAGGGCCAACAGGCAGACCCCACCCCGAGGCAGTTCTGTCAGCGGCCTCCCAGGAGGTCTGGCCATAGCGGTTCAGTTACACACTTCAGCTCCCTGCTCAGCCTCAGCCTTGGAGACTTTACTTTAAAACCGGTGACTCTTGACAGTTTTCCCTGTGTCCCTAAAAGACGTTGAAGTCCTAGCCCCAGTACCTGTGAATGTTGATCCTATTTGGAAATAGGGTCTTTGCAGATGATCAAGTTAAGATGAAGTCATTAGGGTGGACCCTAATCCAATCTGCTGTCTTTATAAACAGGGGGAATTTGGACTTCACAGATGTGAAGATACAGAGAGAACATCATCTACACACCAAGGAACGACTGAGACCACCAGGTCTAGGAGAGAGGTGAGGAACAGACTCACAGCCCTCTCAAGGAACCCATCCTGCTGACCCCTTGATTTAGAACTTCTAGCCTCAGAACTGGGAGACCATACATTTCTGTTGTTTGAGCCACCCAGTTGGTGGAACTTTTTTACAGCAATGCTAGGAAGCGAATATACCTGGTGCTGGACTTTTCACCAGGGGACTCAGAAGTAAGGCTGTTCATGAAGAGTCCCCCATTTAGCCCTGGTCCCTGACATTACCTGTTGCTGGAAAAGCAATGCCCTAAGAATATGAACTCCCCATGGGTATGGTTGGTGTGACCCTCACAGAGTTTCTGGCCGTGGGGGATTTCTACGAGCGGGGACAGGTGTTCCACAGGGCTGAACAAGTATCATCTAGTGCTTTTTTATTTCTAGGTGGTTTTCAGATAAAATAAGCATTTCAGCGACGCAGGTAGAAGACGTTAGCACCAAAAGATATTCCTAAAGACAAATTATAATTTACTACTGCATCTCTTATCATTCTGCCCCCAACTTAAGTAAACTTAGGCTGTTAATTTCAATGGTTTGCGATCCCTACAAATTTACTTTGGAATTTTATTTTTTAACTGTGTACTAACTTTCCAGTAAGAAAGTTCAGACACTTAAAGCTATTTGCACAAAATGGCAGTTTTTTTTTTATTTATTTATTTATTTTTTTTTTTTTTCAACGTTTATTTATTCTTGGGACAGAGAGAGACAGAGCATGAACGAAAATGGCAGTTTTTTAAATGAAACGTTACAATTCCCTTGTTGAATGTAAAAACAGCTGTCATGGATTACCTCAGATGGCTTGCCTCCACAGGCTAAAAAGGCAGATACCTTTTGTTTAGTATCAAGCAAAAAAAGTGACCACCAATTTTGGCCAAGTAAAAACATGGAATTATAATCAATGTCATATATATTGTCTATCATAGTCACTCCACGTGAAATAATTACCTGAATTTCTGAAATAGTCCTTGTTTCGTAGTCTGACCTCCTTTTTTTCTAGACTTCCATTTTTTAAAGGATTAATTCTGGAAGCAATCCCGTGAGGTTGACAGGTTGTCTCCCATTTTAAGGATTGAAAATGCCAAGGCCCGGGAAAGGCCTCTTGTCCAAAGCCAGAAAGAATAAAAATTGCAAGAGGAACAGATATCTATCACACTTTTTGCCTTCTCATTCCTTCCACGAGTGTTCTTTGATTGAGAGCGGCATTCGTGCTCGAATTCTTCATCAGGTTTGGGCTCATGCAGACGAAGGAAACACAGTTCTTGCTTCTGACTCACGTTTATCAGATGATCCCTGGGCCGAGTGCCCCAGCACCCACTACTTCACTAAACCACACCTGTGAGTGAGGTCTGGCTCACCCCATATTATGGAGGCAACTGAGGCTCTGAGGGGTTTCTTGCATTGCACAAGGTCACAGAGCTAGTTTGTGACTGCTTAGGGTTGGTACCAGACCTAAGTGAAGCTCAAATCCATCATTATAAAGAAATTATACCAGGCAGTCCCCACAACGAAAAGAATCCTTGCTAAATCACTCCCTAGCACCCACTCGATGCCAGATTCCACACGAAGCCACTTCATAGCTTTATCTCATTTTGTCCTCTGCAAGGTAGGAGGGTTATTTCTGCTTTTTCCAGCTGAGGAAACAGAAACTTAAGGATGTCACATATAAGTACAGTGGCGTGGCCGAAAATTGGCAGGGGCAGAATTTGAGCCCAGGTCTGACTTGGTTGAAAGGATGGATAATTTTGTTCTGCTGCATGGAAGGCAATACGGTACGAAGCCGAATATGACAAGCATCAAGGAAGTGCCATGATGGGGCGGCTGGGTGGCTCAGTCGGTTAAGTGTCCGACTTCAGCTCAGGTCATGATCTCACGGTCCGTGAGTTCGAGCCCCACGTCGAGCTGTGTGCTGACAGCTCGGAACCTGGAGCCTGCTTCAGATTCTGTGTTTCCCTCTCTCTCTGACCCTCCCCTGTTCATGCTCTGTCTCTCTCTGTCTCAAAAATAAATAAGCATTAAAAAAAATAAAAATTAAAAAAAATAAAAGTGCCATGAGGTCCCCATGGGATCCAGGGTTGGTGATGAGGGTGACCAGGAAAGCTTCGTGGAAGCTTTCCAGGAAGGGGGGCTATGAAGCCCCCTCCATGGTGGGGAAAGTATGGAGGCAAGGGAGAAAGGCTTGTCCTTATTGTCCCCTCGGCCACTGCTGCTCTTGTGGCCAGCGTGTGCTGGAGACTCTTCAGTGCCGACTTCGTGCGTAGGACGAGAGACTATGCAATTGTGAATCAAGAGTTGAAGCAGGCAGAGAGGGCGTGTGGAGGGGTGTTTGCGTGGATGCAGAGAGAAGCCAGAAGAAAAGTTAAGCCGGGAGCCACCGAGGCCCACAGCAGGAAGGGACTCCCCGCCACAGTGGAGTGGAGCAGATGTGTCCTCCGGTGGGCCACAGCATCCCTTTGCCTTCTTATTTTGCCTGGCCCCTTTCTCCTGACTGCCACGCAGATCTTTTTCACAGATACCCACCCTGAAATAATCTTTCACGAGGTTCAGTGTTTTGGGGCGAGCGATGGTGCCGAGGGAGGGCTGCCCTTACGCAGGCCCCCACATTTCTAAACCTGTCATTCTTATTTCTCTTTGGAGAGAGGCAGAATGACTCTCCAGTGCAAAGAACCGTTGGATTGCTTACCGGTCTTAGAGTTTACTGTTGTGACTGGCCTTTGCTTGAGAAGTGCAGGGAGTCTCATGAAGTGACATCTTTGGCCTGCCAGTCGAGTGCCGGGAACATGAGTCTGAGGAAGGAGAGGGAGAAGAGGTGCAGATTGGGGTATAAACCCAGAATTCATTGCTTTCAGGGGCTTTTTTTTTTTTTTTTAAGTTTATTTATTTATTTTGAGAGAGACGGAGACAGCATGAGTTGGGGAGGGACAAAGAGAGAGAATCCCAAGCAGACTCTGGTGCTCCCAGCACAGCCTGATGGGCTCAAAGCCACGAAGTTGCAAGATCATGCCCTGAGTAGAAACCAAGAGTCGGGTGTTTAACCGACTGAGCCACCCAGGCGCCCCAGAGGCATTTTTTAAGTAGGCTTCACACCCAGCATGGAGCCCAATGTGGGGCTTGAACTCATGACCGTAAGGTCAAGATGTGAGCTGAGATCAAGAGTGAGACACCTGACTGAGCCACCCAGGCGCCCCTGCAGAAGCATTTTCTGAAGGACTCATGGCACACTTTTTCACCCTCCTGATGCCCTGTTTCTATGACTTGACCACAATAGTAACATCAGTGCCCGCTGCAGCAGAAATGCCCCGCACCATGTTTGGCACAGAGCTCGTGTCCAATAGGTGTGGTATCCAAATCAGAGTCAGTCTGTTCTCCCTCCAGAAGACTGTTTTTAGCAGTTAGCTAACAACTGATCCCTGCTGCTAAAGAAAGTACCTCTCGAGGGGCACCTGGGTGGCTGGCTTAGTCGGTTAAGTATCTGACTGCGGCTCAGGTCATGATCTCATGGCTCCTGAGTTCGAGCCCTGCATCGGGCTCTCTGCTATCAGTGCAGAGCCTGCTTCAGATCCTCTGTCCCCGTCTCTCGCCGCTCCTCCCCTGCTCGCTCTCTCTCAAAAATAAAATAAACATTAAAAAGAGAGAGAAAGAAATTACCTTTCGAGCTACACTGGATGCTGCCGGAACAGAAAGAGTGCAAGGTCATTCACAGTCATCAGTGAGGTCAAACCCACCAGGCTGCAAGGTGCCATCGACGAGGAGGTGGACGTGAATGGTGGTGTCCCCACCGACACACAGTCATGCTGTGGGTGACCGCAGGCTGCACCCACGAAGCTGAGCTGACGCGGAGAGGAGCTCATCTGGTGGCTGCCCTCAAGACCCCTCCCCAGCTGCTGGGCACGCTCAGAGGGCTAGCTAACCATCGTCGGCCATTAACCGGGTAAAACCAGGGCAAGCGGCTGGTATGCCCTCTGCAGCCGAGGCTCCCCTTGCGGCTAAGCCGGTGACCAGGTGTGGCCCTGCGTGGGCTCTGCCCCTCTTTGGAGAGTTGGGAGTCTCCCTTTGTTTCTGCCCTTTGGGGCCTCCTTGCCGCAGGTCCCGTGGGACTGAGCAGCTCTGAGTATGTCTCCGGAGAGGGTTTTGCATCAGCCATCTCCAGTTTTTGGAAGAATTAGGAATGAGAAGTGGCAGGTACTACTTTCTGGGCTAAAACACACACAAATCGATCAGAACTCCCAAATGAAGATGTTGATTCTTATTTCAAGTAAAAATGCCCGCCTTGCCTGGAAATGTTGCACAAAGAGCTGAGGGAAACCCTGTCTTGCCAAAGAGCTGGTAATCCCTGAGAATGAGTGAGGGGTGCACATGAGACGCGAGCATCAGAATGAGGTGTTCTCCCCCCGCCAAACATCTTACTTTTAATAGTTATTTGGCAGAAATCTGCATTTTTTTTTTTTTTTTAATTCGGAATGTGCTGTGCCTTTGTTGGCCAGCTCTGTGTACCAGTCTGTCTGCCTGTTTCCGCCGGCTTGTCATGCTCACTAATTAGAGAGCTGCCGCCTGATTCACCTTGTTAATTAGAGGGACTTGCACACGGAGCCCTTCGGGCAGTGCGCGCGAGAGCCTCGCACCAGTGCCCCGAGAACGAGGCGTCTGTGAAGTCATTCTTCTCATCTACCTTCTATTTTTTATTTGAAATGAATAAATCATTGAGATTTTCCTTGTGGAGTGAGAATACGAGAACTCACATCTCTGTAAGATGTAAATCACATGTGATCAATAGGAAGGCACGACTCCTGTATTGTACGTACATGATTTCCTAATTTACTTCTTGTCAGTGTAGGAAAAATGGCCTGGCATGTGTGTCTCCTCTCTGTGAATCAGTGTCCTTCGTCTGGAGAAAGAGGGTGTTGAGTGAGAAACACAGCTGCTCTGTGTGAGCTCTCGGAGCCTGGTCTGGCGGCTTGTTGTTCGCTCGCAGAGGGAGGGAAGCCTCTGAAATCCCGGCCTCCAAGGAGGGTGTTTGACCAGAAACTTCTCCCCAGCCTCCCCTGGGCCCCGCCTGCTGGGGAAGAAACAGGGCACAGCAGGTAATTCTTTTGTAGTAGAGATCCCACTTAGCGGAATTGGGGGTTTAGATGCGTTCGTGTGCCTTTAAAAGAAGATTTAAAAAATTTAAATGATATTTTGGCTTGATCAGACCATGGACCCAACCCCAGAAACAGTAGTACCTTTAAGCAACATGTTGCCTCCTTTTCCTACCTGCATACGGCCCTTTAGAAAGCAGTTTCAGCCACTTCCTCTCCAACTACTTGGTGAAAATTAAGTGTTCCAGTTAAAGGAGAATAGGAAGAGGCAGTGAACTCTCATTGGTTGAAAGGCAGGTGGGTAGAGAAAGTAAAGAAAGGAAGGGGCTCAACCCCACCAGATCTAGGTGTCTCTGCTGCGGAGCCTGATTCAAGAACCCCATTATCAGTCTTTGTGGTTAATTAATATCTTAAACACGGTTAACCTTTCCGCTCATCCATAGCATTTGCAGTAATCGTACGTGCTCACTTGCAGAGATTCAGGCGAAAGATTTTCAAATATTTCTTAGGAAGTAGAATTTTATACTTGCTCCTCCTGGGAAGGGCACACACCATGGTAGCTGTTTTCTAGAGTGCTTTTTCCACCGTCACGAATATCCATTTTTGTGCCCACAAGCACACATTGAGCACTTGCTGAATGCAAAAACACTGCCCCAGCCCTGAGGGAAGCCCCAGCATGCAGAGACCATCTCCGTCCTCAGGACACCATGTACAGATGGAGGAAAGAACCAGAGAAGCAGCAAACTGTACCACACAGAGTGGCGGGCGATCTGGAGCCTGCACAGAGGAAGGGAGTTGGGACTGAGGTCCCAGAGGGAGGGATGTCTGCAAGGGCTGCTGGGGAGCAAGAGAACTTGCCACGTGGAGATGGCCTTGAAGGCAGGGAACACCGTGCACACAAATGTGTGGGACGCACAGCCCAGCCCATTGCAGGGGGGTGTGAGGGACTGCCAGGGCTAGAGAGTGAGTGAGTGAAAGGAGAGACAGCTGCAGGGGCAGGGAACAGCAGTCGGGTCCCGAAGGCCAGCCTTTTACCCTGGACGTCACTGGGGTGTTTCTCACTGCACTATTACTGTTCACACCGTTCATACCAATGTGTGTCAGCCCCAGGTGGGCCCCCTGGCTCTGCAGGAGCAGGTCTGTAGGACTCTAGGGGAGGATGCAGAAGTGTGCTTGGCTTCTGTGGCACACTGGCCCTCCGCACAGCTCCAGCCCTGGGTGCAGGAACCGTCCGATGTAGGGAGCAGGGACGTAGCTGGCAGTGGATGCTGGTGGGCCAGGAACTTCCCAGGCAAAACCAGCCGCCTCTGTGAGAGCCTCCGCCTGTTTGACCTTGAGAATTGTACCGAAGATTCGGGCGGCAGCGTGGCACGCAGTACTTCCCAAACATTCGGTTCGGTTCCTCAAACGGGATTTGAGCACCTGCCTTTTGCTAGGGTCAGTGCAAGTAACCGGGGATGCAAAGATGAAAAAGACACCATCTCCTGGCTTTACGAAGCTTACAAGAGACAGGCAGAGTGACGCATGTTTGCAGAGATATAGGGAACACACTGCTAAGTATCAAAGCAGCAGCCAGGAGAGGGTGGCATCACGGGGGAGGTGACACGGAGTCTTACGGGATGGATGGGGCTGAAGATAGACGAGGAGCACAGCAAGGAGATGCGAATGTGCACGGTGTGTTCAGGGGCTGCAAGGACTCATCCAGGCTCCCACTCGGAATGATTCTGAAGGGTTTGCAGGAGGGCCCTGGGTGAAGAGGATGGAAGGATTTAGGGCAGGTTTGAATATATAAAGGAGGCTTTTGCCACCCAGGTGTCCAACAGGGGCACCTGTCACAACGCTTTCCAAGGCATCCTGCCATCCGATGGCAGCGGCTTTTTTACCATCATGGCAAGAGCCAGCCAGGTCTGAACCAGTACAGACTGGGAGGAGATTCTGAGGCTCAACGATCAAGTCTTGGGGGATGGGAGGGTGAGGGCTGCCTAGGAGGAGGAGGCTGCCAGCCTAGGGACTAAGCATCAGAGTGAATTAATGCCTCCTATTTGTAGACCCAGCAGTTGTGGCTTGTAGCTATGTGAGACTTCCTTCTTCACAGTTTATGGGGTTCTAGCTACAGAATGGAAAATCCAGACACGTTCACACCCGCCGTCCAGGTGGTGTTGGACATGACGATGAATTCGTCACCACCAGAATACACTGCTGCTTCTCAATTGGCTGTAAAATGACAATCGCAAGCTGTACCAACCCTAATATGGTATGCCCCCCCCCTTTTTTTTAAACAAAGTCCCTCTTCCCTATGGTGGGTGGTCAGGCTTGCGCCAGGCAGGAGGCGGAGCCAGGGGACCCAGATCTGGACCCCTTTCTAACTTAGGAATCCCTGGGCCCCAGCTCACCTCCATGGGTGAGAGCACCTTCTTCTCAGATAAGTGCTGTCTATGGAGCGAGCATTTCAGGTCACCGCATGAGGCTCAAGTTCACAGTGATGTTGCAATATTGACTTAGAGGAGTTCGGCAGCCCCCAAATCTGCTTAGTGCGTTCTACCTGGGGAAAGTCAGGAGGCATGACTCCACTGTCTCCAGGATGCTCCCACTGCCATCAGGCTTCGCTGTCCAGGGTTAGAGAAGTGGTGTGGATTGATCTGTAATCCAGCAAGATTTAATCAGCATCATTTATGTATGCCGGGCACTGAAACGGTCCCTCAGAGAGCCAGCGTGCCTGGGAGATGCTTCTCAGGAGGGGCCACGCGCTTGGGGCCTCTCGCAAACACATCGGTGCTCCGATGGAAACCCGGGTCTCTGTGAACGTAAAGAACACTTTTGGTGCCAGACTTTGTTCCTTTAGCAAGTCATTTGCTTCAGTAACATGAGTGACAGGAAAATGAAGATGTGGAACACGCACACACACGGAGTGAAATGAAAGCAGTATTAAAATAGCAACTGAAAGCCTCGTCAAGTTTTCTCCCGGGACATGAGGCCCTCTCAGCCCGCGCCACCCCCATTGGGTGCCCACCAACCGTGGCCCCCACTGTGGGCTGAGTGCCACACGTGATGCTCATGTTTGCCCAGTGTGTGACAAATTCCTGGAGGGCAAAGTCTTGCCCACCTCCCAGTGTCCCCCACCCCCACTCCCAAGTCCAGTGGCATTGTGGGCTCTTAGAAAGCCTGTGCTACTTGGAGTTAACAGTTTCTCCACACACGTAAAATGTTCATCTTTTTACTGGATTCTAAGGGTAATGTGTGCCGATGGCAGACAGCTTGGAAAGCGCAAAGCCACTCGATTCTGTTTCAGGAATGGCTGTTCCCAGCTCATTTGGGCCAAATATATGCTGCCCGCCCCTCCCTGAATCCCACCTAGACAATGCTCCGATTGATTTTGCGGTCTAATGTCTGAACTTTGGCTTCATTACTTTGTATTGGTTATTATGAGGGAAGCATTCTATGCTTTATGGTGTGTTCCTTTACAGTAATAGTTAATACAAGAGTGTAAACTCCCAGCAGCTCGACTTTCCTATTGCGGTGACACCTGATCTCCTTCCTAGTGGGGGGTGTGGGATGCTACAAGCCCAAGTGAGGTCAAGCTGGTCTACACAAGACAGTGAAGTGATCGCCATTCACGCTCATGAGAATGACTGGTGGCGCTCACAGTAGTGTTGGTGTATTGGATAAAGGGGTGTGCAGGTGGGAACAGGGGTCCCACTTCCTGAACAGCAGGACAACCTGCCGAGTGCTCTCGGCCAACCACGTACAAATCGGTGAGTGGTGAATCTGCCCAGAAAATGCAGGCCACAGCTATTTTGTTCCCATCTGTCCTTTGCCGGAGTAGACCAAACAATCCTGAAGTCTAAATTTAAGAGCTCATTTTGGAACAACTTTAACCCATATTTATACTTCCAAATTTGGTGATTCTGTGGCTATGTTCTGAAAATAAAACGTTGGATGTTTTCTTAAGGGTGAAGACATGGTCGTAATACTGCAGATATCTGTTGAGTGCTCCCTAGGGGCTAGATTCTCTGCTACGAGGGGATGTGTCTTCATCTGTGAGGTGATCAGGGTCTGGAGGGAGACGGAGACCGTGGGCAGGCACCATCCCTGCAGATGTAAGCTGGGGCAGGACTCAGGCCACCAGAGGTGCCAGCTAAGAGCAAAGGAGCATACTGAAGCTGGGGCGGGATGGTCAGGGGAGTGTTTCCAGCAAAGGGGTGAGAGCAGGCAAAGGCCTGGGGCCATAAAGGAGCAACATGGTCCAGCTGCTGGGCAGAGAGTTTCCCGAAGGGCAGCCTGCAGACCGCTTTGTGTGGCCTATACTATGTTACATTTTCTTTTTAAATAAGCTGCCAGCATTTAAACACTGAGAGGTTTTACATTCAAAATCAAACCCACAAACCTGGAATTTTGGGCTCTCCTAAATATTTGGCATCTGCATTCCTGCCTGACCGCAGTACCCTGGAGCCAGGCCCTTCCGTGTTTGCACAGGGCTCCAGAGCCTTCCCGGCCCCCAGTGCATCTGGGGCTAGAGCTGGAGAGCGAGAAGCAGTGCAGGGGGCTGCGGCCTTGCCTAGGCCATCAGCACCGGTCTGCAGGCAGCAGAAGACCATCCAGTGTCTGTGAGCATGGGGCTACCAGGTTTGCCTTCCAGAAGAGCATCTCTGGTGACAGCCTGGAGAATGGATTTGATGGGGTCATAAAGGAGGCCTTCTGCAATAGTCACAGGAGGGGTCATGGTAAGATTGTGATAGCTGAATGATGGCCCTTCAGCAATAACAGATTCTACGGACACCTGGGTGACTCAGTCAGTTAAGCGTCCGACTTTGGCTCAGATCGTGACCTCACGGTTTGTGAGTTCAAGCCCCTCATTGGGTTCTGCTGTCAGCACAGAGCTTGCTTCGGATCCTCTGTCCCCCTCTTTCTCTGCCCCTCCCCTGCTTGCATGCTCTGTCTCAAAATAAATGAATAAACTTAAAAAAAGATATCAGATGTGACCTTATAATGGCAAAAAAGGGCTTTATGGCCATGCTTAAGTTAAGGATTTTGAGATGGGGAGATTATCCAGGATTATCCAGGTGGGCCCTAAATGCCATCACATGTATCCTTATGAAAGGAAGGCAGGGGGAGATTTGACACACACAGAAGAGGAGGAGGCAATGTGACCATGGAAGCAAAGACAGGAGCGATGTGGCCACAAGCCAAGGAATGCCAATGACCACAGACACTGAAAGAGGCATGGGCCAGATTGTTCCCTAGAGCCTCTGGAAGGAGTGTAGGCCCGCTGACACCTTGATTTCAGCCCAGGGCCACAGCTTCATAACTTCTGACCTCCAGGACCATGGGAGAATGAATACCTTTCTGTTGCTTCAATCCGTCGAGCTCATGGTTATTTGTTAGAGCAGCCACAGGAAGCCATACGGACACCGTCAGACAGACCTGTGGGTGGAATCCACCAGACCAGGGGCTGAGCGGATGTGTCTTTTGGCGTAATTGGCAGCACCTAGGACGTGTCCGGGTTGGGTCTTGCTGCGAGCTAGCCTGAGACTCAGCTGTGGGTGTAGGAGTGAGTCCAGGAAGCAGAGGGTGAGCACAGAGGGAGCAGAGCAGGGAAGGGAGAGACTCCCGTGCAGGTGCATGACTGGGCTGGAGACTGTGGTGGCCAGAGAAACCACACGGGGTACTCCTCAGAATTGTCCCTCAGAAGGACAGGAAGCTGAGGTGTTAATCCACTGGCTCCCTTTTCCCACTGGTTGGTGGTTGCCTGTATCAGTCAGATTCTCCAGAGAAACAGAACCAATACGACGGCTATATATATATATATGTGTGTGTATATACATATATATATATATTTATTATATGAGATATAAATAATTTTTATTATAAAAATATTTATTATAAAGAGATATATATAAAGAGATTTATTGAGGTTTATTATATGAGATATAATATAAATAATTTTTATTATAAAAATATTTATTATAAACAGAGATATATATAAAGAGATTTATTAAGGTTTATTATATGAGATATAATATAAATAATTTTTATTATAAAAATATTTATTATAAACAGAGATATATATAAAGAGATTTATTGAGGTTTATTATATGAGATATAATATAAATAATTTTTATTATAAAAATATTTATTATAAACAGAGATATATATAAAGAGATTTATTGAGGTTTATTATATGAGATATAATATAAATAATTTTTATTATAAAAATATTTATTATAAACAGAGATATATATAAAGAGATTTATTGAGGTTTATTATATGAGATATAAATAATTTTTATTATAAAAATATTTATTATAAACAGAGATAGATATATAAAGAGATTTATTATAATGAATTGGCTCACATGAATATGGAGATTGGCTCTGTGACATTCCAAAATCTGTGACCAGCAAGATAGAGACTCAGAAAAAAACAAATGTTTCAGCTCAATTCTGAAGGCAGGAAAAAACTGATGCCCCAGGTCAAATAGTCAGGCAGGGAGAATTCCTTTTTACTCATGAGAGGATCAGTCTTTTTATTCTATTCAGACCTTCAACGGGTTGGATGAGGCCCACCTGAATGAGGGAGGGCAGTCTTCTTTGTCCCATCTACCAAACGCACATGTTAATCTCATCTGAAAGCACACTCACAGATACCTTCGGAAGTAGTATGACCAAACATCTGGGCACCCTGTGGCCCATTCAGGATGACATATAGACCTAACCATCACAGTGACCCAGGGGCATTATCTCTCCACGTCCTGCTAATGGCCACCCGTGGGCGCTGAAAAGTCTGGTGGGTGCTGAGGCATTTGAGATGGGACCCAGGCTGTGTGCATGAGACTGTTCATGGTTGCTGTGCTGAATCACATGTGCCCAGGGGAGGCAGCCAAGACACGGAAAGCACATGCCCCAGGCTCCTGAGTTTCTGGCTTGGGCACCTGCTGGGATGGGGAGCCTAGGAAGAGGAGCAGGGTCAGGGGACGGTGCTCAGTCCAGTCAGCACTGGGTGGGGTTTGCATATCCAGGCAGGTTGACCTGGGGGCATGGCTGAGGCTCCGGAAGCCACCAGAGCGGGTGACCCTTGTGGCCTCGGCAGTGGGGTGGAGGGGAGAGGGCAGCGTCTAACTGGGGGAGGGGGCAGATGTGGCAAAGTGGAGGCAACTCCTTTGAGGAGGAGAATCATAAGACGGAGGCTGAGGGAGCCTTAGAGTAAAAGGAAGTTAGATAAATGGACAAGGAAGATGTGGCTGGAATATTACACAGCCATGAAAAAGGAGGAGGGGGAGCGCGTGCCATTTGTGACAACATGGTTGGACCTGGAGGGTATTGTGCTGAGTGAAATGAGTCAGACAGAGAAAGACAAGTACCATACGATTTTCCTCACATGTGGAAGGTAAAAAAACGAAACAAATTAATAAAGAAACAAAAAGCAGAATCAGACCTATAAATATGGAGAACAAACTGATGGCTACAGGAGGGAAGGGAGTAGGGAGGGGTAAAAAGGGTCAAAGTGGGGTGGGAGACATAGGCTTCCAGTTGTGGAATGAATAAGTCACAGGGATAAAAGTCACAGCATAGGAAATACAGTCAATGACATTGTGATGGGGATGTATGGTGACAGAAGGTGATGAGCACAGCATAATGAATAGAGATGTGGAATCACTATGTTGTACACCTGAAACTAATGTAATGTGTATCGACTATACTCAATAAAAAAATATTTTCAAAAGGGACTTCTTAAAAACAAGATTATTCCATCAGTCAGTCAACAAACATTACCGAGTGCCTCATGTGTGATAGTCCCTGAGGGCATAGCAGTTATCAACACAGACTCGGAGAGTTTGACCTTGGAGACTAAACATGTAATTAAAAATAAATAAATTTTGGGGTGCCTGGGTGGCTCAGATGGTTGAGCGTCCAACTTCGGCTCAGGTCATGATCTCACAGTTTGTGAGTTGGAGCCCTGCATTGTGCTCTGTGCAGACAGGTCAGAGCCTGGAGCCTGCTTTGGATTCTGTGTGTCCCTCTCTCTCTGCCCCTCTCCTGCTCACACTTAGTCTCTCTCTGTCAAAAATAAATAAACATTAAAAAATATTTAAAAAAAGAAAAATAATTTTAGATACGGATAAGATGCATGAAAAAATACATCAGGACAATGTGACAGAGTGACAGGTCTACTTTAGCTGGACTGGTCAGGGAAAGTCTCTCTAAGGAGGTGACAGCAGCACTGACTGTGAGTGATGAGAAAGACCCAGTTGGGCCGAGAACTGGAGGAGGGTGTGCCAGTGCAAAGGCCCTGGGGCAGGTGTTCAAGGGAGAGGGAAGACGCCATGTCCTGTAGAGCCAGTGGGGAGAATGAGACTGGGACACCGCTGGGGCACAGCCTGCAGGCCATGGGAAGCTCTTGGAGCTTTTGAAGCCGGGAATGACATGATCTGATTTACATTTTTTAAAGGTCACTCTGTCTCTCGTGGAAAGAATAGACCCAAGGAAGGCAAGAGGAAGGCAAGGAGGCCAGTGAGGAGGCCCTGTGGTTGTTCAAGCTGGGGATAGTGGGAGAGAGTTGAGCAAAGCCAGGTTTTCAGGGACAGGCCTGTCCGGATCTTCGGTTATAATCACTTTAGGATTAAAATGATACACAGCAGGACGAGATTGCCATTTGTAAGATTATTGTACCACAGTATGATGTAATATGTTGTATTAAACAGAGTAGGAACTTGATAATTGCCTAGCACCAGTTCACAGGTATTGTATTCTATCAGATGTGTGTTGTTAGCAGGTGTTATACCTGTTTAAGAGGACTGTATCAATTAATTAGCTGTTGTGATTGGGTCATGGAAAACATACCTTTAACAGAGGTCAACTTTTCAAGGATTCACTGGTGACTATAGTGGAGTTTTCAGAGTGGGGGCGCTTTCCCAGGCAAAAGTAAAAAGCCGGGGTTGGTGGGGAAAGACCAGTTCCTGGGGCCACTAGTCCTGACTGTCCTGACCCTCACCAAGTGGCCCCAGAGGACTGATTTGAAAGGAGAGTATAAGCTGGTCTGCAGCTGGCCTGGAGGGCAAGGCTGTCCCCTCACCTTGTGCCCATGTGCAGGGGCGGGGGGGTGGGGGGGTGGGGGGAGGAAGGTGGCAAGGCCAGGGTGCCAGAGACCAGCTCCCCAGAAGGATGGGAATATTGTGCAATACGCTGGTGGCCCGAGGCAAGCTTTTGGAGTGTGCCATTTATTCTCTGGATTTGGGGGTTTGTGCATTCATGCAAGTTCAGCATGAGATAACTCAGTGTGAAGAGGCCAGACCACTGCCCCTTGCCTGACTCTGGACCTCTTACGGCAGGTTTCCTGCCGCCCGCCGCGAGCGATGGAGTCAGTCAAACTGAAGAAAAGTCTCCGCTCTACCTTCGTGAGCCTCAGTTTCTTCAGCTGCCAAATGGGAGTGACCGCTGACCGCGTGGAGGTAAGGGTGGGGAGGGTGCACCATTTTGGATGAAGCTTGAAGATGTGCTGGACTAAATGAAGGCAGCCAGGCGTAGAAGGACAAATGTATGATTCCACTTCTATGAGGTCCCTGGAACAGGCAAATCCACAGAGAGTAGACTAGAGCACAAGAGTTTCTGTTGGGATGATAGAAAGTGTTCCGAGATGGGTAGTGGTAATGTTTGCACAACAATGTGAATGTCCTTACTTCATGCCACTGCACCCTACACTTAGAAGTGGCTAAAATGATACATTTTATGTTACATGTATTTTACTGCAACAATTAAACAGAATAGCACCTGCTGATGAAACTGAATGGGGCTCCTGGGGCTGCTGTGGGCTTGGGGAAGAGGAAGACTCCGCATGGATAATTTTGAGAACAGATGTCAATGGAAGCAGAACCACACCCCCCGTAGTCCTAAATTATCTGTGAATGTTTTCTTCATAAGGTTTTATATCATTTTATACGTGGGTTTTGTGATAGCTGTTGCTTAGTGTCATTTCATGAACGTTTTCTCCTATCTCCAGAAACTCTTTATACAAAGCATTGCAATTGCCCTTACTATTCTATCCAGTGCCATAATGCATTTGACCCATCCCAAATGCTGGATATTTAAGTTCTTCACAGTTTTTCACATTATAAACAACACTGTGGTCGACATCTTTGTGCATCAATCTGTCTACACCCTGATCATTTCCCTGGTGTAGATTTGTAGAAGTAAGTATACTGTTAGAGGTTGCCCCATGGCAGCAGGTGGATTCCCAGAAAAGGCTGTACCTTTGTCACCTCCGTCCGTGCCCAGCCCACTTCCGGTGTCCCAGCACTGCGATTTCCACATGGGGAAATGGGAAATGGGTTATCTTGACTTTATATGCATCACTCCTGAGAGAGGTGCTGCCAGTCCCTATAGTGGCTGTCACTAAGCTCCGGGGACACCAAGCTCAGTAAGTAATGACCATGAAGGTGGGATTGAGGAGAGGGGGCAGATGTGAGAGACCATCCCCAAGCAGAACCACAGCCAGCCCTCCAGCCCTGCTTCCCATGAGGTTGACAGAGGGAATGTCTGCCGTCCAGCAAGTGTCATTTTTTAAAAAAATATTTTATTTATGTTTGGGAGAGCACCAGTTGGGGGAGGGGTAGAGAGAGGGGAACAGAGGATCCCAAGCAGGCTCTGCGCTGACAGGCTGACAGCAGCGAGCCCGACATGGGGTTCGAACTCATGAACTGCGAGATCATGACCTGAGCCAAAGTGGGACGCTCAACCAACTGAGCCACCCAGCTGCCCTAGCAAGTGTCATCTCTGCCTAATGCCTTGTGGTTCCTAAGGATGCAAAGGGGGACAGATTCTTCAGGGGTGTGGAAGAGGGGCAGACGTAGATTTGGAGAGTGGGCATGACCACCCCTTCCCTCAGCTCTTTTGGAGGTGCTGGTGCGACCCCGCCTGAGATGGGATGAGGTGCCACCTGGTCACTACCTCCAGCTGTGTCTGGGCCCCCCTCTGCCACTTCCCTCCATGTGGCCTCAGCCACATGTCTGAACCTCAGTGTGCCTGTTTCCCCATCAGTGATATGGGGCTAATGCTTATTTCCGGGGGTTGCGGCAAGGGTTAAGCTTATGGATGTCGAAGCTCCAGGCCTAGCCTGTTGTGACTAAGCTGCACAGAAGGTGCTGGCCACTGGTCCTCTCTCCGTCACTCCCAGGACAAGCAGACCTTCCTTCTCCAGTAGGGCTGGGGAGGCCTTTGTCCCCCATCATCAGCAGAGTGGGCATAGGGATGTTGTCTCCAGTGCCCACTTGGGGAGGGCACTGAAGCTCATTTCCGAGATGGTCTGGAGAGCTCTGCTACCCTGTCCCTGAGCTGCGGCCCCTGCAGCCCACCCAGCTGTCAGCTCTGCAGAGTCGCCACTGCGTTTGAGGCCTTCACTTCCCTGGCGATCGTTTTTTCGCAAGTAGACCCTCATCCTTAATATATTCGGCAGACATCTGATAATTGTGATAACCCTGACGGGTGGTGAGCAGGGCAAATTAGCTAAAAGATGATTGATTTTTTTTATGCGCAATTTTATCTTCGACCTTTCCTAGCAACGTGCGATACCAGAGTAATAATTTCTTCTCCCAGGTATTTGCCAGTATCGAGATTGCACATCTATTTACGGTTGCCTGGAAGCCCCATAATTACAATACAGTCCAAGTGCCCATTTTCTTTCCTTGACTACAAATAGGGATCAATCGAATTTTAAATGACTGCTCCGGGGCTCGCTCCCGATCGTGACCTTTGTAAATGATTAGAGCTCACCACTGTTGCTGTCTGCCCAGAAAGAGCGAGTGGGCAGAGCTTTCTAACTGGCATTTAACCTGGACGTGGGCCAAAGATATTCCAGGTGAAAACTGGCCAGGAGCTGCCTGTAGAGAAACGTCGTGTAGACTTTCTGCCCTGGGGACACTTCCTGTGTGTCCCCTCACACCCGCTCTCCTTTGTCTAAGTCCTGGCTTCTGCGGATGTCTGTTTGCTTCAGAGCCTGTTGACACAGCTTCCCCCAGCACATCCTCCTGGGCTGAATTCAGCATATCCCCGGAAGTTTTAGACCTATAGATAAAAATTGTTATTTGTCAGAAAGAAGTTTCTTTTTTCCTCCTTTCCTTTCCTTTCCTTTCCCTTCCTTCCTTTTTTTTTTTTTTTTTTTTTTGTCACTGCATTTGGTCTCAAACACTAAGCTTTTGATCGTGAAGCCTGAGAAAGCCACAGAGTAAAGCGTTCTTCCTGAGGAGGCCGGGGCAAGCCTTGCCTGGAGTTTCCATTTAATGCCCAAGTCATCCTCAGAGTCCGGGGTCACTGAATCAGAAGTCAGCTGTGGCGTGTTTAAGCCATCCTGAGGCCCCTGGAGCTGCTTGGGGACAGATGGCTGAAGGCCAGCCATAAAGCCCCCCAGGACCTCAGGCCTCCCGCATTTCAGGGGTGAGCAGTCCATCCAGAAGACTGTTCCACCCACCCTCTTGATGGCAATGAAAGGAAGGTGTCGTCCTCTTTGCCTCTTGAACCATTGCTATTAGGAGTGACCTTTGTCTGTGGTCAGGGTGCTGACTGTGTCACTGAGGTTACTCTTGTCGGCCTTTCTGGGATCTTATTCTAGGCAGCAGAGACATGTTTCCTTCCGGGCAGTCGTCTTCAGGCTGTCGGCCACTAACACTGTCTTGGGTTTCTTTGAGAATCCCTTAGCCCAGGCTTGGAGCCCACTGGTTCTCTCTTACACCCTCCTTCCCCTCTCTGGCCGGGCCAGTCTCACTGGGGCTGACCCTCCTGGGCACCAGTGCATCAGCTGCCACCATATGATGGCCCAGAACCCCCCATCACCACCCCTGCTCTTCCCTTGTCCATGTCCGTCCAGCCCCACCTCTGTGCCGGCTCCCCTGAGCCCTCCAGACAGCAGGGATGGTACCTGCTCAGGGCTCAGCACCTAGCCTGTCCCCGCACTGCTGAGCCCCTGAGCATATCTTTATAGACACTGTGGCTGCTCCTCGTCCACTCCCCTACCGACCTACAAGAGTTCTCCTTGGCTCTTAGACACCTGGCGTCCCAGGACTAGAGGAGGAAACTGGTGAGGGGATAAGCCCATCTGTGCTGGCAAATCAGGCTTGTTCCCATGGCTGGCCTGCTGGTGTCTCTCTGTGGCTCAACCGCTAACAGAATTCTTAACGAAAGCACCAATGTTCCCAGAAGCGAAAGCCGTCATCAAGAGCTTACGATTTAAATCACATGAAGAGTGTGAAGCAAACCACTGTTTTGGCCTGCCGTGGAAGTCTCTGGAAGGTGCTGCTGAGGCGGTGCCCCCCCCCCCCCCCCGCCATGGGTCATGAGGACACGTGGGTTGAGAGTCTTACAGTAACTTGGAAAGGGAATTTGGAGGATGACTCTGTTTGCCACAGACGCAGAAACAGGAGCTGGTTCCACTGCAGCAAAGGCGAACGACCAAACAGCATCGTCCGCCCTTGAAAAGCCATGAGCTGAGGTCACCTGAGCCCTTTCTCCAGGTGGAGGTGCGTGTGCACATGTGAACACACGATTTCTTCCAGGCCCCGTGCCTAAGCATCGTGTTTGTCCTCTGAAATGCGGTGAAAACCAAGCACGTGTTTCCTTTGTCCTCTCCCTTTATTTCTAGAACAAGAGACTGTAATCTCAGAGGTTAGACCTTTCTGGTTGTCATAGTTGGTTTTAAAGGACAAATTCTAGCAGGCCCCGGGAACGTGAGCACGGCATATTTCAAGATCTCTCTGTTATGGTACATCCAAGGATTACAGTTTGAAGCAACTGATTTAATTCCCAAACATCATGTCGAGCGGGAAGCATCCCATGCATTGTGTGTGCTGTCTGGGTGGGCTCTAGAATGTGTCCCTGGGCCCAGCAGCAGAATGGAACCCGGAGCCAGAATCCAGGGAACCGGTGTTCCCGAGCCCCTGACATCATCCGGCACGAGTCCCGTGCACAGTGTGAGCCGGTAAATCTTGACTGGGAGGACGTCTCTTCTGCACCTTTGTTTGCAGTTACCTTTTCGTTCACTCCCCGAAGAGCAGCGACTTTGCCGGTTTGAGTGTGGTTTACTTTCCCACTCTTAACATGTGTACATGTAAGTGTTTTCGAAGATGCTTACATTAGTGTCATGTTTTGCGAATGGTATGTAACAGTAGCATTTAGGTGAGAAGCTTTCGTGCAAAATCTCTTGCTCCCGTGAATGAAGGAAGTGCACGGTAGTCACAGCGAGGTATGGTAATTGATCCCACCACAGGCAGATTGTATCTGTTGCATTTCTCCTTTGTCTTGGCGCATACAGTATTCTGATGAGAATAACGGCCTGCATTTTGAAAGCGAGGACTTTGCACTTTTTAAACTCGCTGTTTAGCCTCCGTGGTAATGTCATTTTTGCAGAGTTCTGCTTATCCTACAGACACCCAGAAAACCCAAAGGGAGTGACAGGAGTCTGCTCGTGGGCAGAAAGTGTTATCCCCGCTTCTGGCATCTTCTGGGACAGGCAGGAACCTGTGTCTGTAAATGATGAACGCTTGATTGGGAATTGGTTCCTTTTCTAAATTCTTTTTGGACTCCTTATGTTAAGAAAGGGAAAAGCAGCACCTACATGCCCCCAAGATTCTGGAACAATCGATTGTTGTAGCCAAGTCAATATAATACAGTCTCATGTCCAGACCACCTGGCTGGGGCAAAACCAGCAAAGCAGACGACTTTGGTAAATGAGAACTTAGCCACATTTCCCACTGTGTGTTCCATGAAATGCAGGAGTGGGTGAAGGGGAGTTCCAGGATAAAAGGGTTTCATCATCTGGGAAGTTTGGGAAGCACTGGGCCGGACCACGTAAAACTGCCTTCTTTACCTTGCGTTGTGCATCTCCGAGAGAGGGAGGTGCCCTGCCCTGTCCTTGTTCACACCTCCATCCCCTCTTACCTGACAAATGCACCAGGCTCCAGCAGGCACCCAGTTGTTCTTTTGTCCCCCCAGGGCCCATTCCTCATACACAGCCTGAGGGGCTCTGTAGAAGAAGATTTGGCAGGTCATGCCCCCACTTAAAACCCTCCAATGGCTTCCTATTGCATTCGGAGTAGAGTGCAGCCTGCCCGCCTTTGCCTGGCCCCTCTCATTCCTCTTTCCTCCTTCCCAAAGGCTTCAGCCACCCTGGCCTCTTCCAGTCGTTGAAACTCCTCAAGCCCTTCCCTGCCTCAGGGCCTTTGCACTTGCTATTTCTCCTGCCTGGAAACTTATTGCCTCTAACTTCACACCTGTCTTCTCCCTGTCATTTTGATCACAGCTTAAAACCACCTTGTGAGACGTGCTTTTTCCTAATCACCGATGCTGTCCTGGCTCCCAGCCCCCGTGCCTTTGTATACCATTGACATTTATTAATTTCTTGATAGCATTCATTGTCCTTTGAACTTATCTTGTTTGCTTATTGCTTTATTATTTCTCCCTGCCTGGACGTGAATCTCTGGAGGATAGATCGATGGCCAAGTCTGTCTCATTGACACTGGCCCCATATGTTTAGAACCATGCCCGTGACTTGGAAGATGCTATAAATACTTGACTAACTGGATAGTGGGCACATGTTTATTAGAACCATGAGGTGTGGGCCACAGGCACTTATTGATGTGTGCTCTGCACTTAAACCGTGGGCAGCCCCGGCCCAGGTGAAAACCCCACCATTTGAATGTGTTCAGTGTTTAGAAGATGGATTAGAATCAAAGGGTTCGGGGCACCTGGGTGGCTCAGTCGGTTGAGAGTCTGACTCTTGATTTCGGCTCAGGTCATGATCCCAGGGTTGTGGGATTGAGCCCCACGTTGGGCTCCGTGCCGAGCATGGGGCCTGCTTGAGATTCTTTCTCTCTCTCTCTGTCTCTCTCCTTCCATCCCTTCCCCACCCCCACCCCCCCACCCCTGGATCATGTGCATGCACTCGCTCTCTCTTTCTCAAAAAAAAAAAAAAAAAAAAAAAAGAATCAGTGTGTTCACAGCTACAAGGTGTTCTGAAAATCTCACCTCACCTCACAACGCCAAATCTGGGATCTCAGGGGTGTGTATGCATGCCAGGTGCCCCTCCAGTCACCTGGTCCTGATCACAGATGTCCTGTCCTGCTGTTTATGCTGCAGGCAGAGTCCTTTCTGGGTGACAGGGCCTCATGTGGTTCCTGTCCCTGGGATTTTGTTCCCCCGCCCTCTGCTGCTCGCAGGCCTGTAGGCATGATCTCTCACTTAACCTGCATGGCCCAAGGGGTTTAGGAACACGTGTCCTTGACAGGGAGTCCTAGCTGAGGGGAGCAGGCACAGGGATCCTGGCTGGGCTGCTTCTGCTCCACCGTGAATCACCAGCTTTTCCAAGCTGCTGTATCGCCGAGCCTAGAAGAGTCTTCCAGTCTGAGGCCTGCCCTTGGGCCGATGTGCTGTGTCAGCAGGGTTGATGGTGGTGGCAACAGTGGTGTCAGAGTCGTAGGATTCTTCATCATGGAGGGGGTGCGCCATGACGGCCACCTCCCGGCCAAAGCCAGGACTCCAGCTATGTCAGATAACGGGGCCTCAGAGGGTTGGCCTCATTCGCAGGATGCCAGCCTGCCTCCTGGACTCCCACCCCAACCCCTGCCCACCTGCCTGGAACCTGTGCCCATTGTCTACCCTCCCATCCTCTGTGCTGCCCCTCTGGCCTCCTGGTTCCTTCCTTTTCTAGACTTCCAGAGTCATCATTCACCAGCCAGGGATGGCTGGTTTTGTTCTCTCTCCTGTTTTCTTACCTTCCATGCCATGTTCCAAAGCTTCTGGTGGTCATTCCCTCGTCCATCTCTCTGTCATCTGTCTTGCTTAGCCGAGCCCCACATGGTGGCTGGAGAAGGTAGGGTGAGCCATGGCTAAAGTCAGACTATCCTGTTTGTCTATAGAAGGGATGTTTTTCTTCCAGCCACGCTCTCCAGAAGCATGTTTTTGTTTTTGTTTTTAATGTTTACAACCACCAGGCTGTGGAGCATGGACAGTGCCAGCACATCCACGAAGGAGACCCTGTTTGTCTATACGGTGTGAGAGCTGATTCTTTAGCTTGTGAGGAATATCAGTTGATGGAAGCGTTGATCGGCCAAGAGCCCAGCAGGAGGAAGCAGAAGATGTCAAATGTGAATGTCCTTATTCATGCAGAGAAGCATCTTTCGGGATGGTCACCGGTGCCGGGTGAAGGGGAAATGCCTTCAAAAACGCATGTGGTCACCTGTGGTGTTGGCTCTTTCTTTGTGGGCGGTGTGGATCTCTCGGGGATCGAGCCCTGACGTAGATGTCGATAAATGGTGTCTTTGATGGACCCCGAGAGTGGCTTTGGTTAGAAAGGAGAGCTGCGCTTCAGGATCTCGGGTGGCAGGGTCACACCCCTAGCAGAGGCTCCCGTTAGGCCCCTTTTGTACCTCAAGGCACATGAGACTCCCCGGCAAAGGAACCCCTACTGAAGTCGAATTCACGATCATAAATTGCAAACCACCGTGGGGGAGCGTCTGCTGCAGCAAACAGAAGAATTGGCATTCCAAGAACTGGAAATAATAGGACAACAAGAAAAAGATTCTGAACTGTGTCTAAAATAGTTGGAGACAGTTGAGGAAGGATCACTACTTTTTTGTCTGCTTGAAACCAATTGGAAAATTTACGAAAGAGAGTCGAAGAAGGAAGGCAGTCGACGGTTTAAATGAAACAGCGACAAGAATTTTAATTAGAAATTACAGCCTATGTCTACTGACACTCACTGCTTTCATTCTGTCCCCTGTTCCTGGTGACCCATATGCTACATAAAGCCAGCTTGAAATCCAGGTCAGAGATCAGAGTGGTATGTTATAGTCTTTATTCGAAAGTCCCGAGACAGTATGGCATATGTCTTGTCAGACAAAAATATAAGAATTTATTTCTCATGGATGGATAGAACAGGTAGGAGTTTCCTGTTGGCTCAGTCAGAGCAAAGTAGATGGATATATATGACTTCACCTTCACTTCTCCTCTGTAGCAGCCAGGCACTTCATTTCCCTGGGATGCTATCCATAAACAGAACTTGCTTGTTGCCATGGATTTCCACTCTCAAGTTGGTTTTTTTTTTTTCCTTTCCTTTCCCAAGACTTGAGCAAAGCCAGTCCAGCTGAGAAATAAGGGAGTTATTTTTAGTTCTTTGAGTGGTTTTTCATGAACTCTTTCCGTCCTTGGATCCAAGGCCCACTGGACCATCAAAGAAATTTTAATACTAAGGTTGGAAAAGGAGAAGGGTCTTTGCTGGGCCACTTACCTGCATGCCTGCCCCTTACCAGCTAGAACCCTGGGCACTCCCAGGAACCAGGAAGCACTTGCTATCATTTACTGGGTCCTCGCAAGGAACACATTGCTTTCCAGACACCCCAAAGGTACTTCAGACTTAGCAACATTTAAAAAAAAAATTCTTTTTAACGTTTATTTATTATAGAGAGAGAGACACAGAGCATGAGCAGGGGAGGAGTAGAGAGAGGAGGAGACACAGAATCTGAAGTAGGCTCCAGGCTCCGAGCTGTCAGCACTCACAAACCATGAGATCATGACGTGAGCTGAAGTCGTACACTTACTGACTGAGCCACCCAGGTGCCCCTGACTTAGCAACATTTAAACAGAGACTTCTGGGTTCTTTTCTTCACTGGAGAGGGGGGGCCACCAGAGCCAGGAGCCCTGCGGCCCTCTCCCAACCATCCTTTCCCCCCGCCACTCCCCGACCATTTCATTTCTATTTGTCAGTATATTCCAGATGGAAAAGACACGGAGGAACCTTAAATGCATACTTCTAAGTGAAAGAAGACAATCTAAAAAGGTTACACACCATCTGTCTCCAACTATCACATTTTGGAAAGGGCAGAGGTGCAGAGAGAGTGAGAAGATCAGTGGTTTCCAGGGGTTCAGGGGACTCGGGGGGAGAGGGGGGATGAGTAAGTGGAGGACACGGGTATTTAGGGCACTGAGACTGTTTTGCATGATGCTGTCGTGGTGGGTCCATGTGAAAACCCATAGAATGATGTACAGCATAGAGAATGAAACCTAATGTATACTATGTAGCTGTTAATTGAGAATAATGTATTGACGTTGGCTGATCAATTGTACAAATGCATCACAGCAATACAAGATGTCAATAACAGGGGAAATTGTGTGGCAGTAGGGGAGTAGATCAAAACTCTCAGTACTTTCTACTTAATTTTTCTGCAAAGCAAATATTGCTCTAGAAATCAAGTTTGTTCATTTAAAAAGAAGACTCTTAAGGACCAAGGGCCTCCCAGAGTTTGCCTTCTAGCTGAAGCCCAAGGCAGTTTTGGAACATTCCACATGGACGGCTAGCACCAACCCAGAACAAGAGTGTAGCAGGTATTCTGGCATGCTTGCCAAACCAACTTTAAACTCTAGTGACAAAGAATGTACATTTCCTATCAATACACCTGTCCCGAATGCTGTCTGTGGTGTGGGGTGGAGGCGGCTCTCACCCTGTCCCTGACCTCACTCAGTGAGGATCCTGAGGTGGGCATGTCTTTGGGAGCCTTGCCAGGTATCCCCTCTTCTCCCATGCTGACGTGGGGTCAAGGCAGCCTGGGCCTGTCACGGAGAGGGCAAATGGAAAGTTCCTGGTCCTCTGACAACGGACTGGCCATCTGCCCTCCTGAACTCAGCCCGCTGCTCTGTAAAGAGAGGGCGACATCAGCCACGGCCAACTCTCAGGAGTATTGCTGTGATTAGTAAAGTGACCTCTCTGCGTAAACGCGAACCCATGCAAGCGTCCCCCTGGAGCTAAGCGGTGGCCTCCCGCCTCTCCAGTTAGGTTCACCTGGGAGGTTTTGCTTTGCTTAGTCTCCGTTAGATCACCAGCCTTTTGAAGATCAGAGGACAGGAGCCTTTTCTTTTTTACTTTTGTTATTTTGACCTGGTGCTTTCACCAATGACAATCCATAGTACCCAAGCCAGTCTGGGACCACACAGGAGCTCAGGTCCAAGACAGGGATGGGGGCCGTGGTCTGCCTTGCTCTGCCTTTCCTCAAGGAAAACACAGGTTGACGGGGCACCCGGGTGGCTCAGTTGGTTAAGCATCCAACTTCGGCTCAGGTCATGATCTCACGGCAGGTGAGTTCAAGCCCCACATCGGGCTCTGTGCTGACAGCTCGGAGCCTGGAGCCTGCTTTAGAGTCTGTCTCTGTCTCTCTGTCTCTCTCTCAAATATAAATAAACGTTAAAAAAAAATTAAGAAAAAGAACACATAGCTTGACCACTTCATTTTATCCATTTTTTAATTCAGAGATTATTTGATTACTTCAAACACAATGACACTGATCCGTTGCCACGTGTCCACATCTAAGGTTTCAAGGACGTTTTCAGAGACGATTGTGTAAAGCAGCAAGCATGTGCAAAAGGACGGGGGAAACTACACGCGCGAGGGAAGCAGGGGTAGAGCCTCTCTCTGAAGCGCTCAGAAGCACGTCTGCAGTACCGCACCAGGCCTGCGGGGGGGGGGGGGCTCTCAGGAACCACATCCCCACATCCAGGGACAGAGGAACAGACTAAACCCGAGCCTCAGGCAAGCACAGGGAAGGATACCTTAACGAAGGGAAGGCAGCCGCACCAGCAGGCTTGGCCTGACAAGTACAACTTCCCACACTTTCGCACGACCTCTGTCTAGCATTGCAGTTGAGCGGCAGAGCGTCCGTAGGTAATGATTGTTGCTCTATCGTAATATCAAACTTTAAAAAGTTCTAAAAAGAATTCTTTTTTTTTTTTCAACGTTTTTATTTATTTTTGGGACAGAGAGAGAGCATGAACGGGGGAGGGGCAGAGAGAGAGGGAGACACAGAATTGGAAACAGGCTCCAGGCTCTGAGCCATCCGCCCAGAGCCCGACGCGGGGCTCGAACTCACGGACCGCGAGATCGTGACCTGGCTGAAGTCGGACGCTTAACCGACTGCGCCACCCGGGTTAGGCGCCCCTAAAAAGAATTCTTAATAGAGGTTTTATTTTCACTAGTTTGAAATTAAAAAAAAAATTTTAACGTTTATTTATTTTTGAGAGACAGAGAGACAGAGCATGAGCAGGGGAGGGGCAGAGAGAGAAGAAGACACAGAATCCGAAGCAGGCTCCAGGCTCTGAGCTGTCGGCACAGAGCCCGATGCGGGGCTTGAACCCACGAACGAGATCATGACCTGAGCCGAAGTTGGACACTCAACCGACTGAGCCACCTCGGTGCCCCAGTTTGAGACTTTTAAAAAAACGTTTACTAATTTTTGAGAGACAGAACAAGTAGGGGAGGGACGGAGAGAGGGAGACACAGAATCTGAAGCAGGTTCCAGGCTCTGAGCACAGAGCTAAGGGCTAAGCCACCCAGGTGCCCCTCGATTAGTTTGAGACTTACAGAAAAGTTGGGAAGGTAGGACAGAGAGTTCCCATATACCCCACACCTGGTTTCCCCTGTTACTGACATCTTGCATCAGTGTGGTCCATTTGTCACAATTAATGGGACACTATTAAGTAAAGTCCATACTTCATTCACATTTCCTCATTTTTTTTTTACATAATGTCCTGTTTTTTGTTCATTTGTTTTCTGTTCTAGGATCCCAGTCAGGACACCACATGGCATTCAGTTGTCATATCTCCTTGGGCTCCGCCTGCCTGTGACAATTTCTCTGACTTTCCTTGTTTTTGATAAGCTCGACGGGTCGGGCATTTTGTAGAATGTCCCTTAGTTGGAATTTGTCTGATGTTTTCTCACGATCAGACTTGTGGCTTGTGGAGAGGAGGACCACAGAAGTGAAGTGGCTGGCCATTACACCCTATCAAGGGTACAGGCCACTCCCCTGACTCTGATCACCTGACAGGTTTGTTTGTTTGTCAGGCCTCTCCGCATAAACTTTCTCCCCACCCTTTCCATACTGTACTTCTCGGAAGGAAGTCGTGATGCTTAAGGGGTGGGCAGCTATACTCCACCTCGTTAAGGCAGACTACTTACGTAAATCATTTGGAATTCTTCTGCATAGAGATGTGTTGATTCTACTCCATTTATTTAATCAGTAATTTATTTGTATTATATGGACTCATATGGGCTCATACATTATATGCACTCATATATTATATGAATATTTTTATTATACTTTGACTTATAATCCACTACTAGGCTACTTATTTTGTTGATCAGATTGTGCCAACTTTGCCACTTTTTCAGTTGGTCCCTAGCTTCACCCTTGTGCCTTTACGGAGCCCTTCCTTACTCTCGAGCCCTGTAGGATGCTCCAGGCTCATTTTGTATTTCTCAGTCCTGGTACCCGCCGTTTCTCCAAAGAACCCTAGTTCCTCTTTATCGGAGGATGATATTCCAAACAAAGATCTGGGCAACAGGTGCATTCATTCCTACTGGGGTCTCTCCCTTCTGGGCCCTCTCAGATGGCAAAGCAAGGGAATATATGTGTGTATACAACTTGTGTATCTACACACGTCCGTAAATACTTCAGTAGGTAGCCAGATGTGTCTACAGTAAGCTAACATGGGTCACACTGATGTCTCCAACTCAAATGTATTACACACGGGTCATTCTAGCTCCCTCCCCTTGCTTGTCTGTGAACCCCTACTCCAGTGGTGAGACACCAGCTCCAACCATCCTCCAAGC
Organism: Leopardus geoffroyi; assembly: GCF_018350155.1. NCBI lineage: Eukaryota > Metazoa > Chordata > Mammalia > Carnivora > Felidae > Leopardus > Leopardus geoffroyi. Next base: position 19,356,367 of record NC_059335.1, read on the forward strand.
ATTTATTTAATTGTTCAGTTCATATATCATGGCTGTACGATTGCTAAGCCCTCCCCCATGGGAAATGCTTTACCAGCTGGAGTTCTGTACCTACGCCTGGTTCCCTTTGCCTTCTGTCTTCAGGCTTCACTCATTTCCGGAGTTATGTAGGTCAGCACCCCCTTCAGTTATTTCATACATTTGTAATACAATTAAATTCATTTATCATTGTCTGTATTCCATCCTGAGATTTTCCAAACTCCTAAGGGATTTTTTTTAAAAAAAAAATTTATACAAGCTAAGGTTCATTCTGTGTGCCATAGCATTCTATGGGTTTGACACGTGCATAATGTCATCTGTCCATCATACAGAAGAATTTCATTTCCTCCTGTGTTTCCCCTGCTGAGCCTCCTTCCTCCCTCAACCCCTGGCAACCATGGATCTCTTTACTGTCGCTGTAGTTTTGCCTTCTCCAACATGTCACGTGAATGGAGTCATATAATACGTGGCCTTTTCAGACTGGCTTCTTTCATTTAGTCATGCGCATTTAATACTCATTCATGAGTTTACATGTCTAATTTCTTTCTATCACTAAATAATATTCCACTGACTAGATCTACTGTTTGGCCCTTCACTTATTTTTTAAAAATTTATTTATTTATCTTGGGCCCCTGGGTGGCTCAGTCGGTTAAGCTTCCGACTTCGGCTCAGGTCGTGATCTCACAGTTTGTGAGTTCGGGCCCCGCATCGGGCTCTGTGCTGACAGCTCAGAGCCTGGAGCCTGCTTCAGATTCTGTGTCTCCCTTTCTCTCTGCCCCTCCCCCACTCATGCTCTGTCTCTCTCTGTCTCTCAAAAATAAATAAATGTTAAAAAAAATTTTTTAAATAAAATTAATTTATTTATTTTGAGAGAGAGAGAGAGAGAGAGAACTAGCAGGGGAGGGGTAGAGAGAAAGGGGGACAGAGGATCCGAAGCAGGCCCTGCATTGACAGCAGAGAGCCCGACACAGGGCTCGAACCCATGAACTGTGACATCACGACCCGAGCCAAAGTCAGACGCTTAACCCACTGAGCCACCCAGGTGCCCCCGTCCCTTCACTTATTGAAGAACATCTCGGTTGCTTCCAGCTTGAAGTGACTATGAATTAATCTACTGTAAATATTCATGTACAGACTTTTTTGGTGAACTTAAGTTTTTGATTTAATAGATAAATTCCTAGGAGCATGACTGCTGGGTGGTATGGTGAGACTATGCTTAGCTTTGTAAGAAGCTGCCAAACCGTCTTCCCAAGATGCCATTTTTGCATCCCCGCCTGCCGCATGAGTTCCTGTTGCTCTGTATCTTCTCATTGGCAACTGGTATCATCAATTTTTTAGATTTTTGCCATTCTGGTATGGGTACAGTTGTATTGTTTTGTTATTTTAATTGACATTTCCCTAATGACTAATGATTTTCTTAGTCTTAAATAAGTCTTAAATAAGCCTATTTACCATCTGTATATCTTCTAGAGATATTTTTTATTTTGTATTGTATTTAAATTTTTTTTAATGTTTATTTATTTTTGAGAGAGAAAGGGAGACACAGAACCTGAAGCAAGGCTCCAGGCTCTGAGCTGTCAGCACAGAGCCAGATGTGAGGCCCGAACTCGTGAACCACGAGATCATGACCTGATCGGAAGTCAGACACTTAACCGACTGAGCCACCCAGGTGCCCCTATTTTTAAATAATTTCAAGCCAACAGACGAGTGGCCAGTGCAGCATGAAGAACTTCATTATTCTTCAGCAGTATGAGGATAAGTTGCTGGCTTGATGCCCTGTCACTGCCTAAGACTTCAATGTGTATTTCCAGTTATTTGGTGGACTCTCCCTCCATTTGGTTTGACTGATGTTTCGTCACATTTAGATTCAGGTTTTGTATTTTTGCCCGGAATGTCACAGAAGTGACACTGTGCTCTTCTAATTGCATCTTACCAGGTGGCATCTGACTTGTTTGTCCCATTACTGATGATGGTAACTTGACTAAGGTGTATCTGTATCTGCCAAGCTTTTTTTTTTTTTTTTTGCTACAAAAGTACTCTTTTTACTTTTGTTAATTAATGAACATTTCATGGGGAGGTACTTTGAGACTAAGTAAATATCTTGCTTCCCACCTCTATCCACTGGCTCTAGTATCCATTGGTGACTCTTGGATGAACTAGTTACCGTGGTGGCTGGGGGATGATTTTCTCACTCCATCATTCCTTATACACTTGGCTCCCCTATCCTACTGCAGGGAAGCATCCTATGGTTCTTCATTTACTCATTTACATCAGTGTGGGCTCATGGATGTCTGTTTCAGTCAGTGGATCCTAATTGCCCCACCTTTGGCCAGTGGGAGCGCCTCTGGCATCCTTTGACAAAGCCCCATCATGCTTTGAGCACTTCTTTATTTTCTGGGGCAACAACATGTTCCAGGCTCATCGTGTGCTTTCCCTGCCCCATCCATTTTGTGGAGAATGATATTTAGGAAGTAACACCTGGATACTAGGGGAGCTCATGGCTTTTGGGGTGTCACCGCTCTCTCTCAGTGAACACAGGAGGAAATACATGAATGCACATACATACAGACAAACCTACATACACGTATCTATATACACACACCCACATTTACATCTGTGTTTATTTTTATATCTGTCTATTGGAAACCATGCGTGGGTACGGACAACTCAAATTTTCCTCTAATCCTAAAGCATTCTATATTAGTTTTCTAGGGCTGCCATAATAAATACCACAGACTGGGTGTCTTAAACAACAGAAGTTTAATTTCTCACAGTTCTGGAGGCTGGAAGCCGATGGGATGGTTTCCTCTGAGGTCTCTCTCTCTCTGGCTTGCAGATGGCCACCCTCTTGCTGTCTCTTCAGGAGAGCGTCCCTTTGTGCACAGGTGCCCCGATGTCTCTCTGGGTGTCCTAATCTCCTCTTTATGAGGACACCTGTCAGATTGCATTAGGGCCCACCCTAAGGGCCTCATTTTAACTTAATTATCCCTTTAGACACTCTGTCTTCAAATACAGTCATTCTTAGGTACTGGGGGTTAGGGCTTTAACATATGAATTTGGGCAGAAGACACATCTCAGCCCATAATGGGTTGATTCTAGTTTTTTCTTCCCTTCTTATTTATTTATTTATTTATTTATTTATTTATTTATTTATTTAAGTTTATTTATTTTGAGAGAGAGAGAGATGGAGAGTGAGAGCAGGGGAGAGGGGCAGAGAGAGCGAGAGAGGGGGAGAGAATCCTAAGCAGGCTCCGCTCTGTCAGCATAGAGCCCAATGCAGGGCTTGATCTCACAAACTGTGAGTTGGATACTCAACCAGCCAAGCCGCCCAGGCCCCCCTCTTCCTTTCATACTTAAAACTCCCTTTTCTAACAGTGAGAAATCTGGCTCCCATTATAGCCGTAATATTTATGCCTTAGATCAGTGCCCTCTATATGTACCGATCTCTTACAGCTGCCACGTTGGCCCACACACAGAGGCCCTCCTCATCCCCCTTGGGGTCAAACAACCCCCAAGATGCATCCCCCACCCCCACTCCATGCAGCCACCTGTCTCATCCCACAAAGACTCCAGTCCCTCACTCTGGGCACCTTCCTTATCCCGCTCCCGGTGACAGGCCACTGCCACTGCTACCCCCCTCCCAGGCACCCCCTCATCTCACTGGGGCTCTAATACCCCACACCAGGCTTCACGAATGCCCCTTTACCCCCCTGGGCTCCGGCGCTCCCCACCCCAGGCTACAGCAGATGCTTACTTTCCCTGGGCCTCACCTGGTGGCCTTGAGATGGAGACACGGAAGATGGATTCCCTGTGGGCTTTGGGTCCTCCCGGATCCCAGGCTGAGGGCATGACAGGCCTAACTGGGGCTCTTTATTGCAAATGACAGAAACCTACTGTGGCTAATGTAAGCCAAAGAAATAATTATTATGAAAAAGACCTGAGACCACACAAAGAATCAAATAAAAGCTAGTCAACCACAGGTAGGTTGGGAACCAAGGTGGACTGAGGACGTGGGGGTGTAGGAAGGATTTGGGGTTAGTGCCATGGGAATGGCTCAGCACAAACCTTTTTCCTTCCTGGGTCTTTCCATTTAAAACTCAGATTCCTGGCAAGGGGTGTGTGTCAGACCGAGCCCTCGGCCAGGAAGGAGGTACTGGATTTGACTTCCCACCAGAGCCGCATGAAGTAGGAAAGGCAAGTTCCCAAAGGAAAAGAGGGGCCTGGTTGCCCACTGCAGGGCAGGCCATGAGCACCTGAGAATGAAAGGGTTTGAGTGTTTTCAACAACAGAAGTGTATGTTCTCACAATTCTGGGGGGTGGAAGTCTGAGATCAAGGGGTCACCTCCTTCTGACAGCGGGGAGGGAAGGATGTGTTTCAGGGCCCTGTGGTAGCTTCCTGTAGCCTGAGGCATTCCTTGGCTATAGCCAGTATTCTCCCTACATCTTCATACCATCTTTCCCCTAGGCGTGTCTGTCTCTGCATCCAAATTTCTCCTTTTTATAAAGACACAGTCGTATTAGATCAGGGGCCATCATACTCTAGCATTACCTCATCTTAACTTAGCAAACTGCAGCTGCAGTGGCCCCATTTCCAAATAGGGTCCCATTCTGAGGTGCTGGGGATTAGTGGGGGGGACACGATTACACCCGTAACCGTCCTTTTGGGACATCCGATCTAGTGTCTCAGGCAAGACTGTGTTTCAGAGAGGACCTTTCCCCTTCCCTGTGTGTCTTGCTCTATCCTGGAAGGAGCCTCAATCTGGACAAATCGGAAAACTCAAACTGATGATCTTCCCGCTCTTATGGGAATTTCACCTGAAATCTTGGCTACAAGTAATCCCCATAGCAGAAAAATACACCAGGGGCCGACACTGCCTCCTGCTGGAGGGTGCATGGCCATGTGCACACAGGTGCCTGATTTTCAGGTATCTGCAGTTGGCATTCTTATTAATAAGGTCCAAGGTTAATTTACAGTGTTCACAAATTCTTTTAACGTTTTGTATTTGCTAAATCAACACACACTAGACAGACAGCAGCTGTATTGAAGGTCAGCAATATTCTGTGTATTAAAAAGGGATCTCTGGGGGCACCTGGGCGGCTTAGTCAGTTAAGCATCTGACTCTTGGTTTTGACTCAGGTCATGATCTCAGTTTCGTGAGTTCAAGTGCCACATTGGGCTCCGCATTGGCAGCACAGAGCCTGCTTGGGATTCTTTCTCCCTCTCTCTGCCCCTCCCCCACTTGTGCACGCACGCTCCCTCTCTCTCTCTCTCTTTCTCTCTCTCCCAAAATAAATAAACTTTAAAATAAAAAAAAGTGAAAAATAAAAAGGGATCTTCTTACCCAAGAAAGAATGGGAACTTTAAGATTCACTATAAAATTATAGGAATCAAGACCTATAGGAATCGAGTGTGGTACCGGTGACAAGATTGAAGATTGAAGAGAGTAGAGAACCCAGAAGTCACTTGATTTTGACCAATAGGGAAAGAAAGGTCTGTCACAAATGGTTCTGGGACTATGGTATATCCACATAGAAAAAAAAATGAACCTCAACTCTGGTGGCAGTTAGGGTTTGATCAGAGAATCAGAGTCACTGTGAGTGATATAGAATGACGGTTTTATTATAGGAATTATTAGGAATTGTGAGAGCCGGTTAAAGAGTCTACGGAAAGCGGTTGCTTTTGCTTAGACGCGAGGCCTGAAATCAGCGGGACTGGTAGGCAGGAAGGAAGGATGGATGTGAGGAGGGGGAGAACAGGGACAGACTGGAACCCACGGGAAAAACTTCCACGACCCTTCCTTCATACCACATTAAAAGATTAATCCCATGTGGCTCATAGACTTGAGTATAAATGCTAAGGCTTAGCACTGCGTGGGTGGCTCAGTCGGTTAAGTGTCCAACTCTTGGTTTTGGCTCAGGTCACGATCTCCCGGTTTGTGGGATTGGCCCCGTGTCAGGCTCTGTGCTGGCAGGAAGAACCTGCTTGGGATTCTCTTTCTCTTCCTTTCTCTCTGCCCCTCCCCTGCTCACACACTCTCTCTGTCAAAATAAATAAACATTAAAAAATGTTAAAGCTTAAAGCTTCCAGAGGAAAACACAGGAGAACATCTTCACAACGTGCAGGAGATAGCTCACATACGACCTAAGAAGCAAACCATAGGAGAACAAACAGACAGAGCAGACTTCATCAAAATGAAAACCCTCTGCTGGTCAAAAAAAAATGCCATCACAAAATGAAAAGATAAGCCACAGACTCATCTGTGAAAATATTCATAAAAATATGAAAATATTCATAAAACATATAGGCATTACTAACTCAATAATAGAAAGTCCAAAACATGGGCAAAAGATTTGAAAAGACACTTCGTAGAGGAAGACGGTCAATAAGCATGTGAGAAAGTATTCAACGTCTGTAGCTAGAAATGCAAATTAACTCCACACTGAGATAACCCACACTAGATACCCACCACACCAATGAAAACATAAGACCGACAGCTACAAATGTCGGCAAGGATGTGGGGCAATCTCACCCATTTTGGTGAGGAAGTATAAGGATATCAGTCACTTACTTTGAAATGCATCGTCCGTCAGTTAAGTGTCCAACTTCCGCTCAGGTCACGATCTCTCTGTTCATGAGTTCGAGTCCCACGTCAGGCTCTGTGATGACGGCCCAGAGCCTGGAGCCTGCTTCGAATTCTGTGTCTCCCTCTCTCCCTGCCCCTCCCCTGTTCTCTCTCTCTCTCTCAAAAACAAAAAAGCATCAAAGTGTGTGGATAGCGAGGCAGAATTTGTTTTCCAAAAGTGACCACAGCAACATCTCCCTTCCCACCTGCTCTTGTATGACCATGGCCGGTGAGGGGAGCTAAGGCCACTCCCCTTTGTAGACAAGGAGTCTGATTGTCCTCCCCTGGAATCCAGTGAGTTTGTCACTGTTGAACAATGGAGTTCAGTGGGAATGAAGGATGCTGCGTGAGTTCCAAGGCCTGTCAGGAAAGTCCGTGACTCTATAGGAACACTTGTGCGTGGAGCCCTGAGCCATTGGTGAGAAGTTTGACCACAGTGAGGCCACTGTGTTGCAAGGAAGCCAACTCAATTGACAGGCCACATGTGGTCATTCCATTCTGTCACCTCAGTCTGCAAGTCATTGTACCAGGTGCCAGACACGCGAGTGAAAGACCCTCCTGCTAATTCCAGCTCTTACCCATCGAGTCACCTCAGCCTAAGGAGATTCCCAAGCAGAACCCTGAATGGATCACCTGCACCTGCACCTCTCAGCTGTGCATGGTAACGTGTGGCTAGAGTTGAACTAAAGAAGGAAATACTCAGTTTCAAGAATTAAATTCAGAAGAATCTGGAAGTCAGGAGTAGCTGGCTTCAGAAACAATTTCTCATTCCAAGTTTCTCCCAGTGGAAGATTCTCAAAGTGAGAAAGAGTTTTAGAGGAAAGAATAAATCCAATAAAGAATAAACCCAAGAATAAATCCAAGACATCTCAGGATAAAGATGAGCGCAAGTGCCCACCTGTAAAACTCTTCATTAAGACACCAGGAAGGCTTCAGGCGGTGCCTGGTAGACCCTTCCAACCAGACAGAAGGTCTTTAAAAGATACGAACAGCATACCTTGCAGACCATGTGCATTAAACAATACAACGCCTACCAATCCTGAGGGAATTGTCCCGCAGAGACCTCATGGAGAACCCAAAAGTAGAGCAGGGCTTATTTTGAAGAGATTTGTAAATATGACTTTTGTTTAATTTACCGGATTTACAGATTGATACAGAAGAAATCCACAGAGGCTTTTCTTTTTTAATTTTTTGATGTTTATTTATTTTTGAGAGAGAGAGAGAGAGATGGAGACAGAGCATGAGCTGGGGAGGGGCAGAGAGAGAGGGACACAGAATCTAAAACAGGCTCCAGGCTCTGAGCTGTCAGCGCAGAGCCTGACACGGGGCTCGAACTCACAAACCACAAGATCACGACCTGAGCCGAAGTAGGACGCTTGACTGACTGAGCCACCGAGGTGCCCCTCCACAGAGGTTTTAAAGGAGGTGAATTAGACTGGACTGAAAGGGAAAGAGACAATTCAGAATGAAAACAGGCTTTTGAACTCCCATGCAGGGAGCGGGTTCAAAAGGCTTAGTTACAAATGCAGGCCATTTCTTATGGAAAAGGAAGCATGACTCAGAAGGGCAGAGCCAAGAGCCATGGCAAGCAACTCCCAAGGAATTGGCAACCCAGCTAGATTTCAGAATTGTTTTGGTCCAGTGTCGCCTATGTGTCTCCCGTTTTCTCCCTCTTTGAACAGGAGTATCGGTGGTGATTATCCTATTTCTGTTCTGCCCATTTATGTGAAGGGGCCGGGGTGGGGAGGTGCTGATAACATGTCCATTTAGTTCACAGGTCTTCAAATAGAGTACCCAAGGGACCATACTTGAGGGTCCTTATTTCACACCTGGAAGTGATTTATAAAAAGAAATTTGGACTTTGAGCCTGAGCCTCGATAGCTTTCACAGAAAGAGACTTTGGGGAGCTATTAGGGTGGACGTTTTGCATAAGAAATGTTATGACCAAGGGGCAAATATGGCACCTCCAAAGATGGGTGCAACCAGAGCTCCCATCCACGGGATCTTCTACAAAGTGACCTAGCCACTTCACTGTCAAGGGCGGGGGCGGGGGAGAACTTTATGTCTCCTCTGTTTGAATCTATAACTACTTCGACCGGTAGGCAGCAATGCTCCGCAACTTCCAAGCCAAGTTATAGAGGCAATGCAACTTGTGCCTTGTCTGCCAGAGCTCACACTAAGCCCAGAGCTGTCAGGTAAGAGGTTTGGCTACCTTGAGTCTACCGTCCTGGCAGGAAGTCCAGGCTCCATGGGGAGACCACACACAGGCTCTCGGCTGGCACCCCCAGACATGTGTGTGAAGGTGCTTCCAGATGTTTCTAGCCCCCAGGCATCAAGTCTTCCCAGCCGAGGCCCTAGACACTATAGAGCAATAACAAGCCAACCTCACCATGCCCTGCCTGAATTCCTAACTCACGGAATCCATGAGCATAGCAAAATAGCTGTTGTGTCAAATCACTATACATTTTGGGTGGAGTTTGCTCCACAGTAGTAACCAGAATAGATGGATTGCTAAATGGATAGCGGGCTGGACTGGTAGACAGATGCGTGATAAAGCAAGCAGAGTAAAATATTAATTGTAGAATCTAGGTGAAACGTGCATGAGTGTGTCAGTCTACAACTGCTTCCATTCTTTTTTTGTATATTTGAAAATGTTTATAGTAGAATGCTGGAGGAAAGAAGAGAAAGCACTGTGAATAATAGAAAACACACCAGCTAGCATTTATCTTGTATGGCAGTGTGCCGGGCCCTGTGCCAAGCACTTCTGTATTCATTATCTCGTTCAGTCTTCTCAACAGCCCCATAGCTTGGTGCTACTATTTTTTCCATGTTACGGATGAGAAAACTGAGGCTCAGGGAGGTTAAGTCACTTTTTCTATGGTAACCGTGCTGGTAAATAATAGAAGCAGGACACCAGTGTGTGACTCTACAATTGATGCTAACTCCCGCAGATCTAGAGCATCCCGCGTGCCTGTCCCCCCACCCCACTGTTTCTTCCATAGAAAGTTAAAACCCAGCAAATGGCCTCTAACAACTCCTTGATTTTTACACTTCTCCAGTATTGGGTTGTATAGAAGGGAAAATAGTGTACTTATTTCAGTTTCCTTCCTGCAGGAATGGGATTGTCTCCCTCCCACAAATCTTGGCGGTTGTACATTCTTCTTCAGGTGCTGAGAAAACTCGCCTGGTGTATGGGGCTCCAAAGGTGGCAATGAGTTGTGTTTATTGTCCCGCTTGTTCTGACGGTACTCTGAAGGTAGGACAGATTCTTTTTATGAGTGAGAACACTGTGTGGCTCAGAGATTTTAAATAAGTTGACCAGTGTCACATAGGATTCCGGCTGGAACAGACTGGCCCGCACCTGCTTTGGGATTGAGTTTGTTTCTCTTAAACTGGTCCCCAGTCTGGTTTCCGACTCAACCTAGCCTGGCAGTAAAGACACCCGAGGTTTCTGTGGGAATTTTACAGACAATAATACTTCCGCATCAGTGTTCCTCTCCAGGCACAATCCCGAAGAGCTTTTGAGCAGGTGAGCAGAGATTTGAGCCATCTGCGCGCGGTCAAGGAAAGGGCTGTTTGCCATCCAGGTTTCCCTCTTCACGGAGGGCCTGCGGGACGCCTGGATGTCCCATCCTCTGTCGTGGTGGCCCCAGGGAGGCCGTGGGCAGAGACCTGGGGCGTGCCCATCCTCCCCCGCAGGAAAGGGCTCCTATTCTGCGGAGAGAGGACAGTGCCTCGTCCACGCGGTCAGCGGGGCTGCAGTCCGGGCAGGGGCTGGTCTCCCCGGTGCCCTGACACCCACCGGGGCAGCGCTGGGGACCCTGCGCGTGCCGGCTGACAGACGGCCTCGTGCAAGCCCCAGACCCGCCCGTGCGCGGCCCCCACCCGAGCTGGCCGGCCCTTCGGTCAAGGGCCTGTCCCGCCGCCTCACAGCTCCGCGAGAGCGCGCCGCGTCTGCAGGCGACGGCCACCAGAGGAAGGGGGGTGGGGGGAGGCCGTCCAGCCGGCGGGGGCAGGGCCGCGGCCCGATCTCCGGCCCCACCCCGGGGCCCAGAGGCGCGGCGGGGCTGGGGGTGGCCGTCCGGCTTGCCCGTGGGGCTTTCAGCCACGGAGCCGCCGTCCAAGGTTCTTTCTTGTCTCCTCCTGGGGTCGCCTGAGCGTCACAGCTCCAGAAGCCTTTCTGCACGATAAGGGGACGGGGACGGCGTGGGGAGAAGAGGCAGCTGCGCCAGGCTGCTGTCGGACCCCGAGGCGGGGTTCCCGTTTCTTGGCAACGGGTCCCCTGCTCGGGTCGGGCCCCGCCGACCCGGGCCGACCTCTGTCCCCTCCCCCTCCGAGGCTCCCGGAGTCCCCGCCCCCGCACCCAAGGCGGAGCCCAGGTGTGGCCTGGGGGGGGTGGGGCGCGGCCTGGGGGCGGGGCCGGCGTGGGAGGGGGTGACCTGCGCGCCACCGCTGCGAGCCGCCGTGTTCCCGACCCCGGCGGGCCTGCGCGGGGGGGCGGGGACCGGGAGGGCCCCGCGGGGGGACGACAAGTCTGCTTCCGCCCGGCCTCCGCCCGCTCCGGCTGGAACGAGTCTTTCCGGTGGGGCTACCCAGCCCGGGCCGCCTCGCCCAGCCTCCCGGAACCCGCCCCGAGCGGTGCGCGACCCCGCCCAGGCCCAGGGCGAGACCAGGCCGAAAGGTGGAGCCGCCGGAGGGAGAGGGGGGAGAACCCGGGTCCTGGGTCCCCGGCAGGGCGGCGAGCTCCCGGGGCCTTTTCAGCCCCCGGTCTGACGTCGGATCCCGTGTGGCCCCAGGAGCACCCTAACAGAGCGTTTTGGAAACGCTTCCTCAGTGAGTCTGCGAATCAAAGCTCCGGTCCAACCTTATTACTTTACCTGGGGAGACTGAGGCACAAACAGATTGTACCAAGGCCGCTTTATGAGTTAGCAAACCATAAGGGAGCCTATGGAAAGCCTAGGAAGAGCTACCGGACAGAGGCCGGGATCTTCCCCCGGTCCTGAGTCCTGGGGTGTCTGGGCTAGACAAGAGGGGCCAGGTGACCCAGGAGGGGCTGCGTGTCCGCTGCCGGGACGGCTCCACGGGATGGACAGAGCCACATCTCAGCGAGGGTCCCGGCCTCACGAAATTAATGAGAATGATGCCTTTCTTTCCTCAACCGAAGAGTAGAGATTCCGTTTAACCTCTGCAGACAGCAAGACAGGGACCACTCTCCCTCCCAGCCTGGCGCCAGCATGGACCCCAGGGCATGTTAACAGGAGCAGGAATTGGAGGCGAAACATCCTTCATTTCCTCAGCGGTGGAACTAGTGAGGTCTCTGATTGCCAGGATCTGGTTTTTCAAAATAACATCATGCGAAGACCCAGGAGTGGGGGTGCCCCGGAGGATTCTTTTATCTGTTCAACCTTGAGTCAGACTTGCAATGAGCATTTGATCGAGAAACTTGGTCAGTTTCTCAAAATGCAAAATCAATCGCCGATGTTACTTTTTTACTTGGCATTTCCTTGGGATATTCCCAGTTCTGGGAATGAAAGATTATATAAACTATTGTCTTACATTCTGTCCCGATTAGCCTCCTTCCTCAATTCAGGATTTCCCTGGAGCCGGATCGTGGCAGCTTCAGGATTATGACTTTTTAAAACATATATAATTTTGATGAATTTGTATCCGTTCCCCAAATTAGAAACTCCTTTAATTATAGGAGAAAACATTTTCAAAGAGAAAGGGTAGACCTTTAGCTCAAGCCCTGGAGCAAATGCTTCTAAAGAAAATCTCAGGGCAGGCAGGTCTTCAGCCGAGTGGTGAGGGAAGAAGCAAGCATGTCTTTTCTGCAGCTGTCAGGCCTCCCGTCTTGCAGTTAATTCTTGGCTAGAAAGTAAAGAATAAATGAAGGTTTGCTTAAAATTGTTCACGCCCCTACTGAGGATTTTAACTTGAGAGAAAGCGTGGTCTTGGTGAAACAGTTTTAAAACTGATCTTGGGTGGCAGATGAGGGGAATTTTCTCTTTTTAAAAGCGTTTCCGGCTCATAAGCAAAGAGAAAGAATGGCAGATAGAACATTTGCTGTTTTGCATCCCTAACGAATGAACAGATCTAGGCAGGATAAGCCCTGGCTACTGACAACTTGAGGAGAGAACCTGGGAGGTGCCTGGGTGGCTCAGTCAATGGAGCATCTGACTCTTGATTTTGGCTCAGGTCATGATCCCACGGTCTCGCTGGGCTCTGTGCTGAGGGTGAAGCCTGCTTAGGATTCTCTCCCTCTCCCTCCCTCCATCAAGATACTCCCCTGCTTGTGCTCTCTCTCCCTAAAATTAGAGAGAGAGAGAGAAGGAGAGAGAACTTGACATGATGTGCCTTCTAATGGAAAAACTCAGCACCGATTGTGTAGTATTGACGTTCCACACGCTCCTGTCCCCACACACGAATCAAACCCGCAGCTGATCCAGCCTCAAGTAGATCAACGACCAGCTTACGTGAAACACCAAGTACAGGGATCCCGTTAAACAATACTATGGGAACAGAATCACAGGTATCCAGATCATGTGACACTATGGGACAAGTGACCGACTTCTTCAATAATTAATTGTAAGGAAAATAATCACATTTAGATTCTAAAACAAATGGCAAAAAGAAAAACAAGTGACATTCATAGAACACTTGTAAATTTGAACACTGATGGGATATTTGATATTTAAAAAGTTATTACATTATTTCAGCGGGATACTGTGGTTACATTTTGAGGTATTTTAAAACTATTTTAAGATATTTTTCATGTGTTTTGGAAATATCTGCTAAAATATTTACAGATGAAATGATATGATATCTGGGATTTATTCCTAAGTCATTTTATGTAGTGATAAGGAAAGTGGGTATAGTTCGAAACAAGACTGGACATCAGTCATGGGCATATGATGGTTTATTATATTATTATGTCTATTTTTTCTTATGTTTGAATTGTTTAATCTTTTACTTTTTGCACAGTGTATTCAAACTTGAGAACTGGCACTGAAACCTGACTGAACTGTCTGGCCTGGAGCACGGGACAACTGGCCCATGGCTTGCTCTGTGACTTTGCATACACTGGTTCTCACTTATCCATTTAGGAAACATGGAGGGCTTTCTGTCTGCTTGAGCTTCTGAAACTGTGGAGCTCACACACTAGGTTAGAAAATGATAAGGAAGGATGCCTCCAGATGGAGGTGGGGAAGCCTTTGCAAAAGAATTGGTGTTTGATATGAGTCCTGACAGATGGGAAGGAGTTCCCTGGGTGGTGGCAGTTCATCTTCTGTAAGATAAGATGGTTAGACTGGATCTACAAGGATCTACTTAGTCCTAATAGATTCTGTGATTATAACCTGCCTATAACCATCCCCCCCCCCACCCCCGTGTGTGTCCCTCCAGGGAGTTGAGAGACCTCCATGGACTTCCTGCCATCATCCTTTATTTTGTTAGCCAAAGCAATCCAACTTGAGCTGGTGGCCTTGAATCTCTCAATTGTGTTTGGAGACCAAAGCATTATCACATTAGCCAGTCCATAACCTTCCTAGGGAGTGGTCTCTCAGGCTCGCAGATTTATTTCCATCCATCTAGCTCCCAAGGCATTTCGCTTAAGTAACCTTAGCTTTACATTTGCTGGCAGTTATGCCCAGCGTTGGTAATAAAGATCATTTGCTTATCAAAATGTGAGTGCCTGCCATCGATACTCTGAGCTTTCCCAACTGCTCTTATCGTCCCTCTGTCCCTGTAAAACATGGAGTTCAAGATACAGCATGCAGCCTGGCCTTCTGGTTAACTAGTTCATCTTGATACTCTGCCATAACAGGTTGAACTTTGTGCTTTGATGGCCCTTTTGCCCATGTGACATGAACCGTCTGCTAGGGCAAGTCTTGAAATGGCCGTGGTCAACAGACAAGTAGTTGACTGTATCACACCTCTATTATGGAAAATTATGTTTGTTTTTTTTCTATTTATTCTTTTTATAATCTTGGTTTTAATGGACATTTACACTTTAAAAGAACAATTTCAGAAACTTTTGGAGAAGATAAGAATCTTTAAATTTGGTTGCTATATGTTTGTTGAAAGCGTTTTCCTGGGTTCAGATGCAGTCAAACACATTGTCTTCCTACGGACCTAACAAGCATCTTTCAGTGTGATTCAAAGCCTCGTGGAAGGCTGGGAATGTTAGGAGCTCCTCTAATTTTTGCTGCTATAAACCAAAGGTACACTTCTCTGTAGGAAAAAATATTGGGAAGTTAGCTGCGATATATTGCGTGTTTCAAGGGACTGCTCAAAAGCTCAAAAGCCTCATATGCCAATTTAATTAGAATAATTTACTTTAATAGAAAACTATAATTTTCTACCTTTTCCAATCAGTTGAGCTAATTTGTACTTTTTTTATACCCACCCAGATGGAATTTATTACTCCAAAGCCAATACCCTAAACCTTAATTTTTGTGCTAGCCGTGATTATAGCTGGGGAATTATGGGAAAGGAATAGTGGAGACTTTGGCTTCTGGCTCTGGAACACCAGCCTGGTGCAAACCAAGCCTCCTACCTCAAACAACTAGAGCAGCTAATTTAAAGTTCTGTCCTAAAACATCAGAGATCTACTTTTGCAGTTAGCACTTCAGAGGGCAAGATCCTGGAGAGAAAGGAAGCATAGAAAAGTGAGCCTGACATTTGACACTTGCCTCAGTCAGTTTGGGCTGCTATACACAAATACCATAGATTGGGTGGCTAAGACAACAGACATTTATTTCCCATAGTAATGAGGGCTGGAAGTCAAAGATCAAGGTAGTGGAAGATTTGATGAGGGCTCTTTTCCTGGCTAACAGGCTTTACATAGAAGAGAGAGGGAAGCTCTGGTGCTTCTTATTTTTCTTACAAGAGCACTAATCCCATCATGCAAGCTCCACCTTCATGATTTCATCTAAACCTCATTACCTTCCAAAGGTTTCACTTCCTTATCATATTGGGAGTTAGGGCTTCAACATATGAATTGGGGGATGGGAGGCACAAACATTTAGTCCCTAACAACACTATTATTCCCTCCAAGGCATTTATTTCTAAGAGCAGTGACTTAAGGCAAAGAAGAAGATGAGCAAACCTTTGACAATCTCAGAGAGTGCCTGATAATATCCTAGGCTTTTGGTTAGGACCTCTGAAGATTATACCAGTAGTAAGGGCATATCAAAAAAGGACCAATTCTCACAAAGACACAGACTTAAAAAATTTTTTTTGAGTTTATTTATTTATTTTGAAAGAGAGAGAGAGAGAGAGAGCAAGGGAGGGGCACAGAGAGAGGGAGAGAGAATCCTGGGTAGGCCCTGCACTATCATTGTGGAGCCTGACACAAGGGTCAAACCCACAAAAGATGAGATCATGACCTGAACTAAAACCAAGAGTCAGACACTTAACTGACTGAACCACCCAGGCACCCCTTAAATTTTTTAAGAAAACATTTTAAAAAATGTTTATTTATTTTGAGAGAGAGAGAGAGAGAGAGAGAGAGAGAGAGTGTGTGTGTGTGTGTGTGTGTGTGTGTGTGTGTTCATGAGACGGGGGCAGAGAGAGAATCCCAAGCAGACTCCATGCTTAGCATGGAGCCTGATGCAGGACCCCATTCCATGACTGTGAGATCATGACCTGTGCTGAAATCAAGAGTTGGATTCTTAACTGACTAAGCCACCCAGGTGCCCCACAAAGATACAACTTTGACTCAAATCAGATTAAGATAGTCTGTGTCCATACTAACTGCTTTACAAAAAGAAAAGAAAATCTCTGAAGAAAGATAGCATTATTCACAGCATCACATTGGTTCTATAATTTTCGTATACAACATGTAGCATTTGATCAGAATTTACTAGGCATACTAGGAGACAAGACCAAATGATCCAAACCAAGAGAAGAAATAGATAATAGAAACTGACCCATAGGAGATCCAGATATTAGAGTTATCAGATAGACTTCAGGATAACTTCTGATTGATATATTCAAGGAGATAAAAAGCAAAAATGGAAAATTCCACAAAAGAATAGAAATTTATTTTAAAAATCAATGGGAAATTTATAACTGAAAAAAATAAAGTTAAGGACATATTAGATGAATTCAAAAGCAGATCAGACACAAATGAAGAGAGGATTAGTGAATTGGAAGCTATATCAGAAGAAAATATCTGGATTGAAGCACAAAGAAAAAAGAATGGAAAATATGGAAAGAGTGTGTTGTATTTTGGACATAGTGAAAATGTTTAGCATAATTGTAATTGAAGTTCTAGAAGAGGGCAAGGAGAGAAATAATAAAACAGAAGCAATATATGAATAGATAATGGCCAGGAATTTTCCAAAATTGATGAGAGAAGTGAATCCACTGATTCAAGAAGCCTTGTAGAACCATAAGCAGTGTAAATACAAAAAGAGTCATACCTACACACATTATAGTGTAACCACCAGAAACCAAAGAGTAAGAGATAGTCTTAAAAGTAGCTAAGTAAAGGGGTACCTGGGTGGCTCAGTCAATTAAGCATCCAACTCTCAATTTCAGCTCAGGTCATAATCTTATAGTTCATGGGATTGAGTCCCATGTTGGGCTTGGTGCTGACATCGAGGAACCTGCTTGCCTCTCCCTCATTCTCTCTCCCAAAATAAATTAAAAAAAAATTTTTTTTAAACAAGTAGCCAAATAAAATGACAAATTACCTCCACTGGAGCTATATAGGATTTATAGCTAACTTTTCAACAAACCATGAAAGCAAGAAGAAAATGAAATAACATCTTTAAAGCATTGAAAAGTCAATCTAGAATTCCATGACCAATAAAATACTCCTCAATATGAAAGTTAAATTTGTATGTTTTATTATTATTATTTTAAAACATTTATTTGAGAGAGAGAGAACCCATGCACATGAGAGGGGGAGAGAAAGAGGGAGAAAGAGAGGGAAAGAGAGAGAGGGAATGAGAGACAGAGAGAGAGAGAGAGAGAGAGAGAGAGAATCCCAAGCAGTCTGTCAGCACTGAGCCTGATGTGGGGCTTGATCCCACAAACTGCAAGATTATATGACCTGAGCCAAAATCAAGAGTCAGATGCTTAACTAACTGAGCCACCCAGGTACCCAAGGATATTTTTAAATAGGGGAAAAAAATGAGAACATTGGTCACCAGCAAATATGCACTAAAAGAAATGCTAAAGGAAATTCTTTGAGGCAAAAGGGGAATTATCACAAATGGAAACTTAGATATGCAGAAAAAGAGAGAACTCTCTGGGGTCTCTTCTTATGAGGACACTAAGCATATCAGATTAGGGTCCTACCCTTATGATTTTAGTTACTTCTAAAGGCACTATCTTCAAACATTTGAGCATTAGGGCTTCAACATAGGAATTTGTTGTGGGGACACAATTCAATCCATCACATAATTTCTAGGGTATAGCCACTAAAGGAATGGTAAGAAGATATAACTAACAAGCTAATAATAAAGGGGGAAATGATATGAAAATAATTACTCCAAAAGAAGGTAAAGAAGGTGAGGCAAACAGAAAAATAAATAGAACCATTGTAGATTTAAACCCAAGCACATAAGCAATTAAATTAAATGTAAGTGAACTAAATACTGCCATCAAACTACAAAGCCTATTGGAAAGGATAAATAACCCACACCCAATTACATGTTGAGACATATGTTAGGTGTAAGGGTAAGACAGGTATAAATTGCAAAGATGAAAAAAGGTATGTAGGAGACAGAAAGGTAAATATTTCTGATATGACCACACAAATTTGCCACTATCAATAGCAGTTAGTGGTGAATGTATTCTTTTTTTTTTTTTTTTTTTTTTACTTTTACTGAATAAAATCAGCTGTTCCAGTATGCCTTTGAGGCCAGTCACTTTCTTATAGTGGGGTCCTACTCCATCTTCCCTACTATACCATCCGTACTCACATGGTCAGGTGCACAGAGCCTGGAAAACCATGCTGTTGGGTCTGACAATCTGTGTGTAGGGAAGAAACTCTAGGAACTAGACAGCTTCCTTTCTGTTCCCCCTGTGTTTGCTGAGCTTTTCCAGAGCTCAGGCTTAGTGTTGGGCAGTGCCTGTCCTCGTGGAGCACACAACCCCCAAGAGGTCTCGACATGTGCAGAGGGCCCCCAAATAGAGTGCATACTGTAGTGAGGGTAAAGGAGCCTGATAAGAGAGTGACCCACTGTCTCTGGAGAGTTCCTTTGTTCCTTCCTTTCCCCCTTCTTAAGATGTTTATTGAATACCTACCATGTGCCAGCCTAGTCAACATTTTCTAAGACTCACATTCTTTCTAAAATACTATGACATCTTAAAAAAAAGGTGGGGAAGATTTTTCTCTCTGGTCAGTGAACTCCGTGAAATACTGGTAAAATTAAGAGCAAATGGGGACAGCTGGGTGGCTCAGTCGGTTAGGTGTCTGACTCTTGATCTCAGCTCAGTCTTGATCTCAAGGTCATGAATTCAAGCCCTGAGTTGGGCTCCACACTCAGTGTGGAATCTATTTTAAAAACAAATAAATAAATAATATGTACATACATACATACATAAATACATACATACATACATTAATTAACTAATTAAAAAAAGCAAATGGGCAAATGCAGATGCCAAGGTAGGAAAAAGGGGAAAGGAAACCAACCTCTACAGAGCCCCCATTATTTGTTATCTCACTGATCCCATAATAACCTGATGTTGGCTGTGTGGGTACACTTTACAGATAGGAAATTAAGGCACAGAAAGTTTAAGCAACTTGCCCTGAGGTCCCAGTTTAAAATTGAGGAGCTGATCTATACACATCAAATCTTTTGGGGCACCTGGGTGGCTCAGTAGTTTGAGCCTCCTGTCACCACTTGGCAGAGAGAGAGAGAGAGAGAGAGAGAGAGAGAGCTCTGATGTCTCATAAGGCCACTAATCCCATCGTGAAAACCCCACCGTCATGACCTCATCTAACCCTAATTACTTCCCAAAGGCCCTCACCTCCAAATACTATCATGCTAGGGGTTAGGGCTTCAACATATGAAATTTGTGGGACACAATTCAGTCCGTAACTATTGGGGTTTTTTGCCTTTGGGCAAGTCTCGTAGTCTCTTACCAGTGTAATGGGTATATTGTGATTCCAAAGGGGTAGCAAGTAAGGGCTGCTGCCCTGTGGGCTATCGTTTCCCCCTGTCTTTTCAGAGGCCCTTTGGCAAGTTCATGGCCAGAATCAGGAGGGGCTTCAAGCAGCTGCACGCTTTCTCCAAGTGAGTTGGGAGGTGGGGGGCATATGTCCTAGGTAGTGTAGAATCTGTGTTCAGACACCCAGAAACCTAGGAAGGTGGCTGCTGCTTCTGCCTGAAGGTCAAGTCACTGATGAAGTGGACTTTGTATCTTTTATAGCTTTCCAACTTCTTTTCAAACCTCCCAAGTTTGAAGCTTGTGGGCTCAGCAGCTGAAAATGGAGATGCTATGGGAGGCTGCTGCCCCATTTTGCTTTCTGAACTGAGTTCAGTCTCCTTGACCCAGCCCCCTTCCCTTCTGCCCTCAGCAGACTCCAGCAACTAGATCTTTCTTTCTGGGTCTCTGGCGGGACCTCGCCCTGTGTGCTTTAGGGTTCCAAATAGAGGCTCAGATGGCCCAGCCGTGCCCTGCTGGGCCCACACCGTGGTTGGAGTGCGGGTGCCCACACAGGATTCCTGGTGCTCAGCTTGTGATTGCTTCTGACCAGGCTGGACTGAAACTTCTCCCTTGACTGAACGCCAGGTCTGGCGTCTGATTGGTGATGCTCCTGCCCCATTTCCTAGTGTTCCTGAACCACTGCTGACTCTTCATGGCCTTCCTAGCTGCACCTCTACACACACCCGCCTCTCCCAGGACGTGAGCAACTGTCCCCGGGCCTTCCTGGGGCCCGCGTCCTCCCTTCCCACCCTGCGGGGGTGTCCCTGTGACCACACCTGCCAGGTGGCTTGTGGGGAGGCCAGTGAAGCCTCCAGGGAGGGCAGCCGGGTGGGGCACTTGAACAGAGCTGGCAGGGTGTGTGGATTGCTCTGTTGTGGCCTAGAAACAAGGTTTTATAAAGTTGCCCTGTATTGCATGTTCTCCCGGTCCCTGGAGCTTCCCAGTGGGATGGTGGATTCACACACAGCGTAGCAAGGAAAATCAGCACTGCATGTTTTGACTACTTGGCTTTGACAAAGTGGCACCAAAACAGCTGAATTGAGGTCCTCTGGAGCAAAAACAAGGGTTTCATGCATGCTCTCTTAGGTAACTCTCACAACCACCCTGTGGGACGCAGTGCTGTCTCTGAAACCAAGGCTCAGAGAGGTTAGGTGTCTTGGCCATGGTCACACAGCACATCCATGACAGGGTAAGATTCAAAACCAGACCTGCTGAGGATGAGGCTCACAGGACACTCAGGCTCATCTGTTCTCCACACTGCAAAGGGCTTTGTAGACCTTGACAAATGCAGAACGTGCAGGACCGGGGGCCACACCAGGAACACCCTGGCAGGTAAACAGACCAGCAATGTTGGGAGGTGGTGGTTCTCAGCCTGCCCGGGTGCCTGGAGCTGCCCAACCCCCACCCCGGATGTTGAGACTCCACTTTGATGCCCACCAGAGCTGTGCCCGCCCTCAGGTCTGGGTAGCCGGCAAGTTAACTTTCACCTTTACCAAGTGTCCATGTATCCCCAGGGGTACATTTGCTCTAAACAGCACTTTCTGAGACCCTGTGCCCCCTCCTGATGGGATGACACAGAATTTCAGAGAATCTGGAGGAGGCTTCCTGGTCAGGCTCCTCCTGGGACAGAGCAGAAATCTCCACTCTGTAGCCTCTGGACCTGACTCAGCCCTCCCTCCCTTGACTGCTCAAATGCCCTCCTGCTTTTTTTTTTTTTTTTTTTTTTTTTCCAGAAAGGGCCCTAAATCCCAGGCCCTCTGACTGCTGGCAGCCACATCTATCCAGCCACCACTCCCAGCTTCCTGGCCGCCCCCGCATCGGGCGAGGGGCCAGGCTCTCTGACAGTGGCCGGCCTGATGAGGCAGCGGCCTGGGGATGGTGGCTGCGGCTGATTGAAGTCCCCGTTTCCCCTGTACAAAGGCAGCATAATTAATCAGGCAGTAATGAATTCAGGTACCACTGGCTTGTCACCTAGAGAGATAGCCTATCTGAGAGGGCTGGAATTCAAAAGAGGGAATTAGGTCACTGTTAGTACTTTTCAGTATTTAATGTTACTATTGAGTGGAAGATTTTTTAGAATTGACCAAAATTTGGTCTGTTGGCCTTCAGGAACCGTGCCCATCCCCTCTCTGTCTTGGGCTCTCAGGGCAGGGGCACCCAGGGTAGCTGGGTCTCTGGCTGACTCTGGCCCTTCCCCAAAGCCCTTGTCAGCTCAGGGATGTCTCTCCCCTGTGCACCTGTTACTCAGTATCCTCTGAGGTGGGGCCATGGGGAGGGGGAAGGCAAGGGGTTCCTCACTGAGAAGTCAGACTCCCCAGTACTCTGCCTACAGCAGCTCATGTGATGGAACAGGGGCGCTTGCACCGTGCTCACGGTGTGGGTGCTTGGTGAGGGTGCTGGATGCTGTGGCTGGGCCCTGATCACACTGGCTTGCACTTCAGCTTCCACGAGCAGCCCACCCAGGCGTGCAGATGGTGCCATCAGCAGCGCATGCGTGCTGCAGGCAGGCTGATCTCAGTTCAGATCCGTCTTCCCAAGGCCCCCTGGGAAGTTTGGAGCCACTCGTGGAACGTGGCATCTGTCGATGTAGGGGGTTAAACAAAGTGGCAGTTGGGGACCACCTTGCTTAGTGCTTGCACACAGTAGGCATTCAGCCAGGGAGGGCCCCTGCAAGTGGAGCCCTGTAGAACCCCGGACACTGGGCTGAGGCCAAGTCTGGGGCTGGCCCACAGGTGGCTGCACAGATCCAGAGGGGAAGCCCCAACTGGTTATGAGAAAACTGCTGGGGCAGGGCTGTGGAGGCTGAAGTGTGGCATGTTCTGAGTCCCCCTGCCTTTAAGGGGCTCCTTTTCAGTGCTAGCTCATGTCACCTCTGGCTTCGGGATCAGCGATCCACAAATGCCATGGCAATATGAGAAGTTTTCCCAGAGGAGGTGATATTTGATCCTGTTCAAAGAAATGTGTCAGAGACACAGGCTGCCAGGCCCCTGTACGAAGTGTGTGGGTGACTTGAGATCCCACATGTCCTAAGTACCGAATGTGTGCTCAAGTGGGGAAGCAAGCGTGAATGGTGTGAAAAGACAAAATACTCATTTTTTTTTTTTTGAAATGGGCAAAGAATATGAACAGGCAATTCACAGAAGAGGCGTGGAAAATGTCTTCTAAATGTATTACAAAAAGATGCTCAATCTTGCCAAATCTTAAGGGGAATGCAAATTGAATGCGTTTGTCACTCCGTCAAATGAGCAGAAATTTACACATCTAATGGTAAATTTACACATCTGATGACAGTGAGGATGTCAGGATACTGCTTTCAGATGCCCCTGGACCACGTAGTTGTGTACCTTCCCTGGAGGGCCTACTGGTGTCCTTCAGACATGTGCCCACCCTGCAACCCAGCAATTTCCCTTCTGCCATATCTCTCCTCAAGAAATATATATGTGTAGAGGGTCACTGCAGGACCTTGGGCAGAAGAAACCTGAATGCCCATAAATATTAGAATGCCTAAGTAGACTGAATCATCTTCACAGCATGGAGTTTTATACAGCAACTTTTGAGATGGATCTATATGTATGCCAATAGATTTTGCAGATGTACCATTGAGTAAAAAACAAAACAAAACCCCCAAAACCCAACATTCTGTATAACAATATATGGAAAGTTCATCAATAACAACTAATACTACATAGTTTTAATGGAGTCCCATGCATGTTGTAAAACCATAGAAAATTTCAGAAAGAACATAGAGTTGACCCTTGAACAACACAGAGGTTAGGGACACCAACATCCCTGCACAGTAGACTATCCATGTGTAACTTCTGACTCCCCAAAACCTTCTCTACCAATAGCTTACTGTTGACTGGTAGCCTTACTGATGACATAAACAGTCGCTTAACATGTTTTGAGAGTGAGCTGTATTATATACAGTATTGTACACAATAAAGTAAACTACAGAAAAGAAAATGTTAAGAGGGGCACCTGGGTGGCTCAGTCGGTTAGGCATCTGACTTTGGCTCAGGTCATGATCTTGCCGTTTGTGAGTTCGAGCCCCACATCAGACTCTGTGCTGACAGCTCAGAGCCTGGAGCCTGCTTCAGATTCTGTGTCTCCCTCTCTCTCTGCCCCTCCCTGACTTGCTCTCTCTCTCTCAAAAATAAACATTAAAAAAGAAAAGAGAAAGAAAATGTTAAGAAAATCATAAGTAAGAAGGGCGTCTGGATGGTTCAGTCAGTTGCACAGCCAACTCTTGGTTTCAGCTCGGGTCATGATCTTGTGGTTCATGAGTTCAACCCCATGCTGACTGTGCAGAGCCTGCTTGGGATTCTCTCTCTCCCTTTCTCTCTGCCCCTCCCTGCTCATGCTCTGTCTCTCTCAAAATAAATAAATAAATAAAAAGAAAAATGTAAGGAAGAGAAAATACATTTACAGCACTGTACCGCATCATTCGAGAAAAAAAATCCATATATAACTGGGTCCACACAGTTCAAACCCGTGGCATTCAAGGGTCAACTGTATACAGACTGAGAGCCTACCTTTGAGAAGGTTGAGAAGTAGTCATGGATTTTAGGACTCCAGGGAGACTTGAGCCTTCTGTGTAATGTGATAGGTCTTTTGGAGGCATGTGTGTTATCGTACCCCATGGAGGATGGAGGTTAAGTTTTAAAAGAGGCTTGGTTGGGGAAGGGTCCGATAGTGCAGGTGGGGGCTCTTGGCAGAATGCAAGGTGAAAAGCTGAGAGAATAGCCAAGAAGGAATGGAAGGGAGGGCGCTAGGAGCACACTATCCTGTGGGGCTCACCTAAGGGAGAAAGGGACGGGGAGCCTGGACGCACAGACAGGGCTCCCAGGGAGGAGGGAAAGTGAAGAACCCAGGTTGGTGACTGTTTCCATCTTAGCCTGGCTGAATTTTTGTCAGGCTGGAAGCTTGACAGAAATGCATTTCTTGATGCTTAGGTTTCTGGTTTCGACATCCAACATTCCTCCCTGTGCCCCTCCTATCCTCCTTTTAAGCTGGAGATCTGTTTATCTTACTGCCTAGTCTTGATTATTATTGCATAAGCTTCCAGAATTAAAAACTGATTTTTGATAGATGATTTTATCATGGATGCTCCTGAAACATCATCCAGTAGAAGTGGATCCCGGTCCTGGGCATGCCTTTGCCATCCGGCACTGCCCAGCCGGGCAGAAGGGCCTGCCTCCACCCACGGCCCTGTGGATGGGGAAATGGCCTCTGTTGGGTGATGCTCAGGGCCTCTCGGCTGTGGAGCCCCAGGCTTACAGGGTGGTGGTGGGGCAGTGGTAGTGCAGAGCCTCGACTGCAGATACCTGGCCAACTTTCAGCCCTGGGCTCAGCATCCGTGCCCAGAGTTAGGCCAGTGAAATGTGCAAGAGAGAGCAAAATGAAACTTATCTGCAAGTCTCCTTGGCGTGTGGGCTTTGCGGGCCAGTCTGACTTCACACCCTGGCTGTGCCGCATGGCCAGTGTGTATAACCGTGTGCAACCTCAGATCGGCCATCCGCGTTGCTGGGAACTAAGTAAAATAAACATGTAGAGCCTGCAGCTCCACGAATGGCACCAAGGAAGTGATGGAGGTGGCTGATTAATAATGATGCTAATAATATGTTTTTCCTGTCTTTTTAAGACCCTTATTGGAACACAAACCTTTGCACACTATGTATGTGGTTCCTGATAGTACTTAGAATAATATATTCTAGTGTCGTGTACAAGAAAATTCTATTTTAATTCAGTAACTCTTTCCCATTGTGGGTTTCTTTTCCTCTTCCTCTTCCTATTCTTCTTCTTCTTCTTCTTCTTCTTCTTCTCCTTCTTCTTCTTCTTCTAATGTTTATTTACTTTTGAGAGAGAGACAGAGCATGAGTGGGGAAGGGGCAGAGAAAGAGGGAGACACAGAATCTGAAGCAGGCTCCAGGCTCTGAGCTGTCAGTACAGATTCCCACTTGGGGCTTGAACTCACTAGCCGTGAGATCATGACCTGAGCCAAAGTCGGACGTTCAACTGATGCCCCTCCCATCCCGGATTTCTTGAAGTTTCATTGTTTCAGAAATCTTTATGAAGGGATAAGGCCTAAGAAGAGAGAGAGAGCAGCTAGCCTGGATTGAGAAGGGACAGTAGAGAAACTGCTTCCAGCCCTCTAGGGAGGGAGAAATGGCTGCTCCTCCGCCATGTTGGCTGGTCCAGGCAGGGTTCTGCTCAGCTGGTGGGGCATCCATTCCCCACAGTAAGGCTAGGATTAGAGAGAGGTGGGCAAGGCACTTACCTTTGGAAAAAAATTTAAGAAAATGCCAAAATACTCAGTAGTCGAGATAAATATTTTAACGCATATTTTTAAAATAAGAATTAATGAAAAACATTTCTATGGCTCTCAGGCTCCTAACATCCTCCTTCCTGGGCTCTCTGGTGTCAGCTCTAGGTCTGCCCTGGTTCAAGAGCAGGGAGCTGGGAGCTGGGTGGGCTCTGTGAATTTGGCCTTGATCAGCATGGGTAGGAGCTGGGCACCCTTTCTGGGCAAGTATCTTTTGAGGGTTTGTATATGATTAAAAAATTTTTTTTTAATTTTTTTTTGTTTTTTAGTGACCCTTTTGAGGAAATGAGAGATTTATTCAAAAGAAAGCATGGAAGTAAGGGAGAGGAACATGAGAGCCTACGGTAGAAAAAGGGGACTTGCAAACTGTTCTAAGAAAGCCTTCTAGTTTCTACTGTCTGATCTTTCAGAAAATACCCAAGGGTTGGCAAAACCAAGAGCAATTTTTCAGTTTTAAGTGCCTTCCCGCCCACCACCCCAACAATGCTGTTGCAATAAATAAGGACAGGTTCAAGTGTATATCATGTCTGCCCCTGGAGGATCTGAGCATTCTTTACACCCGGCTTGAAAGTTCAGATGCTTTGCTCTCAGACACACACCGTTCTCAATCTGAGGCACATCCCTCCATCCCTGGCTGATGGGGCTGGATGTCCAGCTGGCAAGCATATTTCCACCCAGGAAGAGACAGGAAACACGGCAATCTAGAAGTTCGTTTGATGAGACACTCCATTCGTTGGTTAAACTCCTCCCCAAAGGAATGGAATTAGGTGGAAGAAAAACACCCCACAAAACTATTTCTGCAAGTTAGACAAAAACCATTTCTGTGGGCAATAAAATCTATTTAACCCAAATGAAATGAATGATGGTCATATACCATACGCATTTCTTCTGCCTCTCTTCTGCGTATTTTTTAAAAAATGAAGTTGAGAATATTTAGAAATGAAGTAAGCTGTTTGTGGCGTATTATTCATAGTATGTGTCAAAATGCACTGCTGAGGGGCCTCGGGTACTGCCAACAAGGACATGGGGGTGCGGGGTCAGGGGGAGGTGGAGGAATCTAGGGAGAAGGACCCCACTTCCAAAAGAAAAAACAGTGTAGGCTGGGAGGTGGGTTTTTTGTTTCAAGCTTTCGGGCAAACACTGCTTTTTTGACAAATGGATTCTGTAATTTGTTATACTAATGATATTCTTTAAATTATTACTAAAAATGCCATATAAGTGAACGACACGGTAGAATCCTTTTTGTCCTTCCCTTTATCTAGAGACTTCACTGTAGACTGGCTCTATTTTCAGCACCTTGGTTTTGTTGTTTTGCCAGAAAGTAACTTTTCTGTTCAACAGTATATTAATGCAGAATAGAAATAAAGATGCTTTAAAAAAAATTCTTTCAAGCACAAAAGGAGATGGTTTTCAACAGATAATTTTACATATTTACATATTTTACCTTAAGCATTTTGTAGTCTCTGCCTACTGGTGAATGGATCAGATTTTTACACTCTTTCAAAATGAACGAGTTTGGCTTCTGAGCCATTGCAAAGGACAGAAATGAATTCTAACTTTTTTTTTTTTTCACTTCATTTTCACATCTTCACATTTCCTTATTTCACATGGTTTAAAATAAAGTGCCTCCAGCATTATTTTTCCTTTCTCAAGAGCAAAGTGAATGTGACTTTTCGGAGGGGTCACAGGATGCCCGGGAGGCCTGTGGGTGTTGTTGAACCACTGCCTGCTTTCAGCTTGACTGAAGGGCTTGTCAGAGTTTTCATCTCCTAAGAAACGAGCCCCCGGCACTGGCCAGAAGCAGGAGAAGGCAGCAGTATGAGTCCCACGCTGGTTCTTTCCCACTGACATCAAATCCTGAGGTTTTAAAATTAATCCCACACAAAGACAGCCCTTCATTGTGGTGCCTATGTGAAATCAGACCAGCAATAATGACCTTTCTAAGATGTCTTGTTGTTAAGATAGCCCCCTGTTGAAGCTGAAAGGCCGCCGGAGGAACCCCCCAGAGTGGGGGAGACACCCAGCAGCCCGGTCAAGGTGACCGCCGGGCCTGGCCTGGCCCGGGGTGCTGCCGGGCGGCAGGAAGTGGCAGCTAGCCCAGATGGCCAGGCTGCCTCAGGCCCCTGTGACCCGGAGCCACCGACGCTTCCTAGGTCTGAGCCGTTGACTGTCCCTAGCTGAGGACCGCTCTTCACCTCCAGGTCAAACAGATTCCTTGAGTTCTAACCAGTGTTTTTGTTAAAGGGGACTGGAGACATAAAGGGACAAAAACCCTTTAAGCAGAAAAAGCAAAGAAAGTAGTCATCCCTCCCAGGAAGAGAAGCCCCCGAGGGACACAGAAGGGGAACCGGGTGGTCCCCTGCAGGAGCCCCACCCAGTCCCGCTTGTCGGGCTCATTTTGCACGGTGAGTTTTCTTCCCCACAGCAAACCGCCTGGCCTGGAGCGTGGCTGTGGCTGGATGCAGCCAAGTGGCCCAGCCCGGATCCCGGCAGCGGACTGTGCCTTCTGAATCGGGGGCAGCGCGGCCACCTTTCGGCTGGGCACTGGGCATGCGCCTGTGCCCTCTGCGGTACTGGTGCGCGGGGTCTTCATGCAGTGACTAAGAAAACATTTCTCAGGGAGAACAAACATTAACAGCAACGTCCCCGCACATTAATAGTAACTGAGGAGAATTTAGAGCTTGTGTGGTTTGAATGTGACCTTCTTACCAGACTGGACCAGAATAACAATTTAGTTATTCTCTATAACTGCCATGCTACTAAATAATTAGATACTGTAATCACTTCCATCAGTGACTCCGACCGAAGCCCTGTCTCAGTTAAAATGGTCATTGTGCCACCATGGCCTGCATGTGGGTCCTGGTCTTTAGAAGTAGAAAGTGCACGGTTCGGCGATCTAGTATCTGTGCCCCACGCCGTGAGCCGCTGCTATATTTTCTCCGTGTTCTTATTTGGAGGGTTCTGTGTCATGTTGGATTTTGTGATTCCAAGTATAGCGTCCTCTGCAAAGACTTCATCTCATTTGAGTTGCTTCTTTTAACCCTTGGCAGCGGTTGTGAAGAGAAGAGGCATGTGAAGAACAAGTCTGAGTATTTTGTAAACAACATGAGCTGAGGTTTTCCAAGAGAGCACTTTTTATATAGCACAGTGGTCTCTGTCAAACTCCTTTCTCTGTTCTGGGCGCCGAGAATGTGCCGGGTCTGGTCCTTGCAGTTGGGACAGTTAGAATGACGCCTCCTTCTCTGTTTTAATATATTTCACCTCTCTGAGGCAGACGGATCAGAAGCTCACAAGGAAAACCGATGCCCTTTCCTGCAGTGAAATTAACCAGAATCACGTGGAAAACAATCCAAGCCTTGTAGGAAAGAGGAGCCATTAAAATGTGCCCTGAGCGATGGGCTGCACCCAATCTTGCAGCCTCGCTCCGCAGCAGCAGACAGGAGGCTGCTCCCCGGGATGGAGGGAGCCTTGTTGTAGTGCCACAATTAAAATCGGCTCCTCTGCCAAAAAATAAAAGGGAGGAGGGAAGAAGGAGAACATCAAAGACAGATTGAAATGTGTAGTTAGTAATAAGAGTGGTCTCCTCTTGAACCAAAGCCTGCAGCGATTCACGGCCCCCTTGTTAATGAGAAATTTTGACCTCTGGTTTGTAAGTTAAACTTGTAATCCCGGCTAATGAAGTAAATCACTTCCAACTTGAGTCTGTTGTTCCCCGTCTGCTTTGCACACTGGGTCTGAGAGTGAAGATCCAGGTCCCACACACGAATGGAGGGGAAAAATAATTACTCGGTGGCTGCGTGGTTCCTCGCGTGGCGAGGGTGTGCTTGCGGTGACCCTTGCAGGCACATATTGTGGACCTGTGCCTTGTTTCATTGTAAGCTGTGCATTGATAAGAGAGCCCAACTGACCCTGGCTTGAACAGCAGGACTGAATGGCACTGTGCGGGGAGGTAAGCTGGGGACCCTTCGCACTGCATTCCTTCATTTCTTTAGCAAACAGAAGCCCGTCTTCCTCAGCTCCATGCATCTGAGCGCCAGTCCAACACTTTGCATATGGTAGAAGTCAATGTGTATTTGCTGACGGAATCCCGCTGAATGAAGGAAAGCCTGTTTGGGCGATTTGGGGCTTGTGGGGGAAGAAATCACCCATAAGGACTGTGAGTCCAAGAAAGGCAGGGCTGCGGAGTCTGTGAGCTGCCTGACTTCCGGCTGCACTGAGAATTGGTAGGAGAAGAAAAGCCATTGTGTGAAACTGGATACAGCTGGGACGCTAAGGGCCTTTCTTATAGTGACAGATTATAGCTGAGAGAAACAGGCTAAAAAATTACCCTGTTTTAATTGCGTGAGGGCAAAAGTAGGCATTAGGCTATTGTTTCGTCTGAAAGCGATTTCATTCAGATAGCTGTTGACATTCTGGTTAACACTCGAAGGGCCCTATTTTTATTAGATTCCATGACAGATCACGTTCTGTTCCTCCCGGCTAGTCTAAATTTCCCTCAAAAATTTCCAGATTATTTTGTAAATCATCTTAGCTTCTGATTGGGCAATGATGTTAGTAATTCTCTGCCAGGAGACAAGCCGGCCACCCAGTATGGCGTTTTCCTTGGGGCAGTTAGCTCGGGGCACGAGCTGTTTAGGGGTGAATCTTCTGGTCTCTGGGGAATATCATCCCTCCCCACACACAGAGGATGCCTTTTCTGGAGCTCAGGCCGCCGGCCTCAAACCTAGGCTGACTCCACCTGTGGTGGGGGGGAGGTGGCAGCCCTTGGAATCTGCTGGGACCACGAAGAATCAGTGGGAGTCCCCATGGGGCACAGTTGGGCACTGCCCACCCTTTCCGCATATGGGATCTTTGTGGCAAAATCCCAAGGTGGAAAATAGCTCTTGTTCAGAAAATGTGGGGAAGCTGGCCCTATTTTTCCTTCTCTCCTATATTGGACACCCTTGTCCCTCTCACATTCCTTGGCAGCTATCAGTCTAAAAGTTTCTGGAATATTCTTCAAGCTCTCTAGGCATAAGGAGAGAGTTTGAAAGGGAAGATTTTTTTAAACCAGCGACTTCTGTTATTTCTGTTAGAGGACACTCAGCCCTGGTCCCCCTGTGTCTCTCTGGTTTTCCATTAGCCAAAGCAAAGCATTTGGGCATTTGTCCTGTTTGTGTGACCCTGCAGAAAGCTCTGGAGTGACTCCCCAGGTAGGAAAAGTCACTGGCCAGTGCCTGAAATCCGAGGACATCTGGGGCCCGAGGCTGGGCATTAAGATCTACTACAAACAACGGCACGTTATACGTAAAGTGATTTGAATAATCTAATTTTCCCCCTAAACTCGAGCATGAATAAAATGTTCATTTCGTCAACAAGTGGAGAAAATGCCACAGCGAATCTGTTCTCAGATGGCATACCTGGTGTGTGGAGAAGCCTGTCGAGAGGGGCCATGAACATAATCATGGTTTATTAGCTGCACTGGCTTTTTCCTTTGTTTCTTTTCATTTAATTCAAAGTGAAACAACTCAGCATGCAAAACTAAAATTAGCTGGAAAAAAGGTGTAAGTGAATACACAGGCAGATCCATTAGAGTCGATGGGTTATGGGATCCCTTGCCACTCCTCAGACAGCGGCCTATTAAAAGTGGTAATGTCCGCTGCTGGCGATGCCCCAGGCAAAGAAAGAAGACCAGGCAGGGCCTACTTCACATGCATCAGACACAAGAATTAAATAGACCAATGTTCCCTAAAAGACTGAAGTACATCTCTTTCTGACGTTCATCTCAGGCAAAAATTCATTGATCTCAGTATGTCCCTTGGCAATTATAAAATATTAAATCCAAGTCACCCTTTTTCTAGTTGGCTTAATTTTTTCTCTTTTCACAGCCTTCTATTTGATCAATTTTAACAAGTTAGGAAGAGCGTCTAATAATGAAAAGTGCAGAGTTTAAAAGTTTGTTCTTTTGACATTCTTTCCTTTTTATTTTGTTTTGGATTTGCGTTAACTTCGTGTGACATACAATGACTTGAATGGATGTTAACAAACAGGAAGAACATGAGTGAGCCAGAAGGTTCTTTACTGAGAATGATATTCATTAGTAGGCACCCAATGATAAGGACAGCCTGATTTAAAGATTTTTTTTAGCACATGCCCAAACAGCCTTCTTATTGTTTTGTACTCATTAACAGAACGCTCCTTATTCCAAAATTACCATGTGGTTCGAGCTGGGAGTATCTGGTAGGGCTAGAGGTTTGAGTCTGTTCCACTGAGATTTACAGAAGATGCATATCCCTTTCCCCATTTTTATGCATATGTAATTTTTTAGCGTTTGATGTTTGTTAACTCAGAATATAACATAAATGCTAGCGCAGACCCACATGATAAAAATGCAGAATTTGGGGAGCCCATTTTCATTTGAATATTAATAGGGGAATTATTTGGGGGAAAACCTTGCATAATAGTAATTTTACTCTCCAGTTCTCCTTGCCATAAACTGGGAGAACATTCTCCCAAATTTCTAAATTAATTTTTTTTTTCAACGTTTATTTATTTTTGGGACAGAGAGAGACAGAGCATGAACGGGGGAGGGGCAGAGAGAGAGGGAGACACAGAATCGGAAACAGGCTCCAGGCTCTGAGCCATCAGCCCAGAGCCTGACGCGGGGCTCGAACTCCCGGACCGGGAGATCGTGACCTGGCTGAAGTCGGACGCTTAACCGACTGCGCCACCCAGGCGCCCCTAAATTAATTTTTATAATATATAGAATCATCTTTTAAGTTTACTTATTTTGAGACAGAGAGAGCAGGGGAGGGACAGATAGTGTGGGAGAGAATCCCAAGCAGGTTTCACACTGTCAGTGCAGAACCTGATGCGGGGCGCGATCTCACAAACTGTGAGATCATGACCTGAGCTGAAATCAAGAGTTAGATGCTTAACCGACTGAGCCACTCAGGGCCCCAACATAAAGAATCATTTTCTGTGAAATAATGAACAATTTCTTTAATTTTAATTTTTTTAATGTCTATTTATTTTGGAGAGAGAGAGAGAGAGAGAGAGGGAGAGAGAAAGAGAGCATGAGCAGGGAAGGGGCAGAGAGAGAGAGGGAGGCAGAGGATCCAAGGCGGGCTCTGTGCTGACAGCAGAGAGCCTGATGTGGAGCTCGAACTCCAAAACCATGAGATCATGATCTGAGCTGAATCAAGAGTCGGACACTCAACCGGCTGAGCCACCTAGGCGCCCCATGAACACTTTTGAAATAATAAAACCTGTAATGATTTTCTTCCTACATTTAGCTTTTCATGGATGAAAAGCTATTCATTAATTGCCCACCGTGTACCAATTCTTTCATTAAATGTTTTCTTTATATTATTTCATTTAATTCTTACCACACACCCATGAGATTGTGGTCTTATCCCCACTTTTCATATGATGGGTCCAAGGGCCCATGATCATCCAGCAACTTCTCTCTGTGGCCAGCCAGTCCTTTGGAGTTTTGTGTAGCAGGATCAGAAAGAAAGGGAAAGAGAGAGAAAGTTAGGGCCAAGAGGGAGAGGCCTGTGGGACAGTATTGACGAGTGTTGAAAAGTATGTCAGGGAAAAAGCAGGAGAGAAGGGACAGGTTTCATTAGCAGTGCTGTGGTCTATGTATCTCCTTCTGATTGTTTGACAAATGTCAAGACTGAAGCTGGCTTAGTTTGAAATGACAGCTGACCCTTGAACAATTCAAACTATTGAACTGCACAGATTCAGTTATACACGGATTTCTTTTCAATAAATACAGTACAGTGCTGTAAATGTATTTTCTCTTCCTCATGATTTTTTAAAATAACATTTTCTTTTCTCTAGCATACTTTTTTGTAAGAATATGGTATATAATGCAAATATCATACACAATATGTGTTATGTTATGCTTATGTAATTGTTAAAGCTTCCAGTCAACAGTAGACCATTAGTGGTTCAAGTCTGGGGGCAGTCAAAAGTTATACTCAGATTTTTGACCGTGTCGGGGGGTCAGCACCCCTATAACCTCCATATTATTCAAGGCTCAAGTCTACATTTCAGTTGGTGGATTGTGTTTCT
The DNA here is from genome assembly GCF_018350155.1 of Leopardus geoffroyi. Classification (NCBI taxonomy): domain Eukaryota; kingdom Metazoa; phylum Chordata; class Mammalia; order Carnivora; family Felidae; genus Leopardus; species Leopardus geoffroyi. The sequence goes on from NC_059335.1 coordinate 19,390,558, forward strand.
TTGTCTGAGACACTACTCTGAGCCTGGACCTCATAGGTGATGGCTTTATAAAAGTACAGGGTTGTTTTGAACGGCTAACTCCGAGCAACGTTTCAAAGACAATTCAGAATAAGGGTGCAGGATGGGGACGAGACAGCTCCAAGCCTGGTGCCTTCTGTGCTCCTAATAGGCCTTGCCTGGGTCTCTAAAGGGTCTCCAATGAAGAATTTTCTGCAGTCTCATTGTGGCTGCCATTGTCACTGTCTTCCTATTCCTGTTTTTCCTTCATGCCTTTCCTACACTGCCTTCTCTCTCTTACCGTGCAATGATTATGAATTGCATTTTCCTCTCTGAGAGGAGAGGCGACTTGACCCCTTGAGGAGATGATTAATGCTCAAGAGGCTCAAACTGTGCTGTGAGCCATCTCTCATAGTGGTCTAAGCAACATGGGGGCCATCAGGGTGTATGACCATGGTGGCTCACCCACCTCTGAGTCTCCCATAGTCTCTCATAGTCCCCTTTCTGAGTCTCCAACCCTCTTGAAGTTCTTCCCTCGTATACATGCTGGGACGTCTTGTCACTCCAGCACCTAGAACCTGTCCTGACACAGAATAGGTGTCTGGAAGGATCTGTTGATCAGAAGGATGGATAGATGGATGGATGGATGGATGGATGGATGGATGGATGGATGGACGGACAGATGAGTGGATGGGTAGGTGGATGGATGGGTGGATGGATGGACAGATGGGTGGATGGATGGGTGGATGGATGGATGGGTGGATGGAGGGATGAGTGGATGGAGGGATGGAAGAGCAAATAGATTGGAGGATGGTTGAGAGCATCTCATAAACTCGCATCAGAAACTGTATCAAAAGCAGTTCAAGGAATCGGCATTTTTGAGACACCCAAGAAGGATGCTACACACAAAGAAATGTGACTTAAAATTGAGGTTTCTCAAGGCGTGCTCCTCTGACCACTTGATACTGATCTACTGAGGTAAGGTGGAAACGCTTACCTGTCTCTGTACCACCTGTGTTAGCTGGGCTAACACAGTCCCAGGATCTATCCCAGCCTCCTAGGCATGAGATGCCCTCTCTGTCACCCAGACCCATCTCTCTCAGCAGCAGGCTCACTTACCCTGCGATCAGGGTGGATCTTTGCAGCTTTGCCCTCACTCCCATACTGCCCACATTAAGATCCTTGGGTCCCAGGGACCTTGTGTGGTTCCCGTAGGTTAACTATTAGCTTGTCCAATTCCCCTAAAGGAGGGAGCCTAGACCTTCCTTCTGAGATTTCATCCACTCTGGAAGGGGTTCCTGGAATTTACCAGCTGTTGGTGTGGGCAAGCAAAGCTGGTTCTTCTTAGGTGGAACCCTAGTTATGTCATCTGTAAAATGGGAGTAAAAATAACCTCCTTGCCTCACTCAGAGGCTGCTTCACACCTCAAAGGGCGAGAGCCCTTTGCATGTATTAAAATGTGCAAACATAAAGCCTCTGTGCACATTTTAACCTTGAATCTTGAAGTTTATTTTGGGTGATTTCCTTCCTCCATGAGTGGATCTAGGGCAAGGCTTTCTTCCTCTCCAGAGCTGAACCCCTGTGTGCCTTGGTGGGGAGGGGGGTGGTGGGGAGTGTCTGTTGGAGATGAGTGTGCAGTGAAATTTTGCACAGGCTTTGTGAGCAACAGTATCTCCCCGCCTTCCTGTTCTCCAATGTTTCAATGTTTGAGTCTCTTGTTATATTGGGAATTTGATTTAGTTTGTAATCATTGCACTCAAGGACCTATGAAAGAGTGGCCAGGATGGATGAACTGGCTGCTTTGGGTGTGCATGCATGCCTGTGTGTGTGTGTGTGTGTGTGTGTGTGTGTGTGTGTGTACGTACGTACGTGTGTGTATAATGTGTATTCGAGGTAGGCAAATGGTTTACATATTCCCAGTCCATGTTAACATGATGTTCTTTCCTGAACATAACATGTTTCTGAAAATCCCCAAATCCTTCACTCGGAAACTCAATAGTATTGTCATTAAAATGGTTCTGTTTATAAAGAACACTTGGGTGAACTTTATCTCCTTTTAACGATGTACTCATTTTAAAGGTCATGGTGTTGAGCTGCCAGAGCAGTGACCCAAGAATAACCCCTGTCTGCTACCTGCATTTCTGATCCGTGGTCTTAGCATTCGGAAATGCTCCTTCCCTTCGAGTTTCAGCAGCTAAATAAGTTGCAGCCCCTTCAGCTATACTCATAAAAATTTGCTTCCAGACAACAGGGTCTGTTTATTGTGTAATAATCGAAATGGCACTAAATTGCAGTGATTGCCGAACACTTAGGAATTGTATTAACCTCTTAAGTGCTAAGTGGTTTTCTGTCGTCTCCCCGCTCAGACGTGCAGCCGGACGTGTTTCTGTCACTTTGCTTCTCCTCGGTCAGTGTCACCGGGGAACTAAGCGTCCTCAGGCCCAAGTCCTGCCCCGCTCGCTAGCCGACTGGACCCTTGCTGGGCACCGTGTTAACGAGAAGACTGTTCTTCCTGGGGCCTGTGGCAGAGGCGGGAATCTGTCCCTCCTGGGGATCCTGAGGCTGGATTTGCCTATCTCGGCTCACAAGGTCCCACTTCTGTCCTCTGGCTTCTGCTGTGTTGTGTGTTTTATGATAGTTGCTTTCTAGCTTGGTTTGAGAATAGATTCTTTAAAGAGCAGGGGGCTAGCTGGCCTTCCTGGGGGAGACGCCACCTTTGAGAAGCCGCTCCTGGCCCCGGCGAGTCCCGGCTGCCCTGCAGGAGGTCGGGCTGCGGTGGCCTGGGCGTCCCTGGGCCCTGCCCGCCGCCAGCCCTGTCCGCACTGCTCCTGCGCGCGGCGGGCCCGGAAAGGAAGAGTTAACCAGAAATGGAGCGGCGCTGCTCCGGGGCAAGCAGCCTCGCTGCAGAACAGAGCTGCGTTCGTGCAAAGGCAAGTCATTTCCCGAAACACTGCAGACACACGGCCTCGGGCAGCCTAAAACCTTTGGAGACCAAAATGGCTCGCAGGGGTTGGAAGTAATAAGGTGTTTTTCCCTTCTTTCTCCTTCACTGAAATTCTGCGAGGTTGCTCTGCCTTGCTGGGGAACAATGGTGCTGTTTTTGTGTTTTCTGTGGGTATTAAGATCCATTACGCTGTGACATTTTTAAGATTGGTTATCCTGTAGTTTGGTGTTAAATTGAAGTTGTTTGTTTTGAATTTAATTCTTTCATTTTTCAAATGGAAAAAGGCAGCTCTGGGGTGCGGTGAGGCTGGCTCACTGAAGTGTGCCTGTTCCGGAGCCGATCTCTTTGCCGTCCCCGGACCTCAGCAGAATTAGCCATGGAAGAACATGACCTATTTCTCTGTTGGAAAGTCTGTAAGAATCCTTGGGGACGACTTTAAAAGTAGGAACCAGGGGTCGTCTCCATTGTGTCTCAGGAGAAACAGGGTATGAGCTGGTTTTTCACAGAACATTCCACATCCAATCTGTTATGCCTAATGCAGCCCGCATATAATTATTACTACTCTCTGTTGACAACAGCAGCAAAATCAGCTTCCATCCCACAAATGACCCAGCAGCAGTGGGCCAGCAGCCTCCGAGATGACATCTGTTAACTCTTTGTCAAATGTCCTCTTGTTGTCCCCTTCTCCGAAACAGCTCTGTGGTTAATTACGACCTGAGCATATGACACAGTCTTTCGAGGGGGAGAGAACAGCTTAGGGCAGGGAGGAATCTAGCTCCGAGAAGAAGAAGAAGAAGAAGAAGAAGAAGAAGAAGAAGAAGAAGAAGAAGAAAAAAAAGCCATAGCAAATTGTTTTAAAATAAACATTCATTTGTAGCACCAGAATGAGTTGTTGGAATATGTTTTGATTAAGTCCCAAGATTACAGGGTTACTGTATAGTATTGTGTCCAGAGGCCCAGCCCTTTGTGGAAAAAGAGAATCACATCAAATTCTTGTCAAACCATAAAAAAGTTTCCATCAGAGGCACATGGGCGGCCTTGGTAACTGTGAGTGGGGAACCTGGCACACGTTTGTGCTGTAGTTATCAACTTTGTTAATGGTGAAAGGCAGTTTCAGCTTAGTTGATCACTGGGACTTGGAAAGACCAATCTGATAAACCCAAATTCAGGCCCAGCCGCAACTAAGAGGTAAAGTGACATCTAAGACCTGATGCCTGGGGCACTTGGGTGGTTCACTCCATCAAGCGTCCGACTCCTGATTTTGGCTCAGGTCATGATCTCACAGTTCATGGGATCAAGCCCCACATCGGGCTCCACGCTGACAGTGTGGAGCCCACTTGGGATCCTCTCTTTCTCCCCCTCTCTCTGCGCCTCCTCTCCTCATGCTCTCTCTCTCAAAATAAGTAAATAAACTTAAAAAAAAAAAAAAAAAGGTGCAGGGTCCTAGGCCTTCACTTCTGTATGTCAGTGCAGGGCTGAAGTTGTGTGGATCCAGTGTTTCGGATGTCTGTGTTCTCTGCCTGCTCATGGCCTTGGGTTCTTGCTAAGTGTCTCCGCTGTGATAGCTCACCAGCTTCTCTGCATGGGGTTCATCAAAGGATTGGCCAGGAAATGGGCTGAGTGCCACCACCACCACCACCCCCCCCCCGCCCCCACCCCGCCACACACACACATAGAACCAGAGCAGCTCAAGCCTGGTGTAGACACCAGTCCTTGCAAAATCCAGAATGGCCTCCCTACTTTGCTCATCTGTGAAGGGCACCAAGGGAGTGTCGCTGTGCCTCAGGTGGACCTCCCAGAGCCTTCCAGCCTTGAGGAAGCTCCTGGTAGCTTTGTTCTGGCGACCAGCTGAACCTCTGTCTTGAGATTGAGGGGAATAGCTGGTAGTCTGGGAGATTCCAAAGCTTTCAGTATCAGACCCCAGGGAGCCCTGCCCTGCCTTTGGTTGGGGGGGACCCTAGGAGGACTGTCCAGTCACAGACATGAACAGGGACCAGCAGTCACAGTCTTGAACAAGAGCCGTTCTCCAGTCTGTGGACAGTAAATGCAAACCCATTCCATGCTGACGTTCTGAGCTACCACTTCCATTTCTTTTGTTGTTTCTGATAGAAGTACATTTTTGTATAATTCAAAACCCCTGGGGCACCTGGGTGGCTCAGTTGGTTGAGCATCTGACTTCGGCTCAGGTCACGATCTCACCGTTCACAAGTTTGAGTCCCGCATCAGGCTCGCTGCTCTCAGTGTGGAGCCTGCTTCGGATCCTCTGTGTTCCTCTCTCTGCCCCTCCACCCAGCCACCCCCACCACCTCTCTCTCTCAAGAAGTAAATAAACATTAAGAAAAAAAAACAACCCTGTAATCTGCCCCAATCCCTTCTTTCCAGCAGCATCCTTTGAGATGCCAACCCAGGTGGGTTCTGAGGTTGCTCCTGGCCCTTCCTAGCTGAGGGGTCTGGGGCCTCAACTCTTGGAAGCCCCAGAGAGTGGGAGGGTGGGAGGGGTCCCTGAGGGTCACAGATGTAAGCTGCTCGTGTGAACGCTCACTCCAGCACTGCCTCAGGCATCAGTTTCTTCATGCACCAGCATTTAAAAGTGCCTTTGCTCAGAAATCAAGGTCAGACCAAATGGACGGTGAGTTTCGTTGTAGACAGAGCCCCACTGGAGGTGGCAAGCCTGGGGAAGACAGATCAGCATCTCCTTGTGGATTAATTCACCAAGAACTTGATTTGTAAGCCACCAAGAAAGCACTAGGTCCTGAATCAAAGTGAGACACTTCCGCTCTGCCCTTTGGTGCTGTGTCTCCAATCCGAGTCTGTGTGAGACTGGTTTGATTTCCTAAGTTTTGGCGATCAGTTCTTCCAAATAATATGATTACGTTCAAAATAAGTTATGGGACGGGAGCAGAATTTGTGGAGAGTATTGAAATGAGCACACTGGCTCTGTTCCCTGCTGGCCCTCTGCCAGCGAGGTGGGGCCTGCAGGACAAGTTTCCAAAACCATGCCTGTCACGCGCGCCAGACATTCGGGCGAAATCTCATGTGGTCTCGTGCCCCGTCGCAGAGCCCTGGGCCTGGCTGCTCCCTCTTTCCGTCTCGCAGACGGCATCTCCCCCACGTGACTGGATAAACTGCCTCCTGTCACCTCTGCTTGCTTCAGAGTTTCGAGACCTTGATCCTGCGGAAGGGGATCGAAGGCCCCTCACGCCCAGGCTCCATGCCTACCCCGTGCCCACTGGCTTCCTCCTGTTTCCATCCCACCAGCGTTGGGCAGTTGCAGGAGGCAGACCTCCTTTCCCACGACACCCCCCTCCTGCCTGCCCAGGACACAGGTGGAGTGGGGACTTGCTTTAGGAGGGTGCCTGAGAGGTGGGTCAGGGCCAGTCCCGAGGCCGGCGCCCTTCCCTGCCACCTCCACGGGACCGAGGACTCAGGACCCGAAGTTTCCTTTCAGACTCTGTCCTGGGGATGCACATGTGGGTTAAATTAGAGCAATATGTTTTTCTAACAGCATCTTGGCTGAAAAGTCAAGCAGATAAATGGAAACAAACCCAGCTTTATGTGAATGAAAGGGGGATGTTGGGGGCTGTGCTTCTTCTGCCTAAAGCACCCTAGCTTGCAGGGCTGTCCTCACCCCACCCTCCCACCTCCCCCCTCCAGCCCTGACCTCTCAGCCTGACCCAGGGGCCCTAACCCCCTAACCCTGACCCTAGCCCCCCTGGGGCTTCCCCTGTCTCTCAACACCCCTCACCAGGCCTCTGCTCCTACCCAGCTGATTTCCTGCCTCTCCCCAGCCTGCTCTGTGCTGTCCCACCCCTTGGCCCTGGCTGTCACCCGTGCTGTGCCCTGCCTCTCTCAAGCCTGTCTGGCACCACGGCGAAAGTACCCATTCAGGGTCACCGTGGGCAGGTCACTTACCCGTTTCACCTTCGGTCTCCTCCTCGGTAAGTGGGGAGGACCATGACTACCCCGTAGGGCTCAGGCAGGACTGAGTTTGCTAACTGACGTGGAGCCCTTTGCACAGCTCACACTTTCTGTGCCTCATCATCCTCATCATCACCGCCAGGCTCCAGGCTCCTCACATCTCCAGGCTCCACTCAGCCTCAGGGCCCGGTTCTGTCCCTGCCCCACTGACCGCCTCCACTGGATGGGATCACCCCCTCCCTTTGCCATTCTTTCTGCACCGTCAATGCTGGTTTCCTGCAGGCTGCGGGCAGGGAGCCCTCAAGGCAGGGAGGGTCCTTGGCAGGTGGCAGCAGGGGTGAGGGTGGCAGGGTCTGTAGGGATACCCTGGTTTGTGATTATGGGTTTAGTTGTTGGCTTTCATGGCGGGGAAGAGGGGACCAGGCTCTCCCATAAAGGCAGCCCGCATCTAGCACTCCTGGGCCTGCTCGCAGGTCCTTGGTCTGAAGCTGCTCCCGAGACTCCCTGGGGAAACAGGTGGCGACATCCTGGCAGTTGAATGCCTAGTCAGGAACTGATGCGTCACTGGATGACTCAGGAGTCCAGCGGTAGTGTGTCATGTTTTTTTTAAAACCACTTTCATGGGCTTTCACTAAAGAAGCCCGTTCTGGTATGAGAAGAGCTTTATTGAAATCCCTCCTCTACGGCCTTCCCCTCCTGTCCCTGAAAATTACTCAGAAATCCTTCCCCCTCAGGGCACCTGGGCGGCTTAGTCATTAAGCATCTGACTTCAGCCCCGGTCCTGATCTCCCGGTTCATGAGTTCAAGTCCCGCATCGGGTGATCTACAGTACCGCTTCTGGTAAAACAGGAGCCTGCTTCTCTCTCTCTATGCCCCTCATGGGATTCTCTCTCTCTCCCTGCCCCTTGCTCACTTGCACCCCCCATCTCTCTCTCAAAAAAGAAAAAAAGAAAGGACTCCTTCCCCCTCAGATGGCCCCCTTCACTGGACATCTCCCAATAGATGCTAATCTTCAAGAAGGCAGGGAAGGGGTTGTCCCCCAACTTGTGCACTTGTCCCCACACAGAGGGGCTTCATGTGAGGCAAGTGCTCAGTAAATCTTGGCTGACTGGTATTACTGAGAATGCCAAGTGATTGTTAGTCACGTTTGTCGTTTAGTCCTTACTCTGTGGTACAGAAAGGCGCAGAGGCCAGCTTTCGGATGGTCAGGCGGTCAGAAACACTCCTCTCCTGGCCCTCCCAGCTCTGCACCCGCACTTCTCTGCTGGACACACCACATTCTCCCTGGAGGCAGGGCCCATGTCCAGGTCCTCGCTGTCACCGCCCACCCTCCACCCCCCCCCCCCGCCCCCAGCACCTAGCACATCGTAGGTGTGGCATAAACAGATGTTGTCAGTGAACAAGGAGAGGGAGACAGAAGTAAAGATTGAGGGAATAAAAGATACCAATTGGTCTCTCTGCCCTCTCGGTTCTTGGCTCCTGAAAATCCTGGTAATATTCTGGGTGATGGGGTGTCTTTTGTCCTAATGAGGCAACCGAGGGTGGTCTCCTGGATGAGGGCTGGTCACAGGAAAGACCAAGCCATGATTAGAAGCTTGCCATTTTCAGCTCCACCCCTCATTCTCTTGAAAATAGAGTTAGTTAATGATCGATCGTGCCTATGTGATGGAACTTCCAGAAAAATCCCCAAAGTATAGCATTCACAGAGCTTCCAGGTTGGTGAACACATCTGTGTATCGGGAGGCTGGTGTTCCCCAACTCCACGGGGACAGAAGCTCTGGGCCAGGGACCCTCCCAGACCTCCCCCCATGTATCTCTTCATCTGGCTGTTCATCTGTGTCCTTTGTCATATCATCCTTTTATAAACTGGTAATTGTAAGTGACTGTTTTCCTGAGTTCTGTGAGCTGCTCTAGTAAATTAATTGAACCCAAGGAGGGGGGTCATGGGAACTTCTGATTATAGCCGATGGGTCCAGAAGCACAGGTGGCTATAGGTGATTAGCACCTGAAGTGGGAGGGCAGCCTTGTAGGACTGAGCCCTTAACCTCTGGGGTCTGGAGCTCTTCCAGGTAGAAAGTGTCAGAATAGAGTTAAATTGTAGGACACCCAGCAGGTGTCACAGGATTGCTTCTTGTAGGAACCCTCCCACCCGCCCCCACCCCCACCCCCACCCCCGCCCCCACCGCCACACACACATTTGGTGACTTGGAAGTGTTAGCAGTGAAATGTTCTGTGTGAAAGCACAGGAGAGAGACACAGGAGGGGGAAGGACTGAGGTTTTCTTCCCTAATACAGAGAAAGAGAGGGAGAGAGATTGCTGAGAAAATGGCAATGCAGGTTTATTTCCCTTTTAGGATGTTGTCACACAGGTCAAGTTTGAGCATGAAAGAAAACAAGGGCTGTGTGATAGCCCCTCTGAGCAGTGACCTTCAACGAGGGTAGCCCCGTAGGGAATAAATGCCCTCCCCATTCTCTCTCATTCCTGTCTAGAGCAGGAGAATCCCAGGGGCTGGCCCCAACCAGAAACCAGAGGCAAAGGAGCCCATCCCTGTGTCTGCACAGGCCAGCCCAGAGGGCAGACAGCCAGGTGGAAGGGGTTCCGAAGCAGAGAAGAATACATTTGGCTCTTGGGAGAAGAAAGGGAAGTGGTTCCCACTCGGCAGTGTTCTCTAATTTGTACAAAAAGAGCCTTCATCAGTTTTGTTGATCCTGTGCAGCTCAAATACTAATGTTTTTTTAAATTCCCCATAGAAGGCAGACAAAGACAGACTTGGCGGGGTAGGGTCATGGTCAGAGACAAACCTCAGACACAGCCACCTCCTGCCTTCCCACACCCCAGCCAGTCTCCAGCAGGGGATCAAAAGTCACAAGCTTCATCCACACACTGGTTTGGGATTAAAGAGGTTGGCGTGTGTGAGAAGGAGGAAACAGGGTTCGCTTTTCTTGGTTGGGACAAAGGTGACAACCTACAAGATACTGTTCCTACATGGATGTGCTTTTATGGAGACAAAAGGCAGGTGGAAAATTAGGAAGTAGGGTTTGGGGATTTATATATACATACATATATATATACGGATTTGATGCTGGTGTTTTAAGAATCTGAGTTTATATTAAAAATCTGAAAATGCCAAACCTCAAAGCAAGTCCATGGAGCCAAAGTGAGTGAAATGGTAGTGGAGAAGAAAAACAAGGCAAGTTGTGATGCGGGGTGGTGCTGGAGGCCCTGTGGGCCTGCTCATCTCGAATTCTGCCGCGCTCGGGCTGTGGGATCACAACGCTTTCCATCGCTTTTTCATATCTTATTGCCAAGGGTGACACAGACGGGCAGCAGCATCCCACACATTCAAAAGACCTGTACTGCTGATAGAAAGCCTGTACTGGGTCTCTGCTGGAAAGTCCTAGGGCCTGGGAGACGCCTTGTCCTCCGCAGGCAGGTTGCACCTGCTTACCCCAACACCGCCCCCTCCCATCTCCATAAAGTGGGAACCCCCTTCTTAGGGTGCTGCTAAGCATCTCTCTTTCTAGGCAGCCTGTATCTTTTCGTAGCTTGCTTTTTTACTTTCTCTCTCTCTAAATATGTGTATTTAATATAGAGATATATATACTTTCTGGATCTTGTCATGTTGACATCTATAGATCTAGGTTATTTGTTTTAATTACTGACTTTATTCCGTCATGTGACTATACTGCGTTTTATTTACCCGTTGCTCAAGTAATGGAAATCTATGACATTCCCACTTTGGGACTAATAAACAATGCTGGGCTCAGCACATTGTAATGTCTCCTTATGCACCTAGACTTGAGGGCTCTGGGGTATACAGTGAACTGTCAGGTGATGGGAAGTGACATCCCTAGTCCTTGCCAAATTCCTCCCCAAATTGCTGTAGGAAGATACATCCCCCCTGGGAACACAAAACTGTCCCCATTTCCCCCCATCCTTGCCAACAGTTGGTGCTATCAGACAATCACATTTTGCCATTCTTATTTATATTTTCCTGTTTAATAGTGAGCTTGAATATCTCTTTGCAGGTTTATGGACTATCCAGTTTTTCCTCACCTATGATTTGCCTGATGGCATCCTGGCCATTTTTTCTATTAGATTGTTAGTATTTTTCTTATTGATTTGTAACACTTTGTGAAATATTCTCGATACTAATCTTTTTTTCAGTTATATGGGTTATAAATATCTTCTCCCAGTCTGTGGACTGTTTTTTTTTTTTTTTTTAAACATTGCTGGATTGCTGGTGGTGTCTTTTGATGTGCAGAGGTTTTGAATTTTAATGTAATGGAATTCTCCTTTTCCTTTGTGGTTTCTAATTTTTACATTTATTAAAAAAAATCTTTCTCTACCCTCGATGACATAAAAATATTTTCCTGTATTTTTTCTTCTTCGTTCAAATTGATTGAGGCATAATTTACCCACAATAAAATGCACACATTCTAAATGTAGAATCTGATGCCTCTTGACAAATGTATGCCCCCTCCCAGAATATATAGAATGTCCCCTCACCCCTGCCAAGACAATCTGCCTTCCTACCCTTTGGCCCCAAGCAATGCCTAATCTGCTTTTTGTCACTATAGATGAGTTTACCTTTTCTAAATTTCATTTAAATGGAATAATATCATATTTCTCTGGCATCTTTTGCACAATATAATGCTTTTGAGATTCATCCACACTGTCCCATGTACTGGAGTTTATCCTTTTTCTTGCTAACTAGTTTTTAATTGTGTGGATAAACCATAGTGTCTGTGTGTGTGTGTGTGTGTGTGTGTGTGTGTGTGTGTGTGTTTCATTTATCTGTTGTTAGACACTTGGGTTATTTCCAGTTTGGGGCTATTATGAATAAAGCTGCTATGAACATTCGTGTACAAGTCTTGGTCACATATACACATTTTTCTTTCTTTTGGTTGAGTACCTTGGTGTGGAGTTTCTGGATCATATGTGAGTGTATGTTTAACATTATGAACATTGCTGAGCTGTTTGCAAAGTAGTTGAACCACCTTCCACTTCTGAGACGTACAAAAGTTCTGTTGCTTCACCAAGACTTAATATTGGCTGTCTTTTCAACTTTAGCCAAGTTTAGTGGGTGTTATGTGGTATCTTACTTTTTTTTTAATATTTATTTATTTTTGAGAGAAGGAATTGAGTTGGGGGGGGGCGCAGAGAGAGAGGGGGACAGAGGATCTGAAGCAAGCTTCTGTGCTGATAGCGGTGAGCCCGATGCGGGGCTTGAACTCACAAACCGTGAGATCATAACCTAAGCCGAAGTTGGACACTCAACCGACTGAGCCACCCAGGCGCCACAGGGGTATCTTAACTTATGTTTTAATTTATCTTTCTCTAATGCCTGATAATGTTGAGCATTTATTCATGTGCTTCTTAGCCTGTGAAATGTCTGTTTAAATCTTTTGCCCATTTTAAAATTGGGTTGTTTGTCTTATTATTGAGTCGTTTGTAAGAAATTATACAAGTCCTTTGTAAGAAATGTGTATTAAGCGTATTTTCTCAGGGCACCTGAATGACACAGTCGGATAAGTGTCTGACTCTTGATTTCAGCTCAGGTCATGAACTCACAGTTGTGAGTTCAACTCTGACAGTGCAGAGACTGCTTGTGATTCTCTCTCTCCCTCTCTCCCTGCCCCTCCCCCCTCAAATAAATAAACATTCAAAAAGAGTGTTTTCTCCCAGTTTATGTCTTGGATTTTTAGTTTTAAACAGTGCCTTTCAGAAAGCAGCAGTTTTTTCATTTTGATAGTCTAATTGATCAAATGTTTCTATTGTGAATACAAATGTGTCTTGTCTAACACATCTTAGCCTACCCTGGGTACGCAAAGATTTTCTCTTATATTTACCTCTAGAAGTTTTATAATTTAGAATTTTACATTTAGGGCTGTTTCAGGTGAATTTTTGTGTGGGCTGTGAGGTAACGGTTAAAGCTCATTTTTTCCCATATGGATGTCCAATTGTTCTGGCACCATTTCCTGTAAAGAAGCTTTCCTGTCATTTTCCCACTGTCCCTGTCATTTCCCTGTCATTTTCCTGTCATTTTCCCACTCAAAAAACTTTAGCACTTGTGTCAAAAATCAAGTAACCATGTAAGTGTGGGTCTATTTCTGCACCTCTGTTCCGATCTGCATTTCAGAGTCTGTATCTACTGATCTGTCCTGACACCAGTACCACATGGCCTTGATTACGATAGTTTTACTGAAAGTCTTGATATCCGGCAGTAAAGTCCTGCAGATTTCTCTTTTTTTCAGAATTGCTTTGGATGCTCTAGGCCTTTATACTTCCATATACATTTCAGAACAGCTCGTCAATTTCAACCCAAACAAACTAACAAACAAACAAAAAGGCCTACTGACATTTCTATTGGGATTGTTTTGAATCTGTAGGTATACCTGAAGAGAATTGACATTTTAGCACTATTTAGTTTTCAGTTCATGAACGTGGAATATGTATCCACTCTCCACTTACGTAGGTCTTCTTTAATTGGTCTCAACAAAGTTTTTTAGTTTCAAGTATAAGGTCATGCAAATGTTTTGTTAAATTTAGGCCTATATAATTTCATGGTTTAGATGCTATTACAATTTTTTTAAATTTCTTTTCAATTCTTTGCTGCTAGTATGGAGAGAACTGTTTTGTTTTGTTTCACATTGAAATTAAACTCTGAGGTTTTACTAAATTTATTTATTATTTCTAGAAGGCTTTTGGACATTCCTTAGGATTTTTTAAATGTAAACTATCATGTCATCTTAAAAAAATTTTTTTTTAATGTTTATTTATTTTTAAGAGAGAGAGAGAGAAAGAGTGCAAGTGGGGGAGGGCAGAGAGAGAGAGACACACACAGAATCTGAAGCAGGCTCCAGGCTCTGAGCTGTCAGCACAGAGCCAGATGTGGGGCTTGAACCCACAAACTGCAAGATCATGACCTGAGCCAAAGTTGGCCGCTTAACTGACTGAGCCACCCTGGTGTCCCTATCATGTCATCTTTAAAGAAAGAAAAATGTTCTTCTTCATATACAAGCTGCCTATTTTTTAAATTTCATTTTCCAGAAGGGGAGGGGCAATGGGCAAAATGGGTGAAGGGGAGTGGGAGATACAGGCTCCTAGTTATGGAATAAAAGGTGCTGCATAGGGAATATAGTCAATGGTATCATAATAGTGTTGCATGCAAGCAGATTGTGGCTACACTTGTGATGAGCACAGAATAACATATAGAGGTGTGGAACCATATGTTGTACACCTGAAACTAAGTAACATGATGTGTCAGGTATACTCAAATTTAAAAAAATAATACATTTCATTTTTTTTGCCTTATTGCATTGACTAAGATATTAAAATACAATGTTGAAAAAAAGTGGTAAGAACGGACTTCTTGTTATTCCTGATCTTAGGATGAAAACATCCAATCTTTCATGATTAAGTGTGATGTTAGCTATAGCTTCTTCGGATGTCCTTTACTAGTTGAAGACGTTCCTTTGCAGTCCTTGGTTGCTGAGCATTTTCTTTTCATGAATGAATGATGAATTTTGTTAAAGCTTCTTTTTGCATCTGTTGAGATGATCATATGGATTTTTCTCTTTTATTCTGTTAATACAGTGAATTACATTGTTTAATTTTGAAATGTTAAACCAGCCTTGCATTTCTGGGGTAAACCTCATTTGGTCATCTACTGTTGGAGTTATCTGTTAGTATTTTGTTGAAGACTTATACATCTATATTAATGAAGTATAGCAGTCTGGAGTTTTCTTGTAATGTCTTTGTCTGGTTTTGTTAACAGGTTCATATTGGCCTCATAATAAGAGTTGTGGGAAGTATTCCCTCCTTTTCTATTTTCTGAAAGAATTTATGTATACTTATGAGTGATTTCTTCCTTTAAGTGTTTTATAGGGGTTCCGAGTGAAGCCACCTTGGTTTGGATTTTTTTTTTTATTAGAAGCTTTAAAAGTTATTAACAAAAATTTCAAAAGTAGATGGAGGACTATTCGGACTTTCTATTTCTTCCTGGGTCAGTTTTGATACTTTGTATTTTTCAAGGAGTTTGCTCAGTTCATCTACATTTTAAAATTTACTAACATTAAAGTTTTGATATTTCCTTATTCTTTTAATGTCTGTAGGATCTTTAACGATGACTCCTCTTTTATACCTAATGTTGGTAATTGTGCCTTCACTCTTTTTTTGTGATCAGTTTAACTATAAGTTTATAGGTTTTATTGAGGTTTTCAAAGAATCCAGTTTTTATTTCATTAATTTTCTCTATTATTTGTCCATTTTTAGTTTTATTGATTTCCACTCTTATTTATGTTATTTCCTTCCTTCTACTTCCTTTAAGTTTAATTTGCTCTTCTTTTTCTAGCTTCTTAAGGTTATAGTTTAGATCATTGACTTTAGACTTTTCTCGTATTCTAAATATATGCATTGAAAGCTCTTAGTTTTCCTGTAAGCACCACGTAGGTGCACTCAACTCCACATTAGATGTGTACCAATACTTTAGTGTGTTGCATTTCCATTATTATTCAATTCAAGATATTTTCTAATTTTTTGTGATTTCTTCTTTACTCCTAGATTATTTAAAACTATTGTTTAATTTCCAAATATTTGTGAAAAAATATCTAATTGTTATTAATCTTTAATATTTTGTGGTCAGAAAACATCTATGATTTAAATCTTTCAAAATGTATTTAGACTTGTGTTGTATAACAGCAAATAGTTTATTTTGGTGAATGATGCATATACACTAAAAAGACTGTGTATCCTTATTAAATGTAATGTTCTAGGTCAGTTATGTCAAGATGGTTGATAATACTGTTCAAGTTTTCTATATCCTTACTGATATTCTATGTACTTACTGAGAGAGGAATGTAGAAATCTCCAGCCATGCTTGTAATTTTATCTATTTCTCCTTTTCAGTTAATTTTTGCTTTAGGCATTTTGAAGCTGTATTATTAAGTGTATATAATTTTTTCATGTTTCCTTGATGGATTGATCGTTTCATCATTATGTAACGTTCTTGTTTATCTACAATAATATTTTCTCTGGGTGTCTACATTGTATGATATTAATGTAGTTACTTCAGGTTTCTTATGCACATTTGAATGATATATGTTTTTCTTTTTTCTTTTTTATGTTTAACCTATATGTGTTTTTGTATTTAAAGTGTTTCTTAAACAGCATATAGTTTTATGTTGCCTTTTTATACAGTTTGACAATCTCTGCCTTTGAGTGTTTAGATCATTTATATTTAAAGTAATTGTCTATATGGTTGGGTTTAAATCTACCATCTTGCTATTTGTTTTCTTCTTGTTCCATATCCATTGTTCTTTTGTTCCTCTTCCCTGTCTTCTTTTGGATTAAGTATTTTTTTTTATTATTCCACTCTATGTTGGCTAACTATACTTCCTCATTATATTTTTAGTCATGTTCTAGGGTTTACTTTGTGCATCTTACTTATCACAGTCTGCCTCCGAGTATTATTATATTACTTTATGTATAATTGAAGAGCAATACAATAGCATAGTTCCTTTTTACCTCTTCATGTGCTTTGTACAATTGTTATCATATAATTTACTTCTATATATGTTATAAATCTCAAATTTGCTTTAAATTATCAAATATCTTTTAAAGAATTTTAAAAATGTTTTTAATGTTTATTTTTGAGAGACAAAAATATTTAAGTGGGGGAGGGGCAGAGAGAGACACACACAGAATTCAAAGCAAGCTCCAGGTTCTGAGCTGTCAGCACAGAGCCCAATGCGGGGCTCAAACTCACGTACTGTGAGATCATGACCTGAGCTGAAGTCAGATACTTAACCAACTGAGCCATCCAGGTGTCCCAAAGAAATTTTTTAAAAAACAAGAAAAGGGAGAGCTAATATTTATCAACCTATTTACCATTTCCACCTCTCTTCCCTTTTTTGTGTTGGTCAGATTTCCATTTAGTGTCATATTCCTTCAGCTGTAGAATTTCTTTTACCTTTTCTTGAGGCAAAGGTCTGCTAAGTGACATATTCTCTGAAATGCTGAAAGAAAAAAAAGGTCAATTTTTTAAAATGTTTATTTATTTTTAAGAGAGAGAGAGAGAGAGAGACAGACAGAATGAGTGGGGGAGGGGCAGAGAGAGAAAGAGACACAGAATCTGAAGCAGGCTCCAGGCTCTGAGATGTCAGTGCAGATCCCGATGTGGGGCTGGAATCCATAAACAGTGAGATCATGACCTGAGCCAAATTTGGACACTTAACTGACTGAGCCACCCAGGAGCCCCAAAATAGGTCAATTCTATATCCAGCAAAAGTAACCTTCAAGATGGAAGTAAAATAAAGACAGATTCCAACAAACAACTTTGCAGATTATCTTGTTGGATGTAGAATTACAAATTGACATTTTTTTCGGCATTTAAAGATGTTATTCAATTTTCTTCTTGATTACATTGTTTCTGACCGAAGTCAGCGTTAACTATTTTTTTTTTTTAGCATTAGCTATTATCTTTGTAATCTCTGTATGTAAGGTTGTAATGCACCTTTAAGTAAGTAAGTAAGTAAGTAAATAAATAAATAAATAAATAAAATAGCTTCATCACTTGCTTTTAGCTATTTAACTATGATTTATGCTTATCCTCTTTGGGGGTTTGGGATTCTTCTATCTATGGGTGGACATTTTTCCTCAAATGTGGGATGTTTTGGATCATCATTTCCTGACAAAAAAGTCCCCCCTCCACTTCCTTCTTTGTTTCCTTTTATGGTTGTTTTAGACTGCTTGATTTTCTTCCACAAGTTGCTAAGACTCTGTTCATTTTTTTAAGTCTTTTTTTCTTTCTGCTTTACTTTGCTTGTATTCTATGTATTAAAATCCTATGTCTTTATGTTTGCTGATTTATATCTTCTTTGGTGTCTATTCTGATATTAGTCCTATCTGGTGAAATTTTCATTTCAAATGCATGTTTTTCATTTTCAGAAGTTCTATTTGGCTTATATATATATATATATATATATATATATACATATATATATATATATATATGTATATATATATATATATATATATATATATACACTTGAATTTTTAAAAATAAGTGTTTAAATTTTTGTCTAATAGTTTTATCATCTTTGTTATTTCTGTTCTATTGAATTGACTCATTTTCCTCATGGTTCTAGTTCACATTATCACATGTCTAGTAATTTTTTATTGGATGCTAGACATTGTTTAGTGCCTGGATTTTGTTCTCTTCCTTTAAAAAGAGTTAAGTTTTGTTTTGGCAGCCAACTAAATAACCCATGGATCATTTGAGGCATGTTTTTAAAAGTTGTTAGGGTGAATCTATAGTAGTCTTTATGCTAGGGCTAGTGTAGCCTTAATATCACACTGTGTTTCTTCTGGAGTATCTACTGAATGGCCTCAGTGTTCAATAAATTTTTTCCGCTCTGCCTGTTAGAATTCCAATGTCTCCCAGCTCTTTGTGAGCTCTGGGAATTGTTCCACTTATTACTCCTTAGTAGTTGTTCTTTTCCTGGTAGTTGTTCCTTATCTAGCCTCTTTGAGTCTCACTCTATATATGCACAGCTAAAGACTGAAGAGGACACCTATGCATATTTCTAGAGATTTTTCTGTGCATAGTTCCTTCTTCGCCTCTATTGTGTCCTGCAAACTCCAGTCCCCTTAGCCTCTCTGAACTCTGTCTCTGTCTCTGTCTTCTCAATTGAATAGGAATGCCATGCTCTGTTTGAATTCCTTCCCTTGTGGCACAGGCCAGAAGATGCTTCCAAGCATAAAGCCAAGGTGATTATAAGAGCCCACTTCATTTGTTTCCTTTCTCTCAGTCCCACACTGCTTGTTGTTCAATGTCAGAAAACAGGTGATTCATATATTTTGTCCAGTTTTCTAATTGTTTATGATGTATGATGACCAGGAGTAGAAATTCACCTATGTTATCTTTTGAAAAGATTTTACATTTTGCTTTTTATATTTAGGACTTCAGTCCTTCTGGAATTTACTTTTATATATAGTGTGAAGGTGGGAGGAGGTGATTTTATTTTTTTTTTCTATTTATGTAGCCAGTAGTCCCAACAACACTTACCAAATAGTTTCTTTCCCCCACTCATTTTAGTCACCTCTGTGATATGCCAAGGTTTTATATTTACATTCGTCAGTTCATTTTGTTTGCCCCTGCCCTTTGGCTCTTCTCTTCTACCCATGCTAGTACCTCATTGATTTAATTACCATAACTTTGTAATAAGCCTTTATTTCTGGTAGAACAAGTCATACTTCTCTGTTTTTCTTTATAATTTTCTTGTCTATTTGTTACCTTTTCCATGTAACTTCTAAGATCAGTGTTTCAAGTTGCAAAACAAAAAAGTTGGCATTCTAGTTGGAGACGCAGTGTGTTTAATGCTTATATAGGCAAATTCAAATGTTTTCACGATGCCATCTTTTCATCAATGAACACTGTTTATGGATCTCTCCATTTATTTAAGTATTTTATTATGTCCTTCTGTAAAGTTTTTCTCCAAAATATCTTGCATGTGTTTGGTTAAATTTATCTCTAGGTTCTTTACGATTTTGTTGTGGTTGTGAATGGCACTTTTTAAAACTGCTTTTTCTAATAGTTTGTTGCTGGCATCAGGTCATGCCATTTTTGTATGTTGATTAGGCTTACAGGAAATTTGCTAAACTCTCTCATTAGTTCTACTTGTTTCCAGCTTTTTTTCCCCATGTGGGTAATTATGATGTCTCCAATCCTTTTACTCCTTCTTCCCCTCCCCCCTCCTCCTCCCCCTCCTCCTCCTCCTACTTCTTCTTCTTCTTCCTCTTCTCCTCCTTCTCCTTCTCCTTTTCCTCCTCCTCCTCCTTCTTCTTCTTCCTCTTCTCCTTCTTCTTCTTCTCCTCCTTCTCCTTCTCCTTTTCCTCCTCCTCCTTCTCCTCCTTCTCCTTCTCCTTTTCCTCCTCCTCCTCCTCCTCCTCCTCCTCCTTCTTCTTCTTCTTCTTCTTCTTCTTCTTCTTCTTCTTCTTCTTCTTCTTCTTCTTCTTCTTCTTCCTTACTGAGGTGGTTAGAATTTCCAGTATAGGGTTAAATAGCATCAGTGATAGTAGGCACCCTCATAGTCTTTTGACTTTAAAGGAAAGACTCCTGGGATTTTACCATTAGGTAAAATATTTGCTGTAGGTTTTTGCTGTAGTTCCTTTATCCTAATTTTTATAATGAGTACATATAGAATTTTATCAAATGCTTCTTCTGCATCTATTCAGGTGATTATGTGTTTCTTTTTTCCTTTAATCTATTTTTAGTTAATTGCATCAAGATTTTTGAATGATAAACCTTCCATATATTATTGGGTTAAACCCTACTTGGTTATGATGGGCTTTATATTGCTTTATTTAGTTTGTAACACTTTATAGGTATTTTCATGTGTATGTTCATGGATAAGATTGGCTTATAATTATGTTCTTTTTCAAACTTGAGTGTTCTGTTCTCATGGCTTCATAGAAAAAGCAATCTGTTTTTCATTTCCAAGAATATTTCCATCTCCAGATTGTTCTATTTTCATTACTTCTTGTTCTCCCTTTTTAGGTGCAATCACCTCTCAAAATTATGAATATTAATTAGAGCTTTATCACTTTTCCCGTTTCTTACCTATCTCTCTTGGACCACTGTGGGAGAAATCCTAAATCCTGGGTATTCCAGGGCCGAATACATTTCTTAGAAGTTTTAATAACTGCCTCAAACTTATCCTCATCTTTAGTCCCTGAAATTCTGAGGAGGTATCATTAACATTGTCCCATTCAGTTCTGCTATCTACTCCTCAGATGAGATTTCCCTTTATAAGAAATTGAGGGCTAGTCTCACACCATTTTTTAGTTTATCACTCTAATGGGGAGTTTTCCCTATTATGCTAGGCAGTAGATGTGATCCTGGAAATCCATATTTACATCATGTTTGGCTGACTAAACTGGGCCCATGACAATACTAGTGTAGATAATCCTTTTATCAGTCAGGACTCTATGTTGCAAGGCAATGAAAACCCAGTTCAAACTGCCTTAAGAGAGAAAAGGAAATCTGTTTGTCCAAATAACTGAAAAGCCCAGGGGCAGTGGAGCAGGCTGCTTCATACATGGCTGGAGGCAGGAGAGACCCTCATCAGGTCTCAGACTCCTCCTCCAGCCCTCAGCTCTCTCTCCTGGGCATCTGTTTCCTTTGTAGGCTTTTCCAGAGGCAAGGAAGCTGCCAGCAGCTCCAGCAGAAGCAGGATCTCCCATGCACATACTAGAATTCCTTTTGGAGTCACTTGGGTAGCATTTCCATCTCTAAAACAGTCACTGAGTGGGAACTTAAGAATATGCTCCCTGTCACTGCCCCTGGCCAGAGACAGGCCCACAGTGGGTGCCAAGAACAGAGCAGAAGCCAGAGGATGCCCCAAAGCAGGTCTGTTTACAATTTAAGAGGTCCTGTGTGCTGAGCCCATGTGAAATGTCCACCCAGACCCTCTACTCTCATCTCAACAACTGTTTACATTTATTGCTGTGTATGCACTGGAGCTCTCGTTTTGTAACTGGAAGAAGAGAAAGAAGGTGGTGTATGCCATGATGAGGAAGAAAAAAGATGACAAGAATGCAAAACAGCCTGCCCCTGCCTGCCCACAGATGGGGCATAAGCCTCTAGGTTCAGGGGCTGGGGACAGGAAGCCAGAAGGCTGCCCGCCTGGGGATGTTGCCCACAGCCAGAAGCCTAAAAGGGCTATGTATGCCAGGGCTCTGTCTTCTCTCAGGGCCATGTGGTGACTGAGTACACACCTCCCTGCCTCTTCTCCTGATGCCCTCACCACCCACCATGACATTTCTGTGTCTTTAGACCCACCTGGTTTCTGAAGCACTTCTCTAACAGCAGACCTCCTTTGCCTGCCCTCTAGGAAAATGGGTGATGAACCCTCTGCATCCCCAGCACCTTAGCTCTGCGCTCCTGTCACCTGCCTGCTCTTACTGAAAAATGCCAAAGGATCAGACTCCTGTTTGGTGTTCTTTCCATGTTTGCATCATTGGAGTCACGTGAAATCCTTCAGCAGACATGTACTGAACACCTCATAGGCACTGTGCCAGGGGCATAGGATAAAATGGGGAGCTTCTTTCAGAGCAGGAAACAGAGCATGGAGACTAGCCTCCCAGAGTCTGAGGAGAAGCCCCATGGCCTGCGGCATGAGCTCAAAGCCTCAAGTTTTGTTTTTATTTTTAAAAAATGTTTATTTTGAAATAATTACAGATTCACAGGAAGTTGCAAAGAAATATATAGGGAGGGGCCTGTCTATGCTTCACCTAGTTTCCCCCAGTGGTGACATCTTACATAACTATATACAGTAAAACACTAGGAAACTGATGTCAGTATAATCCATAGAGTTTGTTCAGATTTCACCAGTTATACATGTACACACGTGTGTGTGTGTGTGTGTGTGTGTGTGTGTGTGTGTGTGTGTCTATGAAACTATGCAATTTTATCACATGGATAGCTTCATGTAACCATCACCCCAGTCAAGATAATTAACTGTACCATCACATTGGAACTACCCATTTATAGACATTCCCACCCCTACTTCCCCATTCCCCTCATCCCTTCTGGCAACCACTTATCTATTCTCAGTCTCTATAATTATGTTATTTTAAAAATGTTATATAAGTGGGATCATGCAGTATCATCTTTTTAAGATTAACTTTTTTGTTTCAACATAATTTCTTCAGGTTCATCCAAGCTATTGTGTGTTTCAACAGATCTTTCTTTTTTATTGCTGAGTAATAGTTCATGAGATCATGTATCAAAGTTTGTTTATTTACCCACTGAATGACATGTGGATAGGTTCCAAGTTGGAGCTATGATGAATAAAGCTTTTATGAACACTTAATGTGTTTCACAACTTCTGCATGAAAATACGTTTTCATTTCTCTGGGAAAAATACCCAGAAGTGCAATTGCTGGGTTGTATGGTAAGTCCACTTCTAGTTTTATTTTTTTTTTTTAAGTTTATTTATTTATTTTGAGAGAGAGAAAGAGTGCAGATGTGTGGGAGAGAGAGAGGGAGGAAGAGACCCCAAGAAGGCTCCGTGCTGTCAGTGCAGAGTTTGATGTGGGGCTCAATCTCATGAACTGTGGAATCATGACCTGAGCTGAAATCAAGAGTCGGACACAACTGACTGAGCCACCCAGGCACCCCCATTTCTAGTTTTAAAAGGGACTGTCAAACTAATTTTCAGAGTGGCTGACCATTTTCTATTTTCCCAGTGGCAATCGTGTGAGTGATTCAGTTGTCACATACTCAGCAGCAGTTTTATTTTAGCCATTTATACATTTACATGTATAGTAATATCTCAGTGGGGTTTATTTTTTTTAATGTTTATTTCTCTTTAAGAGAGAGAGAGAGAGAGAGAGAGAAAGCGTGAGCAGGGGAGGAGCAGAGAGAGAGGGAGACACAGAGTCCAAAGCAGGCTCCTGGCTCTGAGCTGTCAGCACAGAGCCCGACGTGGGGCTCACATCCATCAACTGTGAGATCATGACATGAGCCGAAGTCGGGCGCTTAACCAGCTGAGCCACCCAGGCACCCCCTCAGTGGGGTTTATATTTGCATTTCTCAAAAGCTAATGGTGTGGAGCATTCTTTTTTTTTTTTTAAGTTTTTATTTTAGTTCCAGTATAGTTAACATACAGCATTATATTAGTTTCAGGTGTACCGTATAGTGATTCAACGCTTCCATACATCACCCATTCCTGAACATTCTTTCATGTGCTTGTTTGCCATCTGTACGTCCTCTTCAGTGAAGTGTCTGTGTGGTTTTTTTTCTCCACTTTTAAATTGGATTGTTTGAGTTTTCTGATGGTTGAGTTTTGTGATGGTTGAGTTTTGAGGGTTCTTTATATATTCTAGATACTAGTCCTTTGTATAAAGTGATTTGATAAATGATTTGCAAAT
This sequence comes from Leopardus geoffroyi, assembly GCF_018350155.1. NCBI lineage: Eukaryota > Metazoa > Chordata > Mammalia > Carnivora > Felidae > Leopardus > Leopardus geoffroyi. The sequence goes on from NC_059335.1 coordinate 19,414,356, forward strand.
ATTGTCTTTCAGTCTGTAGTTTGCATTTTTCATCCTGAGCTTTGTGCAAAGCAAAGGTTTTTTCATATTAATTTTGATGAGGTGTACTTTATCAAATTTTTCTCTTATGGATCGTGCTCTTAATGTCATTCTAAGAATTTGTTCCTTCATCCTGGGTCCTGAACATTTCTTCCCATGTATTTTTCTAGCTATTTTGTGAGTTTATAGTTTACATTTAAGTCTGCAATCCATTTCAAGTTAAATTTTTTTAAATTTTTTTTTTAACATTTTATTTATTTTTGAGACAGAGAGAGACAGAACATGAACAGGGGAGGGGCAGAGAGAGAGGGAGACACAGAATCGGAAGCAGGCTCCAGGCTCTGAGCCATCAGCCTAGAGCCCGACACGGGGTTCGAAATCACGGACCGCGAGATCGTGACCTGAGCTGAAGTCGGGCGCTCAACCGACTGAGTCACCCAGGCACCCCTCAAGTTAATTTTTGTATAAGGAATGAAGCTTAAGTCAAAGTTTATTTATTTATTTATTTGCTTGGAAATGTCCAATTGCTCCAGCAGCATTTATTGAAAAGGCAAACACACCATTGAATTGCTTTTACTCCTTTGCCAAATATGAATTGGACATTTTGTGTGAATCTTATTTTGATGTTCTCTACTTTGTCCTGCAATGTGTCTATCTCTCTGCCGATAGCCACACTATCTTAATTATTATAGCTATTTAGCGAACCTTAACATCAGGGAGAATGTTTCCTCCAACTGTATTCTTTTTCAAATAGTTTTGGCCAAGAGAAGGCCTGTGTCTCTCCATATAAATTTTCAAATAACTTTGCCTGTTGCTACAAAAAAATCTTGCTGAGAATTTGATAGACATCGCGTTGAACCTATAAATCATTTTAGGGAGATGTGGCATTTCATGATGTTGACTCTTTCAATCAATGAACATAGTATATCTCTCCACATATTTACATCTTTTGATTTCTTTCATCAGGATTTGTAACTTATCACAAATCTTGTACATGTCTTGTTAGATTTATATCTAATTATTTAATTTTTTGGAGCAATTTTAAACGGTATTGCATTTTTAAATTTTGATTTCCATTTGTTCATTGTTAATATATAGAAATGCAATTGATTTGTGGGTGTTGATCTTATCTCCTGCAACCTTCTGAATTCACTTATTAGTTCTAGAAGGTTTGTTTTGTTTTGTTTTGTCAATTCTTTGGGATTTCACTCACAGACACATGTCATCTGCACATGGAGAATGTTTTATTTCTGACATTCCAATGTGTATACTTCTAATTTCTTTTTCTAGATTCTTGAGATGGGAGCTTAGATAATTGATTTGATGCTTTTCTTTTTTTTAATCTAAGCATTAGGGCTCTAAAATTTCTTCTCATCACTTCTTTAGCTGCATCTCACAAATTCTGAGATGTTGTGTTTTCCTTTTCACTCAGTAATATATATTTTTTTTAAATTTCTTTTGAGAGTTTGTTTTTTTGGCCCATGGATTATTCAGAAGTATGTTGTTTAATTTCAAAGTGTTTGGAGATTTTCTTGCTGTCTTTCTGTTATTGATTTCTGGTTTGGTTTCATTATGGCCAGAGAATATGCTCTGAATGATTTCAATTCCTTTATTTTTATTTTTATTTTTTTAATGTCTATTTATTTTTGAGAGAAAGAGAGAGAGAGAGAGAGAGAGAGAGAGAAACAGAATGTGAGCGGGGGAGGGACAGAGAGAGAGGGAGACAGAATCTGAAGCAGGCTTCGTACTCTGAGCTGTCAGCACAGGGCTGGAAGTGGGGCTGGAACTCATGAACCGTGAGATCCAGGCATGAGCTGAAGTCAGATGCTTAACCAACTGAGCCACCCGGGTACCCCTCAATTCTTTTAAAAATGTTAAGGTTTCTTTTATGACCCAAGATATCATCTATCGTGGTGAATATTTTATTGGTACTTAAAAATAATGTGTTCTGCTGTTGTTGGGTAGAATATTCTACACATGGCAATTAGATCCTGATGGTTCTTTGATATCTTTGCTGATTTTCTGTCTACTATATCCATCATTTGCTGATAGTAGGCTGTTAAAGTACCCAGCTATTACTGTGAATTTGTCTATTTCTTCTTTTAGATCTGTCAGTTTTTGCTTCCTGTATTTTGAGGTTCTGTTGTTTGGTGCACATACATTAAGGATAGCTAGATATTCTTAGTGGATTAAGTAATGTCCTTCTTTGTGCTTAGTGACCTTTTTTGCTCTGAGGTCTACTTTATCTAATAGTAATATAGCCACTCCTGTTTTTTTAAAAAATTAATTTTTGCATGATATATCTCTTCCATCATTTTATTTATTTATTTTTATTGTGATATAATTGACATTTAACATTATATTGACTTCAGATATATAACATAATAATTTGATATTTGTATATATTGCAAAATGTTCACCAGAATAAGTCTAGTTAACATCCATCATCACCCACAGTCACAAATTTTTTTCTTGTGATGAGAACTTTTAAGATTCACTCCCTTAGCAACTTTCAAATATCCAATATAGTATTATTAACTATAGTCACCATGCTATACATTACATCCTCAGGACTTATTTATTTTACAAATAGAAGAACTATTGTAACCCATTTTCCCCAACTGCACCTCTGTCTTTGACAACCCCACTAATCTGTTATTTGTATCTGTGAATTTGTGTATTTTCTTTGTTTGCTTGTTTAGATTCCACATATGAGTGAGATCATATGGTATTTGTCTTTCTCTGACTTATTTTGCTCACTGTAATGCCCTCAAGGTGCCATCCATGTTGTCACAAAGGGCAAGATTTCATTTTTTTTTTTAGTGGAGTAATATTCCATATATAATGGAATACCATTATACCATATTTTCTTTAAAAAAAATTTTTTTTAAGTTTATTTATTCTTGAGAGAGACAGAGCATGAGCAAGGGAGGGACAGAGAGAGAGAGGAACACAGAATCTGAAGCAGGCTCCAGGCTCTGGGCTGTCAGCACAGAGCCCAACCTGGGGCTCTACCTCACAAGCCGAGAAATCATGATCTGAGCCGAAGTCGGACCTGCAACCAACTGAACCACTCAGGTGCCCCAACTATACCATATTTTCTTTATCCCTCTATCCATCAATGTACATGTGATGTAAACAATGCTGCAGTGAACACGGGGTTGCGTGTATCTTTTTGAGTTAGTGTTTTCATTTTCTGCAGATAAATACCCAGAAGCCGAATTGCTGGACCATATGGTATTTCTATTTTTAATAATTTGAGGATTCTCTATACTGTTTTCCATAGTGGCTGCACGAGTTTACAATCCTACTAACAGGGGGATTGTACATGGGTTCCTTTCCTCCACATCCTCTCCAGCATTTATCTTTTTGATGACAGCCATTCTAACAGGCATGAGGTGATATCTCATTGTGATTTTGATTTGCTTTTCCCTAGTGATTAGTTACGTTGGGCACTTTTTCATGTACCTGTTGCCCATCTGAATATCATACGTCTTCTTTGGAAAATATGTATTCAGATCCTCTGATCCTTGTTCATTGGATTGTTTGTGTGTTGTTTATTATTGTTGTCGTTGTTATTGAGTTATATGATCTCTTTATGTATTGTGGATATTAACTCATGTGATTTGCAGATATTTTCTTCCAATTCTGTAGGTTACATTTTCATTTTTGTTGATGGTTTCTTTTGCTGTGCAAAGGCTTTTTAGTTTGATGCATGCTTATTTTTGGTTTTGTTGCCTTTGCTTTTGGTGTTAAACCCAAAAAGTCATTGTCAATTTTTCAAAAAAATTAGTGTTTGCATGATATCTCTTTCTCATCCTTTTATTTTTAACCTTCGTATGTCATTATGTTTGAAGTAAGTTTCTTGTAGATAGCATATCCTTGGGTTGTGGTTTTGTTTTGTTTTGTTTTGCATACTCTGTCAATCTCTGTCTTTTAATTTGTGAATTTAGAGCATTTATTTTTAAAGTATTTATTGATATGTTAGAGCTTAAGTCTGTCATTTTATTATTTGTTTTCTGTTTTTTGCCTCTGATTCTCATCCTTCTGTTTCTTTGCTCTTACCTTCCTGTGGGCTATTTGAGCATTGTAAGTTTCATTTTGATGTTTTGATATATTTTTTTAGTATATTACTTTGTATAGTTTTCTTTGTGGTTGCTGTAGGACTGACTATACATATATAACATATCACCGTCTACTGGTGTCATTGTTTGACCACTTGAAGTGAAGTGTGAAAACCATTTGTTTTACTATATCTGCTTTTTAAACATAATGGTTGCAAGCATTTCCTCTCGCTATATTGAACACCACATCAGATAATAATATAACTTTTGCTTTAACCACAAAATATGATTAAAGAAACTCATGAGGTGACGACGAGTTTATTGTATTTACCTTTATTTTTTTTTACCCATTCCATTGTTTTTCTTTCTCTTCTGAATGTCTCGGCTTTCTTCTGTTACCATTTTTCTTTCTGTTTGGAGAGTTTCCTCCAAGGATAGATCTGCGAGCAACAAATTCTCTTAGCTTCCCTGCTTGAGATGACTTTATTTTCTCTTCATTTCTAAGGAGAATTTCACGGGATAGAGAAATTTGCAGTTGATGGTTCTTTTCTTTCAGTACTTGAAAAATATTAGGCCACTTACTTCTGGGCTCTGTGGTTTCAGATGAAAAAACCATTCTCGTTCTAACTGATGTTCCTTAACAGGTAATGTGTCATTTCTTTCTGGCTTTGTAAAAGATTTTTTTCTTTGTCTTTAGTTTTTAGAAGTTTGATTGTAATACATTTTGGCATGGGATTGATTTATTTTTAATTAATTAATAAATTAATTACTTTTTTAAGTAGGTTTCACACCCGGTGCAGAGCCCAATTTGGGGCTTGAACTCAGGACCCCAAGATTGAGACCTGAGCTGAAATCAAGAGTCAGGTGTTTAACCAACTGAGCCACCCAGGTGCCCCTTATTTTTATTTTTTTTATAGCATTTCTTCAACTATTTTTCAGGCCCACACTCTCTTCTCTACTGGGACTCTCTATGAATGTTACGTCTTTTATTATTGTCCCACAGAACTCCACAGAGTCTCCGCCATTTTCTTTGTCAGGCTGCTTTCCATCTGTTGTTTAGATTGAGTAAATTCTGTTGATCTGTCTTCAAGTTTATTGTTTATATCTTCTATCACCTCCATTCTACTATTGAGTCCATCCAGCAGGTTTTTCTTTTCAGTTGTATATTCCAGTTTGTAATTTGCATTTGGTTCTCTTTAATTATGGCTACTTTTTTTTAAAATTTTTTTTTTTTCAACGTTTATTCATTTTTGGGACAGAGAGAGACAGAGCATGAACGGGGGAGGGGCAGAGAGAGAGGGAGACACAGAATCGGAAACAGGCTCCAGGCTCTGAGCCATCAGCCCAGAGCCCGACGCAGGGCTCGAACTCACGGACCGCGAGATCGTGACCTGGCTGAAGTCGGACGCTTAACCGACTGCGCCACCCAGGCGCCCCAATTATGGCTACTTTTTGCTAAGATTTTTTTTTTCATTTGTTTCAAGAGAATTTGTAAGTGTTTGGTGAACCATTTTTATGCTAATGCTTTAAAATTCTTGGTAGGTACTTCCAACGTTGATTTATCTAGATACTGGAGTCAGTTGCCTTGTCTCATTCAAATTGTGATTCTTTGGGAAACGAGTGATTTTCAGTTGTATCCTGGACATTTTGGTTATTATGTTATGACACTCTTGACCTATTTAAATCTGTTTTAGTGGGTGGTTGCTCTGTTTAGATTTAATGTATAGGTTCTGGTATGCATATATTTATGATGGCTTGGTTATCAGAAAGCTTCCAATGTGATTCCTGTCTTCTAGTTTTTTTTTTCTTCTAGAAATGCTGGGGCTTAGTCTCTGTTGGTGTCCTCTGTTGGTGTCATTCTCAGGGGTACCTGGTGTTGCTGGGTCATTCTCTTCCGTTGGAGGGCTGGGGATGGGGGACAGAAGCTGCTGGGTCTGGGTCTTTTTATGCCACTAGGGTAAGTAGACACAGGGCTCAGCTGATGCCCCCTGTGTATTTGGACCAGCTCACCAACCTGTACTCTGATTGTACACCTGCTACAGGTGGATCAGACTGCCTGCTGGTGCCTCTGTCGTGGAGGAGCCATTGAGGCTCCCCACTAGGTCTCCTCTGGACTCTTCCTTTACTTGCCCTTGGTCCAGTGAAAGCAGGCTTTTCTGGTTTGTTTTTGTTTGTGTTTGTGCCTACTGGTGCTTCTGTGTTGAAGGAATCTTCAGTGCCCAGTCCTTGGGGAACTAACTACATTGTTGTCCCTCAAGTCCTGAGGTCCCTGGCTAGGCCACCTTCTGCTTTCCAGCTTTCAGAGTCTTCTAATCATTGTCTGTTAAGTAGTTTCCAGGATATTTAGTTGTAATCAGAGGGCAATGTTTTGATCACCTCTTCTTTATCCCCTTGGTGAGGGAGGGCTTCCTGCCTTAGGGTTGTGGGGATGGTTGAATACACAACCACTGAGACTGGGCAAGTGAGATCAATAGTCACATATACTCATAGCCTGGAGGACACCACATGGTACACAGGGTCACATGGGGCTTGCACTTGGGAACAGAATGAACCAGCAGGGGCTACAGGAGGCAGGCTACAGAGTATCAAGAGAGTGAGGTATCCCCTGGTTCCTGCAGGAGGATGTGATTAGCTTGTTTCAATAATTCCGTGAGCTAGTAGGGCACCGAAACCTGATAATCAGGGATGAACAGGAATTGTGCTGGTCACTTTGATAAGGAGAGTCGTCTGGCTGGGGAACTTAATTTATGAGCAGGAGTTGAGGAGGAAACTTCCGGTTAGGGCAGGAAGTCCCCTGATGTCAAGGCAGCACATGATATTGAGCCTTCCCACACAGGAAGAAGCAGGGAAGAATATCATTCCCCCCCAGAACTGGAGCTCAGGTGTTACTTTTCGAATTCATGAGAACTTTGTGTTCTGATCCAGGTTTGTTTTGATATAAAACTACTCTTCTCTAGAACTTCTATTAAAATTGTGGGCCTCTTCTCGGACCATCAGCATGAATCCTGAGTGTGCTGTATGCAGCTTGAGCTGATGTAGAGAGTGCAATTTAAATTATGTTTTCCTTGAAATATTTTAATTGAAAAGCAACGTAACCATATTACAGATAATTTGGGAAGCAGGGAAAAGAAGAAGAAGCCGTCATAATTTTAACCCACAACCATACCAATGATAATTTTAGTTTGATTTCTACAAGTCTTATTTCCATGCGAAATTCAAAACTGTAAATATAGAACGTATGAGGTCTGTTCATTTGCTTTTTATGATGTTTTATCAGTGCTTCCTTTCTCTCTTTCTCTCCTGAACAATTCAGGCCAAAATTTATTAGGTGGAGCTGAGCAAGGGAGGAAGCTGTGGTGGTCCAAAGCTCAGTGCTTGCAAACCGAACGGTGAGGACATCTGCATGGGGGAGGAGCTCAGCACAGGGGTTTGAGGGGGGGGTGCAGGCTGTGAACCCACAGTGGATGTGGGGAGCATCTGTGCAGGGGTGTGACCTAGCACATGTGTCAGAGCCCAAGCAGGATGAGGAAGGCGTCTGAGTGTTTGTGGGGAGGGCAGTGACTGGCTATTTTAAGGCTATGGGAGCGATGTTTCTCACTGCTAGAAAAGAGCTTCAAAGATGAGCAGGAGAACACGAGACTGAGACATGTGGTGTTGGATTAGAATTGGAAGTATTGGTAAGAACTCATGATTTTCTATATATACAGAAATAACATGCATAAAAACATGAGTATATATGTGTACATGCACCCATGTATTCCCTGGGATTGTCCACTGGGAAGGTGGACACCTCAATAGTAATGAGTACACCTAACCCTGTATCTTGGCTTCTAAATACTATTTTCCATTAGTATCCATTGGGATGAACCAATGTTCTTTGCCAGAAGGACTGACTGCAGGACTAGAACAGGGAAAACACAAGATGAGCTTGTTGTGCCAGTAGGCAAGGAGGTACCAGAAAGAGGAGGCAGATGTGTCCAAAGAATATGAAAGCCAACCTAGGGGGGCTCCCACTGGCCAAATCTGGGCGAGTTAGAGCACCAAAATAAGCAATGAAAGTAACAGATCATAACCCCCTGAGTAGAATAAATGAATGAGTAGGAAGTCACTGACCTAAACAGATAAATGAATAGATGGAAAATTCTATGAGGAAGAGGTGTTACAGTTTCAAAGCAGCCACCCACAATGTGCTATTAATTACAAAGAGAAAACAAGTGACTTTATGGAGGGGAAGCCTAGTAGACACCATCTTAATCTAGTGATCAAAGTAAGCACCGTTGGTAATGGACAAATAGAAACCATGTGTCACCTCATAGGACCAATGAGACGAACAGAAAGACCCTTCTTGGATATTCCTGCCGAGGATGCATGATCTGAGTCTTTTTTTTTTTTTTTAATTGAGGTGAAATTTATATAACATGAATGTATCCATTTAAATTTTTTTTATTTTAGAGAGAGAGGGTGTGTGTGGGTGCAAGCAGTGGAGAGGGGTGGGGGGTACAGAGAGAGAGAGAGAGAGAGAGAGAGAGAGAGAGACAGCTTGAGTAGGGCAGAGAGGCAGAGGGAGAGAGAAAGAGAGAGAGAGAGAGAGAATCCATGCTGAGCACGGAGCCAGACATGAAGCTCGATCCCACAACCCTGGGATCATGACCTGAGCTGAAATCAAGAGTCAGATGCTCAACAGACAGAGCCACCCAGGTGCCTCTAAATGTAACCAATTTAAAGTGAACAATTCAGTGCCATTCAGCATATTAACAATGTTACACAACTACCACCCCTGTCTAGTTCCAAAATATTTTCATTACTCCAAAATAGAACCTCCATACTCATTAAGCAGTTACTCCCCATTCCCCCTTTCTCCCACCCCTGCCCCTGGTAACCACTGATCTGCTTTCTGTTTTTATGGATTTACTGATTCTGATATTTCATATAAATGGAATCATACAGTGTGTGTGTCTTTTGCGACTGGCTTCTTTTACTACACATATTGCTTTTGAAGTTTATCCATGTTGTAACGTTTATCACTACCCATTCTTTTTTGTGGCTGAATAATAGTCCATTGTATGGATATACCACATTTTTGTTTATCTTCTCAGCCATTGATAGATGTTTGGGTTGTTTCCACCTATTGGCTGTTGTGCATAGTGCTATACAAGTATTTGTTCTATCACCTCTTTGCAACTCTTTAGGTCTCTTTCTAACACACTGAAGTATCTGGGGGGTGATGGAGCATCATCCCAACACGTTACTGTGAAACGGTTCATCAAAAAACCAATTTGCCTGGCACTTCAATTTTGTTGTAAATTTGGGATTATTGCAAAAATGAAACAAAACCAATTACTTTTTTTAATGTTTATTTATATTTGAAAGAGAGAGGGGAGACAGAGCACAAGTAGGGGGAGAGGCAGAGGGACAGGGGAGTCAGAATCTGAAGCAGGCTCTAGGCTCTGAGTCATCAGCACAGAGCCTGATGCAGTGCTCGAACTCACCCGCAATGAGATCATGACTGGAGCTGAAGTCGGACGCTCAACCAACAGCCACTCAGGTACCCTGAAACAAAACTAACTTGAAATAGAGTTGTCCATGTATGTTTAGATTCTTCTCCTGTTCTCTCTTGAATAATCTCCCTTTCGGTCCTTGCCTCCTCATTCTACTTGACAGAGCTGGTATTAAAGTCACTGATGAGCTGACCTGCTGGATCCAGCCATCCAGCCCCAGACCACATCTTACCTGCCTCATCAGTGGCATCTGGCAGGTTGATCCCTTTCTCCACTCTCAGCCTCCTGGCCCTCCTCCCCCATCACTGGCTGCTCCTTCTGGACTCCCCTGCTGGTCCCATCTTCTCTCTTCTGACTTCTGGGTGTTGGGTGCCCGGGGCTCAGTCCTGGGGCTCCTGCTCTTTTCTTTCCACACTCCCTCCCTTGGAGCCCTTATCCAGTGCTGACGGTACATGCCACTGAAGACTCTCAACTTCTCCCTGCAGCCTGGACTCCTTCCTCGGTTCCCTGCTGGTGCACCTGACCATCTGCCTGCTGGACATCTCCACTCACACGTCTGACAGGCATCTCAACCCAGCATGTCCAAAACTGAGCTCCCGGCCTTGTTTACTTTGCTCTCCCCCAAACAGTCTTCCTCATCCCAGTAAAAGGCAACTCTGTCCTTCTTTTGCTCAGGCCAAAAACCTTGAAATCACCCTAGACACCTTACTGTTTCTCATATCCCACAGGTGAACAGGGGTTCTTCCCTTGAAGAAAACCCTGAATCTACCCACTTCTGACCACCTGCACTGCCTCTACCGTGCTCCAAGCCACATCCTCAGTCCTCAGAACTATTACAGTAGCATCTAGCTGGTCTCCCTGCTTCTCCCTTGCCCCCCTTCAGCCCACGTCATTCCTCTGCTCACTTCTCTCACTCTCACAGAAGCCCAGGTTCTAATAATGGCCCGCAGGGTATCTTACATTGGGATGCTCTAGAAGGTGATACTGAGACGAGGGCTTGTGTATACGTAGTTCACTTGAGAGGTGATTCTGGGAGCATGGGGCGGGGGTGGGGATAAACAAGGAAATGAGACAGGGAAAAGGAAGGAGGCCAGTACAGTGTGTGTTAATAAGTGAATTCCTGCTGTGGGTAGCTGGAGCTCAACCCCCCTGGGGATCTCTGAGAATCTGCCAAGAGCACGCCTCACAAGTGTCAAACCCAAGAGGCAAGGCACCTATGTATTTATTCACCAGCTCCACGTAGGTTGGGGGATACCCCCAGGAGCATTAACTCCCGGGCCTGGTCCATGCACCAGGGTGTATACCTGTGGCCAGCAAAGGCCCTCAGACAGAGATCTGCAGGAGCAGTAGGAAACCACAGAGTTTGTGTGCATCCAGTGGGGAGTGCTGAGGGGGTATAGTAGAGCACTCACAGCACCTTCTTCCAAGGCCCTACATGATCTGACATCTGTCCTACCCCAGGTATCTCAGTGACCTCATCTGCCACTCTACACTCTCTTACTCACTCCAGCCACCCAAGCCTCCTTACTGTTTCTCGCACACATCGTGCGTGCTTCAACCACAGGGCCTTTATACTACCTAGCCCCAAGTGCTCTCCCACCAGCATGTCTCCCACCTTACCTTCTTTGGGGCTTTCTCTAAATGTTGTCAGCACAGCCGGTCATTCCAGGGAAAACAGATGGCAGCCTCCAGTGAGGACTATCTGAGGGGAATTTAATAAAGTACTATTTACAAAGGTTTGGATAGGGAAAGCAGAAGAGGTAGTGAATCCCCCTGGGACTAGTAAAGGCAGCCACAATTATCATCCCTAGGCCTGGAGGAGCAAAGAAAGGAAGCTGTTCTTGGAGCTGGGTGTGGGCTGTGTAGGAGAAGCTTCCTAGTAGGAGCTGAGACCTTTGGAGGGAGAATGAGGGATGCTGACCTCCCTGGCATCCCTCCAGTCTCCTGAAGGTATTTCCCACCATCCATGCCCAACAGGAAGCCAGAGGGGAAGGGAACCTCTTTGTGTTGTTCCTAGATACCAACTGCCAGGCATAGGGCAGGGAGAGGAGCACATCACAGATGTCCAGCACACTGACCAAAATAGCAATACACACACACTGCCTACCCCCTTCCCTGCTTTAGCTTTCCCCTTAGCAGTTAGCACCATCTAACTTTGTTACATTTTGCTTACTTTATTTATTGTCTATATCCCTCCACTGCAGTGTAAACTCCATAAGGTCAGGGATTTCTGTCTTCTTCATTCACTGCTGTATCCCCAGCAGAACCTCAACTGGCACGTAGCTTGTGTTCAATAAGTAGTTTTTGAGTGGATGAAGTTGCTACCTAGCTGTGGTAAACAGGATAATGCCCCAAATATGTCTACATCCTAAATGTAGGAATCTGGATATGTTAGGTTACATGGCAAGGGGGAATTAAGGTTGCAAATGGAATTCAGGTTAATAGGTTGACCTTAAAATAGGGAGATTATCTCGGATTATCTGGGTGGGCCCAATGTAATCATGAGTCCAGAAGAGTCAGAGTCAAAAAGATTTAAAGATATTACACTACTGCCTTTGAAGATGGAGGAAGGAGCCATGAGTCAAAGAATGTGGCAGCCTCTGGAAGCTGGAAAAAGCAAGGAAACGCATTCTCTCCTAGAGTCGCCAGATGGGAATATGGCTCTGCTGACACCTTGATTTTAGCCTGATGAGACCCATTTCAGACCTCTGATCTCTAGGACTGTCTGATGATAAATTTGTGTTGTTTTAAAGCCACTAAGTCTGCAGTTATATGTCACAGCAGCAATAAGAAACTAATACACTAGCCATTGTTTTTAATGGCAGGATCTCAGGATCTGGAGCCAGCTGGGGCTGCTTTTCTGGCCCTTGTTAGCTGAGGGACCTCACACCTTTCTTCTTCTGTGTAAACAAGACTGTTGAGTGTTCCTTCATCATGGGTGTAGCTTAAGGATTTGGTGAGCTGTTGGGTGAAATGCACATGGCTCAGGGCCTGGCTTCCTGTAACCCCTCTTCTTGACCAGAGGCCCTGCAAGTGTCTGGGAGACAGTAGGCAATACATATCGGTGGAAGGATAAATACATTTCATCAAATGATGTTCCATAATGGACTTCATCTTTCCTTTGTTTTTAGGACACTGAGCTTTTTCTCCCCAAGTTCTTCTTCTTCTTCTTCTTCTTCTTTTTTTTTTTTTACTATTGTAAATAAAATTTACACGTGCATGCAGTCTTTAAAAAAAAAGTTATCTTCAACTTCTTCAAAACAAGAGCCCAAGTTGGCTGCAAGTCTGGTGCTCACACACACAAGATGCACTGCGGAACAGCTGCCTTTAGCACAGGGTGGTCCAGCTCACCCAGCCGCTGGGCACCTCCCAGGACAGTGAGCCCGCCATGTGGCCTGTCCGGCTGGGGCTGGCAGGTGGGGAGGGGAGAGGAGGCCGACTGGAAGCTGTGTCTAAAAACACTTTACTGAATTCCCTTCCTGGGCTGGGCTTCCACTGGGCTCCTCCACCAGGGCAAGGGACACCAAGGAAAGGGAGAACAAGGAGAGTGAGTGATGGTAACTGCCATCATCTGAGCGGAGGAAGCCTCTCCCTAATGAAAGAGAAGTGTCAGGGGCCAGTTCAGCAGCTCCGGGTGGTGCTGACCAGGGTGAGCGCATCCAAAGCACCCTGCCTCCTGGTGCACATCCAATAATGGTGCCCTGCAGGCTGCACACCCACCACCTGTGTAGGGAGGTAGGGGCTTCCCCAGCTGCCTGGGGAAGAGTGAGAGACTGAGCCCTGAAAGGGCAGGGACGCAGGAAGCCAGAGCGCAGTTCCAGTTTTCGGCACAGCCAGACCACTTCCCAGGAGGCATGTTTGCCTACCTCTGTGCCGCTCACAGCTGGTGCCCCCTAAATCCCTCAGGACCTGAGTTTGCAAGTGAGAGGGGAGGGGAGGGTTGTGAAGTGACGCCAGCAAGAGAACAAAGAAGGCTTTGCCGGAGAGGGAGCCACCTTCAACTAAGGCCTCCGGGGCCTAGGGAAGTGACTCACTGGGCCCCAGGGAAGGACCCACCCATGGGGTTCCTAGAGACTGAGAATGCAGCCCAGCTGCTGGGCACAGGCCCCATGGGGTGGGGAAGGTGGCTTTAGTTGGGTGGGGCTTCCCCTTGGGACCCCTCCCCTACCAGAGGACCCAGTGTGAGTCCTGCCTGGGGGCCTTCCGGGCAACCCTGTGCTCACAGGCCTGCCAGGCAGGGCTGTTGCCACCACCAAGGCTGGTGGGGGGGGGGGGGGTGCGCTGCAGGCCTTGTCCCCTCTCCCCAACTCACACTCCCATTGGCCCAGCTCCTAGGGACCTGGGCTCCCCAACCCTAGGCAGAGCCTGCTGGAGCAAGGCCATCAGTGCCACCCAAAGGTGGCAGTGTTGGCGTCTGGCCCTGTCCCGGGGCTCACTGGACACCTGTGATGAGAACGTGGAGAGCCCTGGCTTCTCGGGCAGTTGCACAACCACCCCCAATTATGCTCCGTAGACTGTGTGGCAACCGGGCGAGAATTCCAGGACCTTGTATATACTCGTACAAATCTGCCTTCCTGCTGTTTGGCTGCAGGGCGAGGCGTGTCTCCGTGGGCCCCGGGAAATGGGGGTGTGTTCGCGTCCAAGAAGGCGTGGCCCGCGTCCGGAGTGGGAGCGGCCGCCCCGCCCTGCTGGTGCAGACTGCTCACCCCAAACCGCAGCTTCCTCGGGAGCCCTGGACCGGGTCCAGGACACAGAAGAGGAAGCTCTGGTGACATTGTAGACACGGGCTTCGAGCAGCAGGCTTGGCCCGGAGCAGCTCGAGCAGCTGGCAGGTGGCGCACCTCCGGCTGTCCAGGCAGGGACGTGAGGACCTGTGTTCTCCCGGGAAGGGGATGGGGGGTGGCGGGGTGGGGGTGGGGGCAGGGCAGGCGCCCAGGGCATCCTCCCAGGCGCTTGGCTTGGGCGTCCTGGCCCCTCCCTGGCCCCGCCCCTGCTTTTTAAGACTTTGTCCTGGTCTGTGATTGCTGTGTGAGGAGGTCTTGGGAGGGAGGCCCTGGGTGACCCAGCCTCTATCATCCCCGAGTCATGGCTCTGGGTCCAGGAAGAGCATTGTCCAGCATGGCCACCAGGCCCAGAGATGGCTGTCAGGACTGGCTGTTCTGTGTAATGGAAATAAAGACGAGAATCTGAATGCAGCTGACCTCCAGCCCTCTCCTTTGTGTTCCCTCCAGGGAGTGTCCCCGCCTCTGCCACTGGGTCTCTCATTAGAATTTCAAAGGCGTCTTGTGGAGGTGCTAGCTTGAGAGCTTGTTGGCTCTATGTGCAAATCAAGGAATTTGGGGGAAATTCTCTTCCTGATAACTCTACAGAACCTCGGGTAAACAATCCTTGTGGGAAAACAAATGTTTTCTCTCAGTCCCCTGGGCCGTCTTGTCCCCCAAGCACCCGCAGTGGCTGGCACTTGCTGGCCATCCATCAATGGCGCTCATCAAGTGGATGGGAAGATGAGGACCTTTGCAGGAAGCAGGGACCCTTTTGCTAGCCGATGTCCAAAGCCTCAGCAGCCACATCAGCCCACTCTTCAAGTCAAAGTTATATGAGCCTAAAATAGCACAAGTAGCTTCCAAGACATCCTTCCATTGGGGGTAGGAGGGTGGGATGAGAAACAAAGGAGGCCTTCGTCCCTGTGAGTAAACAGCTACCAACAGGCAGCCATGCCTAGCGGCTCTTCACTCCACCTGCAGCTCAGAGGTTTGAACTCACACGGCTCAGGTAGGTACGTTGCTCGTCTGGCTCTGGGGTTTAGGGGAAGAGGGCTGACATCCTGTGTTCCCAGTAAGATCAGCTATGGGCAGGGGATGGGGTTGGAAGGGCTTCCCAGGGGCTGTGGTCTCTGCTCCACTGACAGCTCACAGAAAAATGCACCTGGCCTTCCTGGGCCTTGAGGGCAGGGACTGAGGCAGGGGCTGTGAGATCCAGGGAGAGTTCCTGGGTACCCTTCCTTTTCTGACCTTCCAACTCTCACTGCGGTTGGGTTTCACTTGGGCCACTTTAGAACTAGGCTGGCTCCCAGCAGGATGCTGCTCTTACCTGCCACCAATACCTTTCTCTTTCTGTTGGTCCAGAAAGGGCTACCTCACGGGCCCCCATCTCCAAGCAGAGTGAGGCTTCTCTCTACCTGGAGCCACCCCCTTTGGATGGGGGTGAAGTAAGCAGAAAGAGGGACAGCCATGTCCTCATCAGTGTTGTGACCTGGCCAAGCCCACCATTATGTAACCGTCTTGAGCTTTGTGGCCCATCCACCTTAAAGCCAAATGGAAGTTATGGCCATCAAACTGGACATTAGTATCTGCAACACCCCGCGTTAGCCTAGGTGTCAGGCTCAAGGCTAGAGGCTGCCCTGTGTGGCCAACAGTTGTCCCTCTGTCTAGATCTCCCATTGGGTTGGACCAAGGGTCAAACTGAAGATCCTCTGGCTGCTCCCATTTTTGTATGCTCCACCTTGTCACCTCTTTAGAAGAAACTCCGATCTTGTGTGTCTTTGTGTCCTCTAGGGCCGCTGCAGCTGTTTTCCTGTTTCCGGAGAGTCAGGAGGGAGGACAGGGCCCAGTGGGATGGGGCCATCCTAGCAGGTAGTCCATCTTTCCAGAGAACACAGGTCTGCCTCCCGGATGGGAGAAAGGGTAGTCCTCCAACCTCATAGTCATAGGCTCTGCTCGGCTCAGCCAGATTAGTCTTCCCTCGGTCGGGGCTCAATGGAGATCCTGTTCCCACTGCTCACGTGTTTCTCTGCCCATTTTCTAAATGTACTGCTTTGGTACACACACACACACACACACACACACGCACAATATACTAGTGCAAAAGGCCCACTGCACCCTGGACACAGGGGTCAGGGTTGGGGGGTTGGGAGAGGTGAAGGAAGCCCATGCCTTCGCTGCCCTCATTCCCAGGTCTGCCAGCATGGTGCACGCTGGGCTGCCTGGGGACCGTGCAGCCGCTTAGGGCCCAGCCCTCCAAGCAGCTCCTCAAATGAGGTCAGGAATTGGGACTTGGGCTACTCAGGGCTAGTCATTGGCCAAGCCAAGTCCAAGTGTGAGGAGTGCTGGTTTCAGAATCATCTAAGCCAGAGTACCTTCTTGTGGCTGCCTCAATGGATTAGAAACAAAGCAGTCAAGCTGTGTGTGTAATTTATAAAATAGCCTTTATTTATTCTAAGGAACACAGTCAAGTGGTAGCTTAAAAAAAAAACAAACCACTTTTTAAAAGATATTTAGTGTTGTGACCTGGCTTTTTTTTTTTTTTTTTTAATGTTCATTTATTTTTGTGAGAGAGAGAGAGAACGTGAGCAGGGGAGAGGCAGAGAGAGGAGACACAGAATAGGAAGCAGGCTCCAGGCTCTGAGCTGTGAGCACAGAGCCCAGTGTGGGGCTTGAACTTACGAACCGTGAGATCATGACCTGAGCTGAAGTCAGACACTTAACCGACTGAGCCACCCAGGTGCCCCTATGACCTGGCTTTGAGGCCCATGCGAGGACAGTGACAGAAGCCACCTGCTGTGGCTTGCCTAGTTCACCCTGCACTGCTAGAGGTTTGGCAGCATGGGCTTATAAGAAATAATCAGTTTTGAGGCTTATGAAGAACAGAAGAAACATTTATGCTGCTGGTATTTGATCAAAAGATTACTTAGAATATATTCATTCCAGAAGTACAAAAATGTTTTAAAGGAATCAATAATTTGTGCTGTTTAAGGGACTGCATATATTAGAATTTTAGCATTACTACGGGAGCACAGTTTTGTCTCCAAAGTCTGAAATTCCCCGATTTATGCAAAATCGACTTCCTGACTTTACTCAATTAGTAAAGAAACGGGAGTAACATTCAGTAAGGTCGTTAGTCTTTTTGTTTTTTAGCACAATGGTTTAATCAAAAAGATGGTTTGCCTGAAAATGTCAGGGAGTCTCCCGCAGTCACACCAGAAAAAAAAATCCAAAAACGCACACGGCACTGAGCTGTTTTCACAAGACTTCCTTTCTAATAAACACACTTTCTCCTCCTCTCAGATGTGAACCTCAGATGCCCAAATACAGATGTGCCAACCACAGGCGCGTTGCTAAGCAAAGGAAAAGGCTAGCAACTCTGTCCAGCAAATTAGATTGTCTGATGGCGTCTGCTCTGTGGCCTCAGACGGGATGAGGCTGCTCTGTGCTCCTGTCCTGCAGGCAGGTTGAAGCTGGTGTCCCTGACCGGGTATGGAAAAGGGTCCTCGTGGGTTGGAACATAAGGACTTTGAGGAAAAACACAAAAAGACTCAGAACGGAGGGCGCATCCCTGGAAAGAGACCCACCGAGGTCCTGTTCTGTGCTCCAGCGACCGGCAGTTCTCAGGCTGGGGGCTGCAAGTTCCGTGGCTGGCCACCTTCTACTGCTCCGTGGGGCTCTAAAGAGGACGCCAGCCTCAACCAAAAGCCAGAGAGGGGAAACTCTCAAACATTTGGGTTCAAAAGCCCTCGGACACCTTCTGTCTGCCTTTTCCCGGCTCGCATCTGGTTAGGGGCTGTGAATCAGAATTCAGAATCTGTGCTGCCCAGAGGCGACAGGCACAGCAGAGAGGAAACACCCAAATGCAATAAATAACGGCCCGCTCGGGACCCTGCCCCTCCCCCTCCCCCAGCTACCTCTGCAGGGTCTGCTGGTTCTCCCGCATCAGGGACGAACCCCGCCCCCAAACCACCCCACGCTACGTGGAATGCGGGATACGGCTGTCGCTTCTGCACAGGACGGAGCCTGAGTCATTCGCTTTATAGCATCATTTATGGCATGAACTAGGAACGTAATGTGTTTACACAAACACACGACAATTGTACATCGGCATCTTTACAATATTAAAGGAGTCATATACAAGTCTACAGGCGTTGTTACACAGCGCGGGGCTGGCTGGGGCGCCCCTCCGAGGTTTCCCCACCCGGGTGGAGCCAGCGGCGCAGGGAAGGGTGACAAGGCCAGGGGTGTCCATCTTTGGGCCTGTCGTCTGGGAGGGAGCAGGTCTGTGAGCACCCCTCGGGGCCAGTCCTTGTTGGAATCCGGGGCCAACAGCCCCAGGTATGCCTTGTGTCCCAGTCTTATTGGCAGGCTAGTGGAACGGTTTAACTCAAATTCAGTGTGCATATTAGTGTGGGAAAATCGGAGCTGGGGACGGCTTCCTGAGCTGGGGACCCAGAGGACGCTGACACATGGGCCCCTTCACCGTGGGGCCCGTTCCTGAGGTAAGGATGCGGTGTGGCCCTGTGGCTGGTCTGGATGGGGAGAGACTTCTGCAGAAGCCCGGGTGTGAGTACACGCAGGACTGGAAGCCCCAGGGTATTGGTAGGTCAGGTGACTCACCAAGTGTGGCCTGCACCCTGGGTGGCAGCAAAGGTGAGGGTCTCGGATGGTTCCAGAGCCATCCATCCCCCACACCCACCCAGCCCTCCTCCCAGCAGCCCTGCCCCGTGGGGGCCCTGCTTCTGTTCCTATGGTATTGCCACTCTTGCCTCTGTCTCTGGAACAGGGACCAGAGGTCTCCCAAGCCCCACTCTGCGGGCACCTGGGCCCCGGCCCCCGGGAGCTCCTCTGCCACGGGGGCACGCACACGTCCGGCTAAGAACTGAGCACCAGATGAAGAAGCGTTGGTCCTTGTCGGCCTCTCTGGCTTGTGCAGTTAGTTACTTCCATCTTAAATACTGTAGAAAAATAAGCCATCTGTGACGCAAGGAGACCCCGCGGAGTCTGCCACGCGTGGAGAAGGATGAACGGCTCCTCCGGAGTGGGCCGGGAGGCCTCTGCTGACCCTGCCTTGGAGAACGCTGTGCCAGGCCGGGGAGCCGCAGTGCCCCGAGAACTGTCCCCACCGCAGCATCTTTGGGTCACATTAACGGTCCTTCCGCGGGCATGCCTCCGGCGCCCCACGTTCTGTTGCCATGATACCTGGGGTTCCCTGGGCTGGCTTTGGACGCTCCAGCCCCACCCTCAGTCTCACGCCCACTGCTAAGCAGGCACAGGCAGAACTCCCCAGCACCGTTTCCAGGGCCCCGGGGGGTTCCCCAGGGCCACACGGCCTCAGGTGGGCACTGAGGCAGGGCCTAGTCCAGGGGCTCCTGCTTTATCCGGACCGCAGTAGGGTTGGGCTGCGGTCGCCGCTCCTCACGGCAAAGCACGTACTCGCTGAACTGGGAGGAGTCCACGCCACCCCCACAGGATGCAGCCACGCTAAAGCCCCTCTGAAACAGCCTCTCCAGGACCTGCCAGGGAAGACAGAAATGGTCAGCAATGCCCCGCTGCAAGAGTCTGCCTGGCTGGGCCTTGTGGGCAGGTAGGCATCAGCCAGGGCAAGGCCACCCTCTCCTGACAGCCCACAAGTTGAGCAACCACAGGAGGGACAGGAGCAGCCAGACCCCGGGTCCTCCTGAGTGACCAAACCTGGGAAGGCTGCCCCACCCTGCTGCGCCCAGGGGTCTGCAGCCTTCATCCAGAGGCAGAAAGAGTCTTCGGGCCCCTTCTCTTCGCCATGATGTAACCTGCCCCCTCTCTCTGGAGGCGTGGTCCCAGCCCCTTCCCCCGCCTTACTGAGGCCTGACTCCACAGAGGCTCTGCCCTTGGCCTCTAGGCAGCCACCTGCTTCCCTGAGCTGTGAGTCCCAGATGGTTTGAGGCCTGGGGGCTCATCAGCTCAAGGGAACTCAGGGTGGGGAGAAGGAGGAGCCCTCTTGGGGTCTGAGTCTCTACCAGCCTCCATGTCCACGTGGGTTTGTGCCTCTGGGGCGGGGGGGGGGGGGGGGGGGGGGGCTTGTCACTGTGTCTGACCCCTGTGTCCCACAAGTAGTTAAGTTTTGACTGACAGCCTGGGGAATGTGTGTGTGGAGGGGGGAGGATGGGACTCTCCCCCCCACAATGCCCACTCTGCCCTCAGGCAGAAATAGGAGTCTGCTCTTAGGTCTGAAAGAGCTGGTGCAGAATAGGCCCCATCCATCTGGGGTTCTCCAGCTCTGAGACGCTTCGGAGGGAGGCCAGCTCAGAACGGCTCTGGGCAGCCATCTGGGCGCCTGCGGCTGTGCGGGTCAGCAGGGTGCGTGAGGGGGCTCCAGGCCACCTCCACTCAGCCTCTGACCTGCCGCTCCTATGGCCTGGGTTCAATTTGAATCGAAAGGGAGACTCTGGGTGTCAAATGAGGCACACTCTGTTTAAAATACTCTGGGCCATTTTTATAGAACATCCTTTTGGAAAAAAAAAAAAAAAGCACGGATCAATTTTTTTAAGTCCATCCCCCAGGCGCCATCATTTAATTATGAGCGGGACATAAATTATGCATCGACACATTGTTGCCTTTTCTGTGAGATGGCACGGAGGGCTTCACCGTTTCAGGGACCGCGCCTCCCTCCACCCATCCCTGCCGCCGGAGGGCCGTGGGGAGGCAGGGGTGAGGCGGGTGGGGCGCGCGCGCGCAGCCCTCACCTGCACGGAGTTGAGCCGGCAGTAGCCGTTGAGCGGGAAGCGGATGACGTGCGTGGGGTCCTGGTTCCAGCCGGCGTTGACAGAGTTGCACATGACGTCCCCGGTCTCGGGGAAAACCTCCTCGATGAGGGCCTTCTCGCCACTGAGCGCGATCCGCTCACCCAAGTCCGGCGTGACCCGCACCACCAGGCAGTCACAGGCGCGGCTGCGGCGCCGCTGCTCCTGCTCCTGCTGCCAGCGCTCCAGCTCGCGCACCATGGGCTGCAGCTGGTAGTACCGCGCCTCCTCGTAGAGCAGGCTGAAGTCCTGTGGGCATGCGCAGAGGGGATGGTGGGAGGTGGGGGCCGGTCTTTCCAAGGCCAGCCCCCCACGCCGCCGCCTGGCCCCATGCAATACCGTGGAGCTGCGACCCCCAGGGCTCAGCGGGGACTGGGATGGTTGTACCCATTGTACAGATGGGGGAAATGAGGCCCAGGCGAATGTGTACAGGCGTAGGAGTCTAGCCTTGACCGAAAGGCAGCAGTTGGTGTCCACCTTTGCCAGACTGGTCCCACAAGTCCCACACTCGCTCTCTTCCCATCGGCCCCAAACCCCTGGAGCAGAGAGAGGCCTCTGGAAAGACCAGGGGGCTGGACTAGTGGAGCCTGAGGCTGTGCCTATGTCTGGAGACCTGCTGCCTTCTTAGAATCCCAGAGAAGTGAGGCTGGGCACAGAGCAGCAGCACCCTCATCTGCCCCAGAGGAGCTCACAGCCCAGCAGGGAGGCAGGGCACACCTCCCTGGGTTGGATTTCCCGCATGCTGTCTACCAGCTCTGAGGCCTCTGGTCATCAGTTACCTCCTCTGAGCCTCGGTTTCCTCGTCTATAAAATGGACATAAACGCCCGTCTCAGAGAAGGGGGCGAGGGCCAAAGGACAACAAAATGCGCCAGGTGCCGGGCCCACCCCGCTCTAGCAGGCAGGTGAGGAGGTGTCTGGGAGTGGGAAGCCCACCCCCAGGCAGCCGACTCCCAGGCTGGCATGCTCATGCCATCTGTCCCCCAAACACACGTGCACCCATATGTGCCCTGGCCCTGAGTAGCTCAGGACCCGTGACTCGGGCCAGTCACTGGGGCTCAGCTCAAGGCTGAGTCAGGAGGCCCAACCCCCAAAGCAGGGCCCATCCTATAGGCCCTAAGCCCCTTCCTTCCCGCTGCTGGCCCCCCAGCCTCTGGAACCCCTCCGAGGAAAGCCCAATTTCCCTCCACAGGGGCTCCCCAGGGTGCCATCCTGGGCATCTGCTCTCATCCACTCCAGAGGTTTTAAACGATATCGGCACACATTTTTTCTTATGGCCCAGAACTTCTCCACCCGATGCCACACCACCAATTCCACGCAGGAGTGAGGTGTAACGCTCCCTCCAGCCCGTTCCACCCCTGGGCCTCCATGCATCCACTCAGGCCGCAAGCCAAAGACCAGGAGGCAGCCTCATGAATGCCCTGACCCCCCACCGGTCCATACCATGGCCTTCTATGGCCAAGTCCTAAACATAAACCCAGTCTGCCCCTTTGCCCCATCTTTGCTGCCTCCAATCAGGACCAAGGCCTTCAGGAAACTCCCTTGGCCTCCTGCTCCCGTCCCTCACCCTCCTTCTCCACACAGTAGCCAGGGCTAGCAGACCTGTCACTCCCTGCTCACATCCTTGCCACCGCGTTCAGGGTAAAACGCCACCAGCCACATGCCGAGCTAGCCACCAAGGTCCCACCTCAAACAGCAGCCTCCTTTCCCGTCCCCATTCCTACAGCCCCAGGCTGACACCTTCTCTCTGGTTCTGGACGGTACCAAGCTTCTTGTCACCCTGCCCGCTCACCGGGACCCTCACACCTGTTTGCCCCTGTTCCTCCTTCACCATCCAGAGAAGCATCCTTCCCTCCAACCCCCCTGGGGCCAGGTTCTCCATGCTTCCCCTTCACCACGCTTCACTTCCAGGAAACATCTGCTCCCCCAACCAGGGGGATTCAAGCATTTCGTTGTTGTTGAACATCTGTCTTCTCACTAGATTGTAAGTGCGATGAGGACAGGACCCATGTCTGTCCCGGATTTCATTGTATCTTCGGCCTGACTTTGGTTGTTGGCACCCAGCATCAGTTGGATGGAAGACAAAACAGCCCCAGGGCCATTGGTCCTCTGGGTGCAGGAAGGGAGGGAGGCAGGGAGGGACAATTGCTGGTTCAAGGCAGGTCTAAGCTTCCTTCCTCTGGGATCCCCAGAGCCACGGAGGGGCCCAGCACTGAGGCAGCCTCTCAGAGCCAGATCAGCTGCCCTGGACAGGCTCACCCCAAGACCAGGGGATAACCTTTCATTTGAAAGGTATTGCGTTTGCACCAGGCTTCCCCCTGCAAATTGCTGACAAGGAGCACACGTGGGAACCTCTAAATCCCGTAACTCTGATGCACGACCGTCCCTCAACACGGCAAATGAAATGGGGTAAGCGCCACTGCTTAATTGTTGTTACACCCTGATAAATAAGCTAAAAACGTGAGAAAACAAAATTAGTTTAGAAAAACTGATTTAGCCCTCGGCTTCATCGTTTAACTTTTTATGGTTGCCATGACGACCATGGGTCCATTTATTAAGTCACAGCGTCCCCTGTGTAATGCCACCGCACAGGCATCACTGGGGAGCTGCCGGCTGCAGACTTACCTTGAAGTCATCTGGGAGCAGCAGTTTTGACGTCCGCAGGAAGCTCAGGACGTAGCGGAAAATCTCCCCATCCCGGTCGATGAAATAATGTTGCTTTAAACTGTCCAGGACGATGGGTTCAGTGCCATTGAAGAGGCGGCTTATTCTGGGAGAGAGAGAGAGTGGGATGTCTGATGGAAGGGCCAGGCCACCTGCCCTGCCCCCACCCCTTAGGGTCTGCCCTGCTGGAGGGGCGGGGGGCCTCACATGGGTCACTCTGGGACTGTGCCGGGCATGACGGATGTCCGCATACACCAAGGGCAGCCAGGCCGCAGTCAGGACACTGGCACACGCTGTATACCCAGCCTACACTCACAAACCACAGCCAGAGAGAGACGCGCCTGCCTGCATGCACCCACGGACACATGACAGGCTTGGAAAACTACAGTGAGACAAAGACACAGCCTCGTTGCCCCATGCACGCCAACCCCTGCCAGACAGACCCCGCTCCCCCCCACCCCCCGAAAACTCCCACTGACCGTCAGATACCCCAGCCCACGGCCACACACCCAGCTAACATGCGTAAGCCTGGCAAGACAGTCTTGGGTCCCACACCTCGCCCATCCCACACAAATGAGCGGCACACGGGACACACCTGGGCGAGAGGCACAGGCTCACACGGTCCCCTCCCTTGCAACACACAAATCACACGCAGACCCGGACGCGCCCAGGCAAAGGACACGCCGGCCAGCGTGAACCGAGCAGAGAAACAGCCGTTTGCACTGGACAAACTCACAGGCAGACCATGCAGTCACCCGCTCAGGGGGCCCTGGGGGAGGAAGAGAGGCAGGCGGGAGGGACAGCATGTGCCACAGCAGACGTGCACTCAACAGCGTGCTTGCACACACGCTGCGGTGTGAACGCGTCTGCACGCACCACGGTCTACACAGAAGCACGCACTCCAGTGTGCCCACATGCTGGCAGATGCACGCAGACAGGTCCCATCCCGGCACCCTGTCCTCTGAAGGGCACTTGGTTCTGACAGAAACACAGGACCTGCAGGATGCTCGTGGGGAGCCCCTGATACCTGTCCCCATCCGCTCCAGGGAGGACCCTGGCCTCAGGGCCAGGGCTGGGGCCTCTCCGACGCCCAGGGTGGCTGGCCCCATCTGGCTGATTCCCTAGCTGCCCCCAGGCCCAGCTGTGGACAGTTAGGAGCCCCCAGGAGGAGTGGGGACAGCCAAGAGCTTGACTCAGGAGCAGGTGGGAGGTTGGCAGTGTCCCCTCAGTGATGACACCCCCAGACATCCTTCAGCAGGCGGGGCCCCACACCAGCTAAACCCTGCCAAGGCGGCAGCTTGTAGGCACAGCCCGGGAGAACGGTGGCCTGGTCTGGGACTGAGGCCTTCTAGCCCAGCCCGCACAAGCTGGTGCCTAAGCCTCCTGCCTCACTGCCCCTACCAGCAAGGACCCTCCAGGGGCGCTCCCCTCTCCGCCAACAGCCCAGTCCTCTGTCCACTCCAAGTCACCGTTCCTGAGGCCCTGCTCTGCCCGACCATTGTGTGCCAGTGCACGTGAGCGGGGCAGAAGCTGAGGGGTTAGAGTCTCCAGAGCCTCGCTCAGAGCCTCCCATCTATACTGTTCCCCACTCTGGTGGCCTGGCACACTCAAGGCGTTGGCCGGGAGGGCCTGCTCAGGTGTGCAGCAGCCATGCAATCACACATTCTCCCTTTGGGGACATGGCCCAGCCCCTGTCCCAGTGGGGCCGTAGAAAAGGCAAGGCTAACTCGTGGACGCGCGTGAGCCGCTCAGAGTCTATGATGTGGCGTGGAGAGGCCCCAGCCTGTGGAACCAGCACTGCCGTCACCCAGATACGACTCATCTCGGGACTCCTCAAGCCATGGAGCCCTCTCACCTCCCCAGGCCCGGGGGATGCAGCCCCTGCTGGAAAGCCTTACGGGCTTCATGGCCTGTTCCAGCTGCCCAGGTCCCCAAAACCTGACCTCCACAGAGCTTGGGCATTCAGATGTCAGAATGAGGGCCATCCAGCACCCTAGAGACAGATGGGACGAGGCAACACTGCCTGTCCCATGGGCAGTCCTCAGCAGCAGACAGCCGAGGGCCCAAACATGGCACCAGCAGGAAGAAGGAAGAGCCACATCCACAGGCAAGCCAGCAAGTCCACAGCCTCAGCCGCCCTGTGGAACTTTCTCTCCTGTTCCTGGTTGAGCTCAAACACTCTGTGCAGCAAGCGACGTTCTAGGCCACGGCTGGCTGGGGCTCCACAGCATCCTGTTGGTCTAGAGGGCTTCCTGGGTCACCCACATTCCAGGGCTGGCTGGGTTCTAGGTTGTCCCGTTGGTCCATAGCTAGAAGGTTCTCAATCCGCCTTACTTTAAGACTGGTTCTAGACCTTACCATCAGTGTCTCTCCAAAGGACAAAGGCCTTCCATGCCCTCAGGATTTGAGGCTACCAAGGATGAGAGCAGCTTAGGGCAGGTTAGGACAATGGTCACAAAAGGACAACCCCCGCCTCCCCCACCCCCCATCACTTTGCAGGGTCTTGGGAGCCAACTCCTTTCTGGGCTACCCTCTGAGAGAGGCTACAGGGTTTTGGGGCGCCTCTGACCCCAGCTGATGGAGGTCTTTTGTTTAAGCTTTGGCTCCAATTTCCCGGATGTTTCGGTGGAAGATTTTATTAGTAATTTGCGGCTTCCCACAGGCAGCATGGATACCAGCTTGGGACTGTGATGGCAGCAGCTAACGGATGTCCGGCAGGGATGAGGGAGGCGGCAGCCCCTGGAGTTCATTTCCAGCCCTGGGCAGCCGTGCTCTGCTCTTTATGGGCAAGGGCTGATGGCTTTCCCTGGGCCACCCAGTGGTAGCACCTGCTCCCTGATGAGCCAAGAACCAGAAGCCCAGACATAGTCCCGTGGGCACGGGCCCTGAGGGTGCAGGGCACTAGCCCCCTGGTCTCACAGCACTGCCCGAGGTGGGACTTTCCTGATACCCAGAACCCCCCGCCTCCTCGGTGACCTTAGCAATCTTCTCCATCGCTTGGTGACTCATACATCAATGCCACTGGGTGAGGGATTGATCTTGGTTTCCGGAATTGGTGAAAAACATTTCTTTTTAATTTTAATGATTCACTGAAAGAAGGATGAGAGAGATCTGAGGGGCTCTTGCCAGCACAGCAGCCCCACCCACCTCCCAGGCCCGGCCTGACTCACTGTCCGCTGACTGTCCTACAGGTCACGCCGCCTGTTGGCCTCGAGGCTGAAGCTTCAGGCCCTGGGAGCAGCCCTGCCCTGAGCCAGAAGCCATCCAGGCAAGAACAACAGATTCATCGCAGAGCCCCAGCCTCGGGGAAGGCACGCAGACTGCCACCCCCTCCAGGCACATCCTGCCGCCGAGGGTCCCACCTGCCAGATTGCGAGCCACGTGGCCTCGGCTCCCTGGTGAGGAGGCCTGCCCCACCACAGAGCAGCACGATGGGCAAGGATGAGCTGCCCTGTGGGTGTGGGAGGGGAGGGCCACCCCCCTATCCTTGCTGCTCCCAGGCAGCAGCCTGGAGACGCGAATGAGGCAGCCATTCCCTGCAGGCCTGAGCTGCGATGGCTCTAGAAAGGCAAGTGTCTGATTTCAAGAAACACTCTTCAGAGAGGTTGTGGGCAAGGGTTTTATGAATTTCACTCACAAACGTCGCCAACCGATTAAGGGATGATCTATCTCAAACAACCCCGGAATGCCGCAGAAGGCAAAATTGAAATTAAATAAGCAGAATCCATCTCCCATCCCAGACAGAGCTCGCAGGCCGCCACCGCCAGCGTGGCCTCGTGGCCGCGGCCCCGGCGAGGCCCCAAGTTCACCAGTGCCTGCCCCAGGCCTCAGCCTCTGCTGGGCCGAGGGAATGAAGTCCCAACTGCCATCTGTGCCCCAGACTCCCCAAATTCTGAACTGGACTCTACACCCACCTCCAGCATGTGCTCCTAGAGGGAGCACTCCTGCCCCCGTGGAGGGCTCCGCCCTGGCCCTCATCGAGCTGCCATGCGCTAGGACTCCTCCACAACGAGCCTTCACACCAGCGACAAGGCAGACTGACAAGAAGGCTTCCCAGAGATGATCCCTTGGTGTCTGGGGGATTAATTAACTCCTCTTGTTTTTTTTTTAAATGTATAAAACGAGGGCGATACCCTGTAGCCTTGGCCCTCCTGCTGCTTGGCCCTCGGCGGTGGCCGCCTCGCTGTGCCAGGAGCAAGCAGTCGTGGGCTCTGCGTGCAGCGTGCTGTACCATCTCCAGGGGGTGCTCAGAGACCCAGCCCATCTCTGGTCCGCCCTGCTCCTATGCCAATGGGAAACCAGGTCCCTGGGAGGGACGTGCCCAAGTGGCGGGAGCGGGGGATCTGACAGTGCCCAGCACCTCCCACAAATAGGCCCGGGAGTCAGGAGCTCCAGGAGCTGGGCGGAGAGCCAGGTGCACTGTTGGGATGCTCCTGGTCAGAGACACCTCATCTGCGACTCCCCCTACCTCCCCACCCCTGCCCAAGGGAGCCGGCTGCTACACCCGAGGGTCTAGCAGTGGCCACGCGGACAGACAAAGCTGGAAACTGCAGCTCCCCTCATCCTCCCCCTTGTGTACTTAGCCAAGGGTCAGAGTAGGAAACGGGATTAAATACTTCTCTCCCCCCAGGATCCCAAGGAGCATGCAGCATGGCTCACAAATGATCCTTGGCAAAGGCCAGGCCTGAGGCTCGCTCAAGGGGACCCTGAAGGTACCTGAGATTCCCCAGCCAGCTGCTGGCCACTTTCAGGTGGGGCTGGCCCTGCATAAGGGGCTTCTGCCAGTGGGTCGGGAGGTCCACCGGGCACTTTGAATACCACCAGCACAGGGCCACAAGTCCCTGTAGAAAGCATCTTTTAAGAGGTAGACTCGGCCTCCCAAACTCTAGTCCTCCAGGTCCAGGAGAGCGGGAGGGCCCTGGAGAGCCCGAGTGGCTGACAGAGGAGACAGAGCCCACTGGCAGCGGGCTGCAGATGGGACCAACAACCACCGTGCGCCTGGTGCTCCAAGGGGCTCAGCTCTTACCTGGAGTCAGGGTACTTGGTGAGCGTGGCCAGGCTGCTGGTGTACATGTGGCCACCCACGTCGATGTGCACGGGTGCGTTGGACTTGGTGAGCTGGGCTGGCAGTGGGATCCCCTGGGCGGCCAGGGGAGACACGGGCGACCGGGTAAGAGACAACCGGGACATGCTTCCTCCCTCCTGGAGATGGAAACAAGGTGAAAACGAGAGCTTCTCCACAACAGAGCTGGGCACTCCCTTTTATTGCCAATGTGATCACAGATCTAATCAGATCACTTCTGCCTGTGCCTGATCACATATTCAGCTGACAAATTATGGCCACCACTGTAATTAAGTGTATTTGCATCATTTTCTTCAAAGAACCAGAGGGAAAAAGAAAGATGCTTATTAGCAATAAGAAATCAAGAAAAAAAATTTTCAAGGTGTCAGCCTCCAGGGGCATAAAACAAACTGCAAAATTCTAATTAAAGGTCGCGGGCTTATGTGTTAGATGTGAAATATCCCCTGACAAACGAATCACCAATTTGTGAATTGGGATTCAGGGGTTTTTGCAAGTTTGTCTCAGTAACGAGACACCTCTAAATTAGTGACTTCCTCAGCACCTAAGGCGTTGAGTTTTATACATGTAGTAAATTTCACATCAAATTAAGAGCATTTTTGTTTCAAAAAATACATAATCGCACAGCCAGTCAACAGCCATCTCTTGACTGCGGCGGCTGGGAGGAAGGGCGGCGGGTAAGCAGGCAGGCGCTGGGGATAAGGGCAGAGAGGGGGCCACCGGCCGCTGCCCCAGCCCACCCTGCTGGCTCTCACCGCAGTGCTGGCGCTGCCGTGGGCGTGAAGCGAGGACCCGCTCGGCCGCTCCTTGCGGTGAGGCATCTAGGCTTCCATCGCTGCCCAGAGTATCTGTGGGGAGCACCGACAAAACCATAGGGCTTTTACTCCTCAGGAGTCGTGGGCGCTGGGTCTCCCGGAGTCAAAGACGCTTGGAATCCTCCTTTCTGCATTTTCTCTCCAGGACCCCCCACCACACAGCCCTCTCCAGATTCCACCCGCCACTACCCTATCCCCACGCTCCAAAGCCGTAGCAGCTTACACGCACACACGCGTGCACGCGTGCGTACACACACACACACACACACACACACACACACACACACACACACGTGTTTTCTGGGCAGCTCCACGTCTAATTCGGCTAATAACAGTGCTGAAACATATGCTCACCATTATTGCCCCAAAATGTTTCAGAACAAATCTGATTTTCCTGGTATTTTGGTTCAGAGCCATGTTACCAACCGTGTCTCCTCTTGCATCAGCAGAGAGCCCTGTGGGACCACAGCTCAGGGAGAATCCCCCAGCCTCCATGGGCTCGGGAGCCCAGGACTCTGAACACCGTCTCCACGGTGCTAAGATGCAGTGTGAGAATGGCCAGTCACAGAGAAGTCTCTTTAGGCAGAAGCCAGGGCATAGGGAAGAGTGAAAGTCACTTAGGAAGCCACCTCTCCCCTAGGGCGCCTAAGAGAGGAAACTTGTCTTTGTTTGCCTGGCCTGCACCTCTGCAGTTTCAACCCAGACCCCCAGAATGGTCTTGTCTGTGCCTAATGTATTCCAGACCCCCTCAGGACCACACCCCCCCCAAGGCACTAGAGAGCTGGCTGGAAGGAAACAGAGAGCAGCTCAGCAAACGGACCCTCCGTTCTGCTCTTCTCCACTAGTGACTTTCCTGTGTGCCACGACCACCTGAAATAAGACTGTCTCTCAGTCACTAGAAGCCACCTTAGGACCCTGCCGAAGGGGGGCGGGGGGTGGGGGGAGAAGAGGTCTATGCAGCCCTCTGCATTGACCTGAGGCTGTCTCATAGGGCACAGTGAACACCAACCCCCTCCCACACACGTACACACACACTGGCTCCCACAAGCCTAACCTGGACTTCTCCGTTGCAGGTTTGACTTTGTGCCTTGAAATTCAACATCCAATTTTAAAACATGGACCAAGGTCCAACGAACGTCAATACTGCACATTTAAGTGAGGTTACCATCCTAGGATCTGTTCTGCCCTCAGTGTTCTGGCAGGTTCCCTGACATGAAACTGGGGTGGGGGTTGCGATTAAACAGTGATGTTTAATTTATACTCTCACTGGGGGGCTACTCAGGGTCTGTGGCTTTTGGCATTCCTGACTTCCGGCCAGCTCAGAAAAGAAATGCAGGTCACTTATCTCAAGGAAGTTCTGAGAAACCAAAACAGACCTCAGGATGGGTTTTCCTGCCCTGGGAGGTTCTGCTGGGGGAGGAGTCACAAGGAAAGACACAACTGAGGATAAAGTGTGCTGGAAGGGATTCCAATGGAAATTCTATCAAAGCGGACTGCGCAATGTTTTACTCAAGTGACATTTAACACCAAGTACCCATCACAGAAGCTGCTCAATCCTGTTCTCATCCAGCCTCTTCTCCATCACAAGAGCAACCTGATCTTCACTGACAAACCAAAAAACTCACCATTGGAAGCCCCAGGCTTTACGCCTCTGCCAGAACCTCCAGGGCTGCCTCCGGCCAACGCATCTGTGCTGGACAACGACCCTTTCCCCGACACCACTGCGGAGGTCAGAAGCACAAAAGTGGGTGCAGTAAGAGACGCAAGTTCATTTCTTCAACATCACCGGCAAACCCACGACCCACCACCCAGCCCCAGCGCGCCCCGGCCCTCCCGAGGCTCGCCCAAACCGCCTGTTGCAGGGGTCTCCGCGCTGTAGCGTGCTCCAGGGCCCGCGGGTCTCCAAACTGGCTAGGTATTGACCCGCTTCCCTGAGCTGCGGTG
Source organism: Leopardus geoffroyi (assembly GCF_018350155.1). Classification (NCBI taxonomy): domain Eukaryota; kingdom Metazoa; phylum Chordata; class Mammalia; order Carnivora; family Felidae; genus Leopardus; species Leopardus geoffroyi. The sequence goes on from NC_059335.1 coordinate 19,445,982, forward strand.
GGAGCCCCGGGTCCCGCGCCCGCCCGCCCGCCGCCGCCGCCGCCGCGCCCCGCCCGCCGAGCGGAGGAAGCGAGCAGAATGCCACGCTCATTTACACACAAAATGATTTTGTGTCCCATTGTGTTCGCAGTTGTTCAGCTCTCTGGGGGTGATTAAACTGGCTGAGCTGCGGCAGCTTGAGACGATTTCACTAAATCGCTTCTTCGTGAAGTCGCTTCTTTGCTAAGCTGTTATTTTAACCATAAAAGGTAAACAGAAGGCGCCTCGCGAGCTCCCTTCAGCTCTGCGCCCTGGGCGCCGGCCGCGGGCGAGAGTGCCAGGGGCCTGCGGAATTGTCCGGGATGGAGGGGGAGGGCAGCGGAGGGAGGCGGGCATGCCACCTGGTGCGCGCCAGCCCTGCCGCAGAGCCCGCCGGCCGGTGTGAACTTCGGGGCGGCCGGAGCCGGCTGGGCCGCGGCCGGCGGCGCCGCGGGGCGGGGGTGGCCACGGAACCGGAGTGCCTGGCAGGGCGGGGAGGGGTGTACGGCGGGGGCGGGGCGGAGGACAAAGTTAAATCAAGAGGCAGACACTTAGAGACCACAGATGGGAAGCTCGCCTAATTAAGGACGTAAAAGCGCTTTTGTTCTCAAAGTTTATTGTTGCCGGGATTAAAAAAAAATTAATTGAAACTAATGCTGTTATTCACTCGTGCAGTTAAATTCCTTCATGCACATTTGAGACACGGAGTGAAAACTTGAAGCTTATCTTTCTGCAGTCGAGGTGGGGGGCAAGGGATGACGGAGAGGCGTTTGGGCTGCGGGAGAGGGGCATTTCCGAATGTGTGCCCCGTGCGCGCGTCCAGGTCAGGGGGTACCCGCGGGCAGCAGGAGCCCGAGGCGTCTCCGCAAGGCCCGCCCGGGGCCCCCAAGCCCGCGCGCCTGGGACCACCACCAGCTCGCCGGCCCCCCCGCCCCGTCTCGGACTCGCGTGGTGGGCGTCAGACGACGCACATCTGTCCCGTTAGAGACTTTTTCTCTCTGATTTGGGCGCCAAGCCGGGCCCTGTGCGCCCCGAAGCCCCAGAGGCGTGAGCCCGGTGCTGACCCCGGAAACTCGCTGGCCCTGCAGGGCGCTCGGCCCTGCACTGAGGCCCGAGTGCCGGGACCTGCAACACCACCACCCCCACACCCCGCCCCGAGCGGCAGGAAGCTCGGCGCCCGCCCGCGTGGGGAGGGTCCACCCGGGGCCAGGGCCAGGGCCAGCCCACGTGGGCAACCCCCCCCCCTCCCGCGCCAGGCCTTTGTGCTGGGTGCCCCCGCGCCGCCAGCCCCCGCCGCCCGGCACCGGGACAAAGCAGCCACCCCTACCCAGGTCCGAACCCCGGCCGAGCTACTTTCTCGGTATCACCGCCACTTTGGGGACAGGGGTGCGCGGCGCCGAGCGGTGGCCGCCCGCGCGGGGCTTACCTCGGAGCCGGAGCGGCGGATCGGGCTCGGGCGCAGCCCCCGCCCCCCGCAGCCGCCGGTCTCGGGCGCCGGGCGCAGCCTGGCCGCCTATGCTCGCTGCGCGGGTCGCTCCGGTCTCGTCCTGGAGTTACTTTCTCTCTCGCCCCCAACCCTCCCCCCACCCACCCCTCCCGCCCCGGCCCCCGCTTCGCGCGGCCCCTCGCGGCGCGGCGCGCCGGGGCCTCCCCTCCCCGCCCTCCCCTCGCCTCCTCCCCTCCTCGCGGCCGCCGCCGCCGCCACCGCCGCCTCCTCTTCGCGCCGCTCTCCGGCTGCCCTCCCGCCGCTCCCACCTCCTCTCCTCCCTCCTCTCTCTCCAGCGGCCTTCCCTGATTGCTGGCGAGAAAACCAGCCCCCCACCCCAGCCCGTAGCCCGCGCCCCGTCGCGGCCGAGCCCGGACGCAAAGGGCAGCGATCCGGCTCCAAATTACCCAGCGCGGCGAGCGCGAGCGGGAGCGCGCGGCGACTCCTGGCTCGGGGCTCGGCTGCGCCGCGGGGCAGAGGATTAGAGTCGCAATTAGCTCCGCGCGCCCGCGCCTGCCGCGCTCGGCGACAAAAATGCGCTGGTTCCCCTCCTTTCGCCGGGCGATCCCCACCCGCCTCTCCCGGAGCCCGAGCCTTCCCGCCGGGGCCTCCGCCAGGACCCTCCCGGGAGCGGTGCGCCCGGGCCCCCGCGCCCTCCGCCGCCCAGCCCCCCGCCCCCCGCCGGCCGGCCACGCGGCGCCCGGGCCTCCTCCGGGCTCGGGAGGGGGCGGGGGAGAAGCTGATTTTAATCATTGTCATTTCATCTGATGTAATATTTCCCCGGGCGCTTTCAGCTGGGCATAAATTTTCGGCTCCCAAATAAGTAACACAGGGCACGTTTCTCACATTTCTTGACTCTTCGGTTACAAAGAGGAGAGCAGCCGCCGCCGCGGCGCCCGGGGGTAGGGGGCGGGACTTGGGAAGAAACTGGGCTGCGAGTCGGCCGGGGCTGGAGCGGAGCCGGGGGCCAGGGCCGCCCCTCCCCCTCCACGGCCTCCCTCTCCGGGTCTCGGCCCCGACTGCCCCTCTGCCGGGGAGCAGCGCCGCCCGTGACGTCTGCGGACACGCGGTCGGCCACCGCGGGGGAGGGGCGCGCGGGGGGCGCCCGGCCCGCAGCCCGCGGCCAGATGCGCCATTTCCTTTCCGCGCGCGGCGCGGTGGAGAGGTCTGCGGCCAAGACTCCCCGTGGCGCCGCGGCCAGCGCCCGGGGCGTCCCTCCCGGGCTCCGGGGTCGGTTGCCCCTTCCTCCTCCGCTCCTACCTCCTCCCCCACCTTCCTCCCGCTCCGCTTTTTCCCTTGCGCCCCGCCCGATCCTCCGCCCTCCCCCCCCAACTCCCAACTCCCATTTCCCGACTCCTAGGAAACGGTGCGCGGAGTCTCTAGTGCGCCTGGCCTGCACTGCGCCCCCGTCCGGCTCCGGGGACGCCCGGGCCGGAGCCTGGCTCCCGCTGGAGGGCGGGTGCGCTCCGGCCGGGAGCGGCTCGGAGGCCCCCACCTCGAGCTCCAGCCGGACCTAGACGCCCTCTAGCGGCCTCGCTCACCCGGGGCGCTCGGGGCGGGGGCGGAGCGGGGGGGGGCGCGGGTGGCAGGAGGACCGAGTCAGGGCCTGCTTCCCTTCACTAGGGCACCTGGCGCGTGGAAAGAGCGCCCGGACCGCGCTTCTGTAACTTCTCCACGCGGGAATAAGCAGAAACTTTCCTCCTAAGGGAAGGTTTTATTTATTTATTTATTTTAGAGCTCGAACTACAGGAGAAGGGGGAAATTTTCTCATTAAAGTTACATCCCTGCAGTTAGTTCAATTACTTGATATATGCAGAAGATGTTGTAAATTTATAGATTTAAATAGCTTACAAAGATGCCGCAGGCCCCATCAGTTAATTTCCTTAATTTATGGATTTTTAGCTGCTCCTAGAACAGAAAGGGGGCCTGGAAGTAGGTCAGGGATCTGTGCAACAGCTCCAGCGCGGCCCACGGGCTGCCCACTCAGCTTCCCACGCCCTGGCGCCTGCGGGCTTCTGGCTCCCAGCTCTGGCCTGACAGCAGCACTCTTTGCTCTCCCAGCTGTGGCCAAGCCAGGCCCGGGAGGTCTGCTCTGGTACGGAGCGGAGGCCCCAATCTCTCCAGGGCTGCGCAGGGCCACGGAACAGCAAAGCCCCCATCAACGCTAACCCCACCAGGCCCTGAAGGAATGGACCCAAAGAAAAAACGAAGCAAGTATCCAAATATTTTGATCTCCTGTGTCCTCCCTTAAATACTGGCTGGGACCACAAATGGCATAGGGTGTGGGTTCCCCAGACTTCTGCAGGGGCAGAAATTACCCCCTTTCCAAGCTTTTGAGTGCTTGGGGCGAAGGGGAGCACGAGGAAAAATGCACTGGTGAAGCTGGTGTTTGAGGGGCAGACCCACTGAAAACCTGCTTGTCATGGCCCTCGTGGCCCCTAGTGTCCCTCACTCCTCTCCCACTCTCTCCTAAGGTGTCTGCTACAGTGTCTTTGTTTTTTGTTCAATGTGGATGAATATATACATATAAATTCATACTTGAAAGGTTGGTATAAACCAAACTGTTTTAGGAAGCCACATGGCGATGTGATTAGTATTGGTATTCATGATTTAACATTTCTTTTCCCACTAGATGAAGTTTCTAAGATTTGCAAGGTACATGTCAAGGACGGGTGTATAAATGGATTTTTATTTATTCACAACTCCAAGACTAATTGCTTCTCTTTGCCTCAAGGCCATGAGATTGGTTTTAATATGACACTTCAAAAGTATTCATGGAGCTACAGAGATACTAAGTGTCATTGTTTAAGAGACAAATCTCACTGTGGTACTGGTGACCCTGAAAATAGGATGTTCCACTTTATTTTAAATTCCTCCATGTTTTTTTAAGAGTTTCACTTTATACCAACTATATTAAAAATGCACAATTTAATCGAAACGAGAACTGACCATTTTGCAGGACCTTTATTTCCTTAATATTGCTGGGAACTTTGTTTTCATATTCCTGAATCCTTTTATTAAAGAGCTGAACTTTATACGTGTCATTAAGAAGAGTAAGTTTGGGTCATAATTTATTCTCAAGTGTTTTAAAAGTTCCTGGCTAAATGTCAACCATCTTTTACATTGAGAGACTTGGGCATGGACTGTGATAGGCATTTAATGATCTGTGGTATATAACACAAGGGTGAGGCTTTTTTTTTTTTTTTTTTTAATTGAAGAGGTATAATTAGGACTGAAAACATTGAAACATGTTGTAAAATGCGTCTTGTTTCATTACTGTTGTCCAAGAGGCGAAACTGGATGTGAGTCTAATCAGAATGTCACTTGCCCTATCAGTAGATTTGACTAGAGCTTAAACCATTACAGTTCATATTTTTAAAAGTGGGTTCAAACCTGTGCTTGCTTCGGGGTTCCTCGACGGGTGCTCATGTGAAGTACGATGTAGGTCAGGCCCTGCGTCCAGGTGCTGTGGACAAGACCTCAGTCTCCAGATGCTTCCTAGTGGCTTCCAGTGTGATTTAAGTTGTTGCTGTTTGCAGACAATGTTTAGAAACAAGGAAGGACCTCAATAAGGAAAGTAAAATGAGCTCAAAATGAGGGGTCGGGGGAGGTGCTGGGGTTTTAAGGCAGAGCTCTTCCCCCACTCCAGACCCCCCCCCCCCGGGCTGAAAGCCTGGCCCTCCTAGGTCTGTGCCCACCTCGAGGCCCAGAGATGCCCCCTGACCAGGATAGGATGGAAACTGGCTTGGCCCAGAGATTAGTCTGACATCCACGTGGCTTGCATCCCAGAAACCCTCCTGGTTAGGATCTCAGAGAACCTGGAGACCGAACAGAAAGCTGAGTCATGTGACTTACTGCTGTCACACACATGTCCCCACTCCAAACTGGGTCTCCTGTCAGCTGGAGACCCACTCCTGGGAGAGCAGAGGTCCAGACGTGTCTGAGGGGTGGCAGTGTGTGTGTGTGTGTGTGGGGGGGGGGTTGCAGATTGCCCCTGCCTGTCCTTGAAGGGGATAAAACAAGACCAGCCAGCTGTCACAGAACTCTGCCCAGTCCCCAGCACTATGCTCAATGGGCACTTACAGCTTCTGGGGGAACAGAGAGCAGGGATTGCCTCTGGATGCTGCAGACCACCCCACCCTTCTTGCCTTCCTCCTGTAGCCCTGGCGCTCTGCTCAGAGCCAAATCAGCCTTCTTTCCCTGTGCTCCGGCATCGGGGTGACAGGAATGACACAAGACTGAGCTCTCCTGACCAGGCATTCTTATGTAGTGGTGGCCTGTGGATGGCCTGTGGGGGACCAGAAACCCCCCCACCTCCCCCCCAAATCCGCAAATAGCTCACCACTTTGCATTTGAGCGTTTTTTCCAAGGGAAGTTTTAGTGTTTTCACCAGATTCTCGAAGGGTCTATGTGAATGTGGGTGCAAAAAAACAAAATCAAAGCCACCTCCCAATGGCTTCAAGATGGGAGAAGTTGATTCTGTCACATAAGGGCAAGTGGAGGCTGAGTGGCCCCGGTGTAGGTTCAGGGGCCTTAGCAGAGTATTCAAGGACCCTCGCTCTCTCCACTTGTCTGCGGTCCCCTGCACATTGATTGGCCTGCCCTTAGACCACACTCCTCTCTGGTCTCAAGATTCTTGTAGCTCCTAGCTTCACCCCTACTTGGGCAGCTTGGAGAGCAGGAAAATGATCCCATTGGCCAATTTACAAGCCAATCCCTGGGAAAGGCATTAGTTCGGACCAATCAGGTTTAGCCCTTGTCCTGCCTGGGGCTTAGTCTGTCCTGAGCCCTGGGGAGGAAGATGCAGGCTGGGCACAGCCGGGCTCTGCCTGGGGGAAGGGGGAGAGAATGGGCTTGCTTTTGGGGGCTGGGGCCTGCCAAACGCTGAGCTGGAAGGAAGGCGGAAGGGAAGCCCCAAAGCCCAAAGGCACCTCCAGGGAAGCTTGAAATAGCCATTACAATCCATGCCCTTCTGTGGCCCCCGGAGACACCAGACCCAAACGTGGAGGCAGCCAAACCGGGTGGCCGGCCCCAGGCCCCCAGCCCACCTCCCCTTGAGGTTCCTCCAAGGTCTCATTCTTCTTTCCAGCTGCATTAGTAAAGTGCCAGGTCCTCCCAGCAGGAGGACGTGGGGGATGAGGCTGTTCCCTGTTCCCTGAGCAGCATCTGCTCAGTAGGGCAGTGGATCTCCACAGAGGCCTGGCCTCCGACACTGGGGAGAGGTGCAGAAGCAGCGCCCAGGACTGCTCTCCTGGTGCAAAAAAGATTGCCGGAAAGACCAAGCTGTTGCAGCCTCTGGAGCCTCTGGAGACCTGTGAGGCCCTCTCTGGGGTTCTCCAGGTCACTCAGTCCGTGTCAGCCTAGTCTGTGGCCTTAAATGCCAAGTCTTGCCCCCAAATGACTTTGTGTGGCTGCCACTCTGGCTCCAGGTGACCACTGAAGTGACCCTGGACTCACGGCACAAAGGGTACTTACTACAGATGGATTTGCACGGGTCCAAGGGTAAAAAAGAGTTGAGACAGTGAAGAAAACAGCCTTTGGTCAGTCAGAAACCCTGCCCCGGGCCCTCCCTCCTCCGGCCAAAGCTCAGTACGCTCTTCCTTGGCACAGGCAATCCCTTCTCTTTGGGCCTATCCTGTAGGGAGACAGTCAGTCCACTGCGTGAACTTGGAAGTCTGAGTCCAACTGGGTGACCTTGGGCCTCATCTCTCAGAGTCTCAGTATCCTCCTGTAGAACAAGAGAGCTATAACAATACCAAGTTGACGCCGGGAGAATTCAGTGTGACAGCAGGTGCAAAGAACTTGCAAGAGTGTAAGTGCTCTTGAAACGATGATGGTTAGCCGCCTCTTCCAGCTGACCTTCCAAGAGCCACCAGCAGACTGTGGTTACACCCCCCCCCACCCCCCCCCCCACCGACTCGAGTTGCAGTTGGCTAGGCACGTACCCCCCCTCCCTCCAACAGGAGATGCATGGGAGCCGCGGAACGTGCGGGAGAGGGAGCCCCCTTGAATGGCCCCCTGGCTCCAAGACTTGGGGGTTAAAACCTCGTGATTGTATAATTAAGATAAACATGTATACATTAAAGAGGAGAAGTAAAAGTTGCCTAACGTTTAAAGATAAGACACAAGACTTCAGAGAAATTTCATGCTTGCTTTGGGCCATGCCTGTGGGGTGGAGCTAGGAAGTGTCCTCAGGGCCCTGGGGGATAGATGGAATCCACCCCACCAGGCTGGGGCCCAGGGAGCAAAGAGGAACCCTGGAAGGCATCAACGATCTGCTGGTAAATTCTTTTCATTTTTCAAACTGTGAAAGTCTTCACTGTCTTTTTCAAAGTATTTTGAAATTTTAATAAAGAATACATTATCATTGTAAAAAAAAAAAAGCCACACACACACACACACACACACACACACACACACACACACAGAGTAAAATGTATGAAGGGGAAACCAAAATCCTGTTCCCTTTTCCCAGAGAGAAACGTGTCAATGATTTGGTGTTTGTCCAGCCATCCTTCTTCCCGCTCATACACACAGATGCACAAGCATGCACAGACACACAATTACACAGACTCACACAGATAGCACACATATGTACACTCAAAGTCACAGACATATACAGCCACAGAAACACACACAGTTGCACAGATACATGCACGTAGATACACAGATACACACATGCTCACACAAGTGGCACACACAAAGGGACACACGGCACACACATGTAATGTACACGGATAGAGTCACATAGAACCACAGGCACAAAGACACAGGTGCACATGGTTTTTAAACTATGGCATCAAACCATTCATACTAATCGACAGCCTGTCTTTCCCCTACTGTATATCTCAAAGTATAGAAAATATGGAAAACACCCCTATACCCACTACCCAGATATAACAAATGTTACACTTTTGAATATTTACTTCAGATTCCTCTTTTGAAAATCCAATAAGCCTGGGTGGCTTAGTCGGTTAAGCGTCACACTCTTGATTTCAGCTCAAGTCATGATTCCAGGGCTGTGGGACCAAGCCCCATGTTGGGCTCCACCCTAAGCATGGAGCCTGCTTAAGATTTCTCTTCTCTTCTCTTCTCTTCTCTTCTCTTCTCTTCTCTTCTCTTCTCTTCTCTTCTCTTCTCTTCTCTTCTCTTCTCTTCTCTTCTCTTCTCTTCTCTTCTCTTCTCTTCTCTTCTCTTCTCTTCTCTCTTCTCTTCTCTTCTCTTCTCTTCTCTTCTCTTCTCTTCTCTTCTCTTCTCTTCTCTCTTCTCTTCTCTTCTCTTCCCTTCCCTTCCCTTCCCTCCTCTCCTCTCCTCTCCTCTCCTCTCCTCTCCTTTTCTCTTCTCTTTCTCTCTCCTTCTGATTCCTTCAGAATCAAAACCAAAGGAAATGATACAGACCAGTTTAAAATCCTTCCCTTCTCCCCTCCCTTAGTTGCAACACTCCTGAGCACATTTTTATACTTTTTGCAACACATGAATGTGTTTATAAACAGTGATAACATCTGTGTTAGCTTTAAGCTTTTACATAAATGATACTCAACATGTGTATCTTCTTGCATTGTTTTTGCCACTCACTTCCCCACGTGACTGGGCATGGTGGGTGCCCTCCCTTGCCCCTTCTTTGATGCACGCCTGGCCTCTGCCTCCTTCCTCACCCCTCCCTCAGCCAGCTTTTCTGTGTCTCCTGTGTCAAGGCCCCCAAAGAGCCTCTCCTGCCTGAATTGGGTCTTTAATGCATTTACTGAAACTGGTGGGTTCTCAGTGTCAGAGGGAAGGAAAGACTACCTCCCACCTCCCACCTCCCACCTCCCACCTCCCACCTCCCACCTCCCACCAGACTGCTTTTGGAAGAGGGCATTGCCTGGCAGGTGATGTCCACTCTTTCCCTCCTCCCTTCCACCTCCTGCCTGCTTGCTGCCCTCTCTCCTTTCTCCCCACTCCTCTCCTCCTCCTTCGCCTCCTCTCCACCTCCTCTCCCCCCTCTTCTTCTCCCTCTCCCCAGCTTCTTCCCCCCTTTCCTCCCTCTCTCCCCTCCTTCCCTCCCTCCTCCCCTCCCTTCTTCCATCCTCCTCCACCTCTAGGCAACGCAAGCCTCTGGCTGAAAAGCTGGAAGGTCACCCAAGGAAGTGCAAAAAGAAAAGACATCTTGATAGATTTCAAAATATGATCTCCCTAGGATGTTTTACAATTCTATTTTTACATTTCGGTCCCTTATCCTTTTATAATTAACTTTTGCTTATAGTGTGAGGTCAGGATCTAAAACAGAATCTGTTGTTTGAAGATGGCTAGCCAGTCTTCTAGGTGAATCAACTAGTAAAAAATTTCTATTAGGATTTTGTTTGGAATTGGAGAGAATCAAGGTCTCCTTATTTTTGCTTTATTGCAGAAGAGATATCAGAACGCATGTATGTTGTAAAAAAATAAAACATCTATTCTTTTAGTATTTAGAATTAATTACAAGTTACCCCCCTCCCTCCAGCTATCTCATTTTCCTTCTAGGGGAGCCTCAGTTTGGAATGCGATAGGTTAAATTATTGATTCCAATTTTTCCCTGCCCCGTAGTAGCTTTAGACATCTCTACCCTTGCTGTGGCTTTATGCTTGTCAGAATGTACTTTTCTGCTCTCTGATACTGGGCTTCACCGAAGGGGAGTTAGCGGACATGGCAGGAGCAGAGACTTGAAATATAGTCCTGTGGCCGAGCTTGCCTCTTGGACTCCTGCCACTGTAGTAGGAAGAAATGCTGATCCTCGAGGCCGAGCCCCAGAATGAGACACGTGGGGGGGACCGCACGAGCTACCCCAGATGCATGAGAAATCAATGCCTTTTTGTATACCACTGAGATTTCGTGTTTCTTTGTCACACAGCAAAAGCTGACTAATACAAACCGTATCCTTCTGGGTGTGTGTGTGTGTGTGTGTGTGCGCACTCCCAATCTAATTTGTGTGGGAATGTATATAGGGCTGATCCTTGAACAACTTGAACAATGTGGGTCTGAACTGCATGGGTCCACTGATAGCATATTTTTTTTACAGTATAGTACAGCAAGTGTATTTTCTCTTCCTTATGATAGTCTGAATTTCCTTTTTCACCAGCCGACTTTCTTGTAAGAATACAGTATATTGGGGCACCCGGGTGGTTCAGTTGGTTAAGCATCCGACTCTTGATCTCAGCTCAGGTCTTGATCTCAGGGTCGTGAGTTCAAGTCCCCCACTGGGCTCCCTGCTAAGCATGAAGCCTACTTAAAAAATATAGTTATTAATACATATAACATACACAATATGTATTGACTGTTTACGTTATCGGTAAGGCACCTGGTGAACAGTAGGCTATTGGTAGTTAAGTTTTTGGAGAAGCAAAAGTTACACATAGATTTTTAACTGTTGGGGGGCCTACTGTGAACCCAACTGGCACGTTGGGTTCAGTTGGAATTCTTGGATCCCTTGTAGTACTGTGCTGGAATCTGGTGGCCTGGGAAGAGCTGGCCTGAGTCCACCCCGTCTCACCTGGCTAGGCTCTGTCCCACACTGTCGGGGGCCTCGTCCATACTGTGTGCACATCCCCCACAAATGGCAGCCCCTTGGCCACCCCTTGGGCCTTGGGATGCACACACTGGTGGGCGCTGTCCACCCTCAGGACAAGGACCCGAGGCATATGCCCAGCAGGCCCTGGCAGTAAGCTCAGGAAACCCCAGGGTCTCAGGTGCACTGGTACACACAGACATATATGCCCTCTTACCCTAGTGCTGACCCTGTCTTCCTCTTGCCGAGTTAGCCTCTCCCTTCAATAGATCCTCCCATTGGCCTCAACACATGTTCGTGTTCTCTCCCACTACAAGAACAAAACTCTAGTCTAAGCAGCCCCTTCCAGCCTCCTCCCTGCCTCCCTCCACCCATCCCAGCTGACGTGTTGGAAAGGGGCTTCTTGTCTTCTACACACCTCCAGTCCGTCCTCACCTTCCACCCTTAGTCCCTTCAAGTCTCCAATGTCACCTCTTTCTCAGGTCACAGGGACCAATGCCTACTCATTCTGAGGGCATTTCTCCACCTGCATGTTCCCCGGCCTCAGTGACATCTGGCTCAGCCATCACTCCTCTCTCCTCGGTGTGTTGGAGGGTAGTGCCACCAAGAACTCCCCACTCTGTTCCTCCGTGGATTCCGGGCAGCACTGTCCTTCCCTGCCTCCTTGGAAGTTAGGTGAAGCCATGCAAAATGTGAGGCAGAGACCCGAGGAGCCAGTGTGCCTTTCCCATGCCCCTTCTCTGCCTGGGCAATCGTGGAAGCTGGTTGAGAGACGGAGTCTCCATCAACCTGGTGCCTGATTGACCATGATGAGCTGAGTCCCTGCTGACCCACGCAGGACCTGCATGGCAAGGGAGAAATAGACTTTTGCCTTTTTAGGTCTTTGAGATGTTAGGGACATGCGTGTCTGCAGCATAACTTTGCTTGCACTGCCTGTTGCACTTGACCTCTGCAGAGCAGAAATCACACCCATCCCCTTTCCTCCTACTCAGCTCACTGCTTTTCAATGTGCTTTGCTGATTCATTCCCCTCTCCCCTTCCCTTCCCTTCCCTTCCCTTCCCTTCCCTTCCCTTCCCTCTCCTCCTCTCCCCTCCCCTCCCCTCCCCTCCCCTCCCCTCCTCTTCCCTTCCCTTCCCTCCCCTCCCCTCCCCTCCTCTTCCCTTCCCTTCCCTCCCCTCCCCTCCCCTCCTCTTCCCTTCCCTTCTCTCCCCTCCCCTCCCCTCCCCTCTTCTTCCCTTCCCTTCCCTTCTCTCCCCTTCCCTTCCCTTCCCTTCCCTTCCCTTCCCTCCCCTCCCCTTCCCTCCCCTTCCCTCCCCTTCCCTCACTTCCTCCCTGCATGATCTCCTGCATCTCTGCCGCATCAGTGACCCTCAGGCTTACATCCCACCACCTGCCTGATGCCTCACCCAGGGTGTCTCAGAGGCTTCCCAGACTCAACATGTCCCGACTCCAGCTCATGATCTTGCCCTCTCCAAGCCTGGCCCCCTCCTCAGTGTCCCCATCTCCCCCACCACTCAGTTGTGTGAGCTGACAGCCGGGGAGTCAGTCACCCAGGATCCGCCCCCTTCTGTACCCCCTTGTCCATTCTCATCATCACCACGGCCTATCCAGTTACTCCTCGGCCCCTCCCACGGTTCTCTGTCGCCACGCCACGTCCAGACATCATCACCTCTCATCTGGATGTCTGTTGCGGCCACCCTTCTGGCCTCACGGCTGTCAGTTTTGCCCTCACAATCTGTTTTCTCCTTGGTGGCCAAAGAGATCTTTTCAAAAGATCATGTAGCTGTTGCTTCAGACCTTGCCAAGGCTTCCCTCCATCTGAGGATAACACCATCCCGTGTGGTGTGTGGGGACGGGCCCACCTCTTCTCCAGCCCCCTCTCACAGCAACCTGGGAAGCAGACTCGGGGGGAGGTTATTGCAGGTTTATCAGGGGGTGCTTTTTCACACTGACCTTTGTAAAAGGGAGAGCAAGGGAGGAGTGAGCCGGGGGAGAAGCTGAACTCTCATACAGTCCCAACGGTGGCCACGTTTGACCTCACAAGGAGCACAGGATTGTCTCTCATTTGGGGCGAGCATGCTGGGCCTCTGTGTCACCATATTGATCACCGGATGTGTCATGGATGGGGGTGGGACCTTGGGCCAGGCAGCACTCCTCACCTGGAGCCTTCTCTGAAGGGAGCTGCTGGCGGAAGGCTGTCTGCAGACCCCACCAGCTGGGGAGGTAAGTCCTTCATTACTGAAGGGGGATCTGGGTCCTGGACCACAGTGTCCAACACGGTCCATCTCCTGCACGACCAGGCCCCACTTCTTCATACACGTTCGGGGAGTAGCCTCTCAAGGGTCCTGGTGTGCCTGTCCCTGGGGGAGAGAAGAGGAAGCTTAGTGGGACTAACGACAACCCCCACTGCTGCATGTGGTCTGAGGCTACAGCTGTACTCATGTTCCCTCACCTCGGTGATCTTTTCGGAATTCTCCTCTTCCCCCGCCACCTCCCCCCATCCTCAGCTGATGACTGTCCTGGCCTCCATGGGTTACCTGGCAGAGTAACCAAACCCTCAGCCCTGAGCTCTGAAACCCTGACCAACATGACCTCAGTCCAGAGTTGCTGCACTTGTCCATTTAGCGTCAAACTTGGGGAAGTTACCAAGAAGGACCCAAGTGGATTCACCAAACACCAAATACATTTCTTCCTGCCCCTACTGTGTGTGTGTGTGTGTGTGTGTGTGTGTGTGTGTGTGTGTATCTCACAACTACCTCTTTCTGATGATCAGGGTCCTTTACCCCTACTAAGATGGTGACTCTTATTTGCTGGTCCCTTGGCACAAGTTGCCTAAAGTGCCCAGGCAACATCCATAGCTTATAGCTCATGAAACTCTTGCTGTGTTCATTGGAAGAAGCCAATCTCTAGACCCTTAGAAGCCAGGGGTGTGGGAATGGGAATCCCAAATTTCCCAAGTAGGTGGCTGGTAAGCAGGACACCCTTCTGCTCCTTGGCTCCCAGGCACATCTCGCCTATGATCTAGTGTATTTGTTTCCTAATGCACTGTAGCAAATTATCAGAAACTCGGTGAGTTAGAACAACCTAATTTGTCATTTTATATATAGTTCAGGATGTCAGATGTCTGAAATAGGTCTCGCTGGGCTAAAAATCAAGGTGCAGGCAGGTCTGCATTTCTTCTGGAAGGTCTAGGAGAGAATCCATTTCCTTGCCTTTTCCAGCTCCTAGAGGCTGGCTGATTTCCTTGTCTGGTGACTCCCCTTCATCTTCAAAGCTAGCAATGGTTGGTTGAGTGTTTCCCATACTGGATCTCTCTGACACTCTCCTGCCTCCCTCTTTCATTTAGTAATACAAGATAATATCCTTACCTTAAGGTCAACGTCATCACATCTGCCATGTGAGGGAACATATTTATAGGTTCCTAGAATTAGGACATGGATATCTCTGGGGGAAAGGGTCATTATTCTGCATATCACATAGAAGTAGACCCATGTCAAGCTATTGTTGCTTTAAAGTGTGCACTTTGCTCTTGGGGAGCCTGGGTGGCTCAGCTGGCTAAGTGTCCAACTCTTGATCTTGGCTCAGATCTTGATCTCGCGGTTTGCAAGATCAAGTCCTGCGTCCGGCTCTGTGCTGATGGCATGGAGCCTGCTTGGTTGGGATTCTCTCTCCTTTCTTTCTACCCCTCCCCACCCCCAACTCACTCATGTGTGTGCACTCTCTCTCAGAATACATAAATAAACATCAAAAAAACCCCAAAGTGTACACTTTGCTCTCAAGAATGGGACCACATCTTTGCAAAATATCACATCTGAGCTGGTACTTGTAGCTGAGCTGGTACTTAGCTGTGCTTGTAATAGCCCCTTCCATTTCTTTATCTGACTGACAGATGCAGGGTGCTACAGTAAGTGATATGACCAGTGTAGCCTATGGTCGTGTGCCCATCCCCCACCTCCTTTGCTGTAACCCTTTATCTAACACATGTTTTGTGGGGTCCTGTGCTGGTGCATCTATAAGTCCTTGGATGGGAGCCTGGCTCAGACTTTGTGGGTAGGAAAAGCAAACCTGTACCCAGAATATGTGTTTATTCCTAATAAAATGAATCACTGCACCTTCCAGAATGAAAGGGATCCAGTGTGGTCAATTTGCCACCAGGTGACCAGTTGGTGTCCTCAAGGAATGATGCTGGGTTTGGGACTTACTGTTGGGCTCTGTCGCTGGAAGATTGCAGCCAGCACAACAGCTACATCAGCCTTGTGAGCAAGGTCCCACGTGTTAGACTTCTCATACCCTTCATCCCTGCCCCCACGGCTACTCCTTTCTTGTATTCTTTGTGCCAGCAGTTGGGTGATGTCACTTGGCCAAGTCATTCTGTTGCTTTAGTTGTTTAGTGCCCTTCCCATGATGGGTGCTCTCCAATGAATGTTCACATGTGAGAGAGCAAGCTTTACACTTTGAGCCACGTCCCATCACCACGACTGCCCCGCAGCCCTGTCCTTTCTTCTAATTGGTCTCCTTCCGGGCCCACGAGTGCTTCTCTTTCTACCAAAGGGGATGACCAGGGGCATTTCCCGGAGCTGTATTCACTGGGGGGATTTCACTTCACCACCATCTAGCAAGACCACCCCTGAGTGGGGCGGCAGTGCAGACATCATACATTTTTTAACTTGCTTCCACAAGCCGATACCCCTCTGAACCAAGCTCTGGCTATTCCCTGTTTCATTAGCAGATCATATCCCCTGCCGTGTGGCTATAGGTGTGAGAAAACAGAGACGTTGTTGCAATAGTGGTGAAGAAAAAGAGAGCCTGGGTTATATGCTCACATGTGTCGCGTGTGGCTTCTCGTCCCGCTCACGCTTGGGACCATTTCTGTCTTATACTGGATGCTGCTGGGTTCACTTGACCTTGTGACTTGGTGGGTCGGACAGAGCCCAGTTTATCATGGGCAGTGTCGTGTTCTGATGTTTGTGCTTCCCCTACTTCATCAAAAAAAAATTTTTTAAGTTTATTTTTGAGAGACAGAGAGAGAGAGAGAACATGAGTAAGAGAGGGGCAGAGAGAGAGAGAGGGAGACACAGAATCTGAAGCAGGCTCCAGGCTCTGAGCTGTCAGCACAGAGTACGACGCGGGGCTCAAACTCACAAACTGGGAGATCATGACCTGAGCCGAAGCCGGGCGCTTAACTGACTGAGCCACCCAGGCGCCCCTCCCCCACCTCATATATTGATATCCTAACCCCCAAACATGGTACTGGGAGGTGGGGCCTTTAGGAAGTCCTTAAGTCCTCATTCAAGAGACCAGTGCTTTATAAAAGAGGCTCCAGAGAGATCCCTAGCTCCTTCCCCATGTGGGGACACAGTGATAGGGTGTGAACCATAAACCAGAAAGAGGGCCCTCATCCACCTTGCTGGTGCCATCATCTTGAACTGGACTTCCCGGCCTCTAGAACTGTGAGAGAGATTTTTTTGTTTCTAAACTACCCTGTTTATGCTATTTCGTTATAGCAGCCTGAGTGGACCAAGACAGGTGATTACGGCTGCACAGCCACAGTGTCTCGTGGCCATTCAGGTACTCTGTCTATACCAAAGTCCACAGCAGGCCAGGAAGCGATTTTCAAAAGATGTGTACATTTCCACATGGCACGGCCTGGGGACGGAACATTAAGTTCTGCATTAGAATTCTCTCCTTGGGGTTTGCCACAACTCTGCATGGTGTCTTTTTCTACTACTGATACTCCATACTGATACTCCAGTACCATAGGGTCTTCTCTGTCAGAGAGCCCAAGCCAGCACCTCTTTCACACAGCCCGCACCTACTGCGAAGCCCTTTCCTACTCTGGGCTAATGTAAAGCCGACAGCTTTTCATGTCTCCTGGTATGTGGTTTGGGGTATTCCTACACGTGAGCTATGTTTTCAGAACCCAAAGAGACCTACCAAGCGTTGTGCTTCCTTCTTTGAGGTAAGGTACAAGATGCCGCTATTTGTGCTCTGCCCTGATTGTCCTGGAGTGCCCCAGACCACTGCAGCTCCTAAAATTGTTACTGATATGAGAGGCCCCGGAAACGCCACTGGGCTATCCTCTCACCCACCGGAGTGCATGGGTCTCACTGAGGCCACAGTGTACTAGGTGCTTCTCGCCCATTCATTCTGACTGGCACGAGGTTATTGATTTGGCAGACCGATGTAATATTCTGGACTGTCTAGCCAGTCCCGATCTTTTGGGCCTATGCTTGGGCGGAGGGCTGGAGAGTTACATTTCTGGGGCGAGACTGTAAATGAATACTGTTACCCATTCCAACTGAGGGGATGCTGGTTTTGATCCTCTTTTCTGATAAGGATAGAAAATAATGCATTTTCCAGATCAATGGCCAAAGACCATGTACTGAGGTCATGATAATTTGCACCAGCAAAGATACCATGTTTGGTATGGCAACTGTAATTTTGACCACTACTTGGCTGAATTTGCAATAATCCCTTGTCTGTCCTCCAGGATCTGTCTTGTTTTTGCAGGGGCTAAACTGGTCAATTCCATGGAGCTATACTGAAGACCATTACCCTTGGATCCTTTAAGTTCTGAGGGGTAACTCCAATATCTGCCATCCCCCCCCCCCGATGCAATATGTTTTTTTTTTAATTTTTTAATGTTTATTTATTTTTGAGAGAGAGAGAAAGGCAGAGTGTGAGCAGGGGAGGGGCAGAGAGAGAGGGAGTCACAGAATCCAAAGCACGCTCCAGCTCTGAGCCCGACGTGGGGCTCGAACCCCCTGGCCGTGAGATCATGACCTGAGCCGAAGTTGGATGCTTAACCGACTGAGCCACCCAAGTGCCCCTGCAATGTGTTTTTTTATTTACTATCTTGGAAGTGGGCAGAGGGCAGTTTCAGAGGCTTCCTCTTGGCCTGCCCCACTACAGGCCAAAGAGTCAATGAGGGAGTTGAGACAACAACTAAGTATGTCTATTCTAATTACACGTTTGGGGAGTAGGGAAATGACCACTGGGTGAATTCATGGATCTGTTGGGTCCACTGTAAGCCAGACCTGGGCCAGCATTCCATTTATTATCTGGCCCTATATGTCCCCGCTGTAAAGGAAGGCCACCATGACCTACCAGACCTCACCATATCAATATCAAGTCCTAGATTTGTTTGGGTGTCCTATTTCTCCAGTGTACGTTTTGGGGGAAGAAGTAGGACTATAATTGCTAGATGTAGTTGCTCTGCTGTTATAGGCTTATCTTGGGCGCTCGACCTCTCTTTCAGTCGCC
Source organism: Leopardus geoffroyi (assembly GCF_018350155.1). Lineage (NCBI taxonomy): Eukaryota > Metazoa > Chordata > Mammalia > Carnivora > Felidae > Leopardus > Leopardus geoffroyi. The sequence goes on from NC_059335.1 coordinate 19,464,270, forward strand.
GGGTTCCTAGCCTGAAAACTGGCTTACACCCAGAACCAGGCAAAGAATCGTTGAGGTTTGTTGTTTTTTTGTTTTTGGTTTTGGTTTTGTTTTTTATTGGGAACATTACCCTCAGGCTCCTGATCATCCATTCTTGATTTCTTTGTACCAACCGAGTAGCACTGTTGCTGGCTTCCCATCTATTTTTGCCCCCAGGGAGCACCTTGTTCTACTGACTGGCTCCCTGCCTGTCCACAGGCCAGGCCACTTCAGCTGCCACGCTGACCTGACCATTCACTGCAGTAACCGTAGCCACCGTGCTTGTGATGGGGAAGTACCACCACTAGCCCTCTGTGGTCAGGGTCCTCTTGTCCTCATTGCTGCTATGAGAGCCTCTCCTACCAGCAGCCCTGGCCTGCAGAGGCGAGCTGTCTCCTGCCCTTGGTGACCCTGGTGCTACTCTAGCCAGCCCATCCCCTGTTGCTTTGGCAAACAGCGTGTCCACCGGGCCCCCAAAGGGCATGGTCTCGACTGTTTTCTGGGTCTTCCATTCACTCCAGCATTAGCTGGACCCTCTGCCATCATCTAACACGGAAGTTCGGGCACTTCTTTGTTCACGCTTCTGCCACAGTCCGCCCCATCTCCTGTAGCCCTTGCTAGGAGACTGAATTCTGTATTGATAAGCTCAGCAACCCTATTTTAGTCTATGCCCCTGCCCCCCCACCCCTCCCTGCCACGTGATCTCGGCCCATGCTCCTTCAGAAACCAGTCCCCCCCTGGGCTCTCTGGCTCCTGCCAGTACCCGTGGGCTACAGGCCCTGGAGCTCCTTTGGGCTGTAGTTGTTTTCCTTCCTTATCAAACCCAGCACTTCTCTGGCTTAGTTATGTTGTGACTTGATCCCTGACTACAAGGCTAGCAGCCAGGAGGAGAGATGGGGCAGATCCTGGAGGAGCTGCACCCTGTCTTGCAGAGCAGAGGCCTCTGCTCTTCTTCAAAGAATAGGGGAGCATTAGTCCTTGACAGGGAAGACTGGCCCGCTTTCTGCAGGCTCAGAGGGCTCAAGGCAATCTTGAGATCTCAGATTTTGGGGTGCATCAGTTCAGATGTCCCATCTGACATGTCACCATGCCATTCTGTCCCACCCAGAGCATGGCCTTGGCACAGCAGACCTGCTTAGGTCACCCAATCTTCTTTGGAACTTGGCTGCTCTGCAGTCCCCCGTGTCCTCCGCCCTTTCGCTGCAGGGGGACAGAGGGCCCCCTTCTGGTCTACAGAGGTCTTCCGGCTGGCACACTTAGCTCTTAACGGTTCTCAGCCTTTTATCTCTTATCAAAGCGTTAGCCGAATTTAGCCATAGCCACTGAATTCCACTGATTTCACTTTTCCCTGATATTTCTTAAGTACCACTGCGTTTCCTTCCAGGGGCAAAACAACCCCAATTCGCCAAGGGTGAAAGTTTTGACAATTGCCTGGTCACCTTATGACAGCCTGCGCCCCACCTGCTCCTGTTGCTAGACAGTCAGGAGGGGCGAATCTGCTCTGAAATCCCACCCAACCTCAGCTTTCTCATAACACTGGGTGCTCAGTGCCGTAGGGGGGGGGTTTCCCAGGAACCAGATCTCATTAGCATGCAAGAGACTGGTTAGGGAAGGTTCCCAGGATCAACCTGCGTGGAGTGGAGGGGAAGAAAGCGGGACTGGGCAGAGAGAGAAGTTGGAGAAGATGCTGTGTTAGTTTTCTCTGGCGGCTGTAACACTTTGTCACAGATTTAGTGGCTTGAAACAACACGTATTTAATATCTTACACCTCTGAGTTGAGAAGTCTGAAATGGGTCAGCGGGGCTGTCTTCCTTCTGGAGGCTCTGGAAAAATTTCCTTGCCTTTTCCAATTTCTTTTTTTTTTTTTTTTTAATTTTTTTTTTCAACGTTTATTTAGTTTTGGGACAGAGAGAGACAGAGCATGAACAGGGGAGGGGCAGAGAGAGAGGGAGACACAGAATCGGAAACAGGCTCCAGGCTCTGAGCCATCAGCCCAGAGCCCGACGCGGGGCTCGAACTCACGGACCGCGAGATCGTGACCTGGCTGAAGTCAGACGCTTAACCGACTGCGCCACCCAGGCGCCCCTCCTTTTCCAATTTCTAAAGGCTTCCTGAATTCTTGGTTCATGGCTGCTTTTTGCCATCACTCTGACCTCAGCTTCCATTGTCCCATCCCCTCCCTGACCCTGACCCTTACTGTCTCCTTTTTCTAAGGGAGTTACATTGGGCCCACCTGGGTAATCCAGGGTCATCTCTCCACAATCCTTAATTATAGGAAATGCTGTCGACACCTCCCACTGGCCAAAGTCCTCATAGGCCAAGCAGGTGCAATCAGTCACCCCAGCCCCGTGCCCATCCTGGGGGAAAGGCCTCGGTCACAAGAGAATTAATGACACGGGGACAAGGGCTCACCAGCATTTTTCAGGGGTTAGGCTCTCCCAGAATTGCAGCCAGCGTTGCTGGCCTAATGGGGTGCCCAGGGGTGAACTGAGGTGGGTGGGAACCAAGGGGCGGGGCTCAGGGTGGGGCTGAAGTCTGACAGGCTTTGGAAGGGGAGAGGTGTGGTCACATTTGCATAGCAGGAAGGACCATTAATGAGGCTGGGAGGCCATCAGCAAGCATCCATGTATCCATCCATGTCAAAATTTCTTTTGATGTGCAAGCCAACACGTTCACCAGTTTTGGGGATTAAGACATGGACATCTTCGGGGGGCCATTGTTCTGTCTACACATGTGGAGCTTTGGAATTGGATAACTTTTCAGAATTGTTGTGAGGACACAGGGCCTTTCTATTCCCATATTGACTTGTCATTGGGCGTGATGTGACCTTAGGCAGACAGTTGTCTTTAGCCTGGCTGATCCCTTAAAAGACCTGGCAGTGGTGGACCGTCTGCCAGCAGCAGCAATCTAGAGACTGGAAATCTTTTTTCCCTGAAGGGGACCTGGGTGGCACATCATGACATCTACCCCAGCCTCTCTGTCCCAGCCCCAGCCCCAGCAACCTCCTTCTGTCCCGTGCCCGGCCGTAGAATCTTTCGCTGCGGGACATTTGCACATATTCTTCCCGTCCCCTCCCACTTGTCCTCATCTTGGCTCCACTGCCACTTCCTCTGGGAAGCCTTCCCTGATTTCTCTGTCTGGGTTGTCTTCAGAGCTCTTTGAGGGTCCTGACGCTGCACCTTTGGGTGCTACTGTTTCATTAGAGTCTGACTCCCCAGATAGACTGTGCTGGGGTTTTTCTTGCTCACTGTCATGTTCCCTCCACTGAGCATGGTGGGTCTCTCACAACAGGTACTCAGAAGGTGTCTGCTGCATGAATGAGAGGGACTACGGCACTGACAGCTCAGAGCCTGGAGCCTGCTTCTGATTCTGTGTCTCCCTTGCTCTCTGCCCCTCCCCTCCCCCCCCCCCCCCCCGCTCTCAAAGATAAATAAACATTGGGGTGCCTGGGTGGCTCAGTCGGTTGAGCGTCCAACTTCCACCCAGGTCATGATCTCACGGTCATGAGTTCGGGCCTCGCGTCGGGCTCTGTGCTGACAGCGCAGAACCTGGAACCTGCTTCGGAGTCTGTGTCTCCCTCTCTCAAAAATAAATGAACATTAAAAATAAATAAATAAACACTAAAACATTTGTCTTAATGGACACATTGTATCGGGTAGCCAGAGCCGGATCTCGCTTTGTCCATCCATTCCCCTTCTCATGGATATTTAGGCTGCTTGTAGAGCTTTGATAGTTCACATCGTGCTTCAGTGAACATCGTCCACACACCTTCTTGTACCCCTGCCTGATATTTCTTCAGGACAGATTTCTGCGGGGCCGTCGGAGTCTCCTGGGGTCAGGACTGGGCATGGAGGGGCCACCCAGGGCAGCGGGGCCCACAGGGAGCTCTCCGCCTGTGTTTTTGCTGTGGGCATAGAAACAGCAGAGGAAGTGGGTCCTAATGGGACAGAGAAGCATGAAACATCCCGCAGAGGGAGAGGGGGGAGGGTTGAGCCTGATATCGAAAGGCTTTGTGGCACTCAGGGTCCCAGGCTCTGAGGTCCTGCAGCTCAGCTGTGTGCCCACGCAGTATCAGAGCCTCAGAAGGGCCTCCTTCATCGGAAGCTGGAGCTACTGATTCGTTATACTTGCTACCAAAAGGGCCCGGCTGTTACAAGTTCCAGTCCTTGTCGCTGTTGTCTAAACATGTGGCTTTTACATTCCCTCCTTGAAAACTGAGGTGTGTGTGTGTGTGTGTGTGTGCGTGTGTGTGTGTGCATATGCGTGTGATATAAGCTTTTGCGTATATTCCACAAGCCTCTGCAAAGATGGTGCACCCTCTGCGGGTTGCAAAGTTATATTCATTCTAAATACACGCATATTAGCGCGAGCCCCTTGTTGGCCCTGGTGGGGGCCAGGCTGGGTCCCCAGGCCTGGCTCTGGGTCACAGGAGGGAGGACAGGAAGCAAAATGGATAAGTGTACGTAGCGGCTCAGTCCTGGTGCCAGACACTGCCCAGGAGTTGAGATGTCTGTGGACATAATGGGGTGGGTGGAGGGTGGGTGTCGCTGCACAAAGGAGTGAGGGACTGAGGGGGCACAACTTCAGAGTCCTGGCAGCATCTGTGGAAGGGGCTGGCAGCAGGCTGGTCCAGGGCGATCCTTTGTGACCCCCTGCCTCTCCCAGTGTTCCTGGAGGGGCAATGGAGGCTCCAGTGACCTGAGTGGCCAAGGGCCATGTGGGGAAACCTCACCGGGCTCAGCCTCACCATTATCCCCGATGCTGGGCCCTGGTTCTGGGCTGGGAGAGTATGTGTGCCATCATCAGGTGGTCACAGTGCCTCGCACAGCATCTGACACCGGTGATCGCTCAGCAAATGTGGAATGGATGCATGCTGATGGCCTCCCGGCCTCATTAATGGTCCTTCCTGCTATGCAAATGCGACCACACCTCTCCCCTTCTCAAAGCCTGTCAGACTTCAACCCCACCCTGAGCCCCGCCCCTTGGTTCCCACCCACCTCAGTTCACCCCTGGGCACCCCATTAGGCCAGCAACGCTGGCTGCAATTCCGGGAGAGCCTAACCCCTGAAAAATGCTGGTGAGCCCTTGTCCCCGTGTCATTAATTCTCTTGTGACCGAGGCCTTTCCCCCAGGGTGGGCACGGGGCTGGGGTGACTGATTGCACCTGCTTGGCCTATGAGGACTTTGGCCAGTGGGAGGTGTTGACAGCATTTCCCAAGTGAAATGCCGCGTGGAGATTAATGACCCCTGAGCTTCGGGGTCTGGGTGCGCAAGGGCTGAGAGCCCCCGGGAGGGGCCTGCTGGGCCTTGCGGACCCCCTGCTCCACCCAGCCCCTTGAAGGAGCAGGGCTGCGGGGTCTTCTCCTTCACCTCGGTGCCCAGGATCTCCCAGAAATGGTTGCCTCCGCCTCATGCCTGAAACCTCAAACACAAATAATTTTCAATTTGCCTGGGAGTTTCAATCGTACAATCCAATGTTAAATAATAGATTAGATGCCTCAGGGAGAGAAACAGGATTTAAGAAGAAGAAATAAATAAAAGGAAAAGTAAAATTCAGAACATGGGCTTGCAGAGTAAGAATGTAGCTTTCCCTGCTGGCCTGCACTGGCCCTCCCTGCCTACCCTGCACCCCTGGGTTCTCTCCTTCCCCTGGGTCTGTGGGACCTGCCCTTTGCGCACCCAGGTCTCCCCGCGAACAACTTCCAGCATCAGCAGCCCGGGTTTCCACCCCCTCATCCCCGGCTCCCAGGCTCTGTACCCCAAGGGGAGGCCTGACTTGTGGCCCTGGCATCACCACGTCCTCAGACAGATGGGCTGAGCCAGTCAGGTAGATACAGACACTTAAGGGGAACAGTCGGGCAGACACAGGCTGCTCCAGGCGACAGGCGTGATCTGAGTGAGTTGGGTGGCAACACGGGTGTAGGATGATGGCATCTTCGGACCCCCGAGGAGGCGAAGGGGGTATGTCTGTGGGACATGACTTGTCTGCCAGTTCTGGAACTGAGGTCATCTCTGTCCAGTAACCTTTCCCTCTGCCCATCCTGGCCAGCCACCGACCCCCATCCCCGGCCACGGTCGGCCCTCGTTGCCACAGGAAGCCGCATCATCTCCAATTTCACAGATTCCCAACTCCCACCTTCCCTGTGCCCAGCAGCCCTTCCTCTTTGTCCAGTCTAGATCCCTTGGGCCACCATCTCTGTCCGCCTCCCTCCACCCACCACATAGTTCTAGGAGAGCCGAGCTCTGACCTCCACGCTGCACAAAAAGCAGGAGGGCACATTGGTGGACACCAGGGCCAAACTGCCAGGGTTCGAATCCTGGAACATCCTCTTAATAGCTGTGTGGGCTTGGGCAAGTGCCTCAACCTCTCTGTGTCTCAGTTTCCTCATCTGTAAAAATGGAGAAGGATAATGATTGCATCTACCTTACAGGGTTGTAGTAAGGATTAAGTAAACTAATAGGTATATAATGCTTAGAGCAGCTCCTCGTAAACCAGTGAATACCATAATTGTTTGTTTCTGCTTCAGGAGCCTAGGAAGGAGATGTCAGTGGCTTGGGTTAAGACGACAGCATTGGAGGGGGAAGGCAACCCGTGGACTCAGGACTTGGGGGGCAGAGAGAACGAGTGTGAAGGGAAGAGTCCAGGCTGATGCGGGGGTGGAGGGCTGAGACAGGAAGCCTGGGGCTGGGGAGGCCTGCAGGAGAGAATTTCAGGGCTCGGAGGGATGTGCCCTTACACTTGCCAATAGAGGCGAGGGCCGGGCTGCTGGCCATGGGGGTCTGGAGGTCAGGGATCATACAAGTGTGAGACTGCTGAGCTCATCCAGGACGTATGTAGACAGAATGTAGAATTCAGAAGGTGGGAGAATTGAAGACGCGGAAGTGGGCCATTTCTTTCCACGGGTGGTGGGACCAGAAGGTAGACCACAGCTGGTTCAAGAGCAAAAGGCCAGTGGAGGCATGGGGCAGCCGGATACATTTTGTAGGGCAGGAGGTAACAGAAACAGGGCAAGAGCTGGAGGGGATGTAGGGCTGTGGCTTTTTCCTTTCTTTTTAAAATGTTTTTTTAAAGTTTATTTATTTATTTCGAGAGACAGCACAAGTTGGGGAGGGGCAGAAAGAGGAGAGAGAATCCCAAGCAGGCTCAGCACCATCAGCACAGAGGCTGATGTGGGGGCTTGAACTCACGAACCATGAGATCATGACATGAGCTGAAATCAAGAGTCTGATGCTTAACCCATGGAGCCACCCAGGCGCCCCTGGCTTTTTCTTTTTTAAAGATGGGTTGTTGATAGGGAAGGAGGGGTGAGTGTGTGAGCAACGTCTTTGAAGGAGAGACAAAGGGCTCGGATGCAAGAGTGAGTGGGGGCTCCGACAGGGCGGGAAGGAGAGCCAGACACAGGGAGCAAAAATACAACGGAGGACAGTGAAGGCCTTTCTGGTCCCTCCTGTTCCTTTCAGGAAGGAGAGGCACGCGAGAGGCACGCCATTAGCTGTGCACCTTTCTCCGTGTCTGTGTCAGTGTGTGGACGTGTGTCTGTGTCCATGTGCACCCGGGTCTGTGTGTGTGTGTAGGTGTGAGTTCACAAGCATGTGTGCATCTTCATGTGTGTGTGCCTCCGTATCTCTGTGTGCGTGTGTATTCACGAGGATGGGTATGTGTGTGTGCAGGGACATGCCTGCATGAGCGTGTCACATATGCGTGCTGAGGTCACCCTTGAGGACAGTGGGAGAACGAACACAGCAGGTTGCTAACGGGCCCGTGTCGTTTGTGCTCCTGACTGTTGTGGTGGTCAGGTTGTTTGCTCCTGCAGTGTGGTGGTCAGGTTGGAGGGGGGCGCTGGCTGGGGTGGGGTTTGCCGGGGGAGTGAGGCAGTGTTACAGGTCCTGAGGCAGGTCAGGATCCACTCCCAGTCTAAGCCTGTCGCCAGAGACAAGAGTGGACCCAGCAAGGGCAGTGGAAGCTCCCTCCTCACCCCTGGTGACACGTGGCCCTTCCATGCTCTGCGTCCTCCCTGTGTCTGTCTTTTCTAGAGAGTCCCGGGACCTTCCAGCCCCATTAGGCCCATGTGAGGTGGGCTGGGTGCGGGGTGGGGGGACTGGGCCTGTTTTCGGACTTGGAGTTAGGGCCGGTGGGTCCTCTGGAAGTGGCCTTTGGGGTCTGCCCAGAGATATCTGGGGAGGCAGGACCCCCATGACTCCATGGAAGGAGAAAGGGCAGAAGACGGGCCAATCGGGGGTGGGGGGTGGGGGTGGGGGGGGTGGGCAGGCCGGGGACCGGGTCTCCGGCGGCGGTGAGGGATTCGCCACCGCGCACCGCGCCCAGAGCTGCGCGGTCGGAGCTTTGCTGCCACCTCGTGGGCGGGCTGGGGAAGCCCGGGCCGCTGCTCAAGAGCGAGGACTTAGCGTCCCCTTGTGGCCGAGTGCTGCCTTGCCGGCGGAAACCGGCGACATCCCAGCGCCCAACCCGATACCGCACAGTCGTGGGAGCTGGGGGCGCGGTGATGGCACAAGAGGGGTCCCAGCCCCACCGCGTGGGTGGGATCCCAGCTCCGGGTCCTGGCGCTCTGCAGTTCTGACAACCTCTCTGTGCTTCAGCTCCTTACCTATAAAGTAGGGCGAGGCGCGCATATTGTCAGGGGTGCTGGGAGGGGTAGATCGGGCACTTATGGGAGAGGCCAGCACAGCCTGGCCCACCATGGGGCTTGAGTCAGGCTGGCAGGCCCTAGGCACCCCTGGGTTGGAACGACTCACTTCTGACCTGTGACCCTTGCCACTTGCCCTAGGTTTCATGTGCTTTGGGGAGCAGCCCTGCAGCCTACTGTCTCCCCCTTTGCTTCAGGAGGCAGGCCCACAGGCGAGGGCGAGGACAGAAGCATCTGTTCGCAAGTGGCCCCAGCCCAGCCAGACTCCTGGGTACCCTCTGCTGCCGCCTCACAGCGGGGACTCCAGTGCAAAAAGGCCCTTCTGGGCCCCGTGAAGTCGGGGCGCAGCAAGCAGGCCTCACCTCCAGGCCGGGCCAGGCCAACGGGATGGAGCAGAGCTCAGGACTCTCCATGCTCTCTTCCCCTGCCCCCACCTCTGCCTTCAACTGACCCTTCCCTACTCCCCCCCCCCCCCCAAGCCTGAGCAGTGGATCCCTCCAGCCAGAGCAGCCAAGCTAACACCTTTCATCCTCTCCCCTCCCCAGGCGAGGCTTCTGTGAGTCTACTCCAGGGTGTGTGTCCATTCTTCAGCATCACTATACCATCAGCATGGGCCCCCAGAGATGGGGGCAGCGTTATTCCAGCCCTGTTCAGCCCCACACCACCTGCCCCCAGCTCCTGGAGATTACGGGGTCCATTCTGGGGTCCATGGTCTCCCTCAGCCCCTGGTGCCCAGTTCTGGGGTGGTGCGGAGACACCGGGAGGAAATCCCCGTGATCAGCCATGGGTGTTCCCCAGAGAAAAAAGGCCGAGGAGTTGGGGGAGTGAGGGCAGGCCACCTCCTGGCCCTGGGTTTCTCCTGGGGCTCCCAGCCCCACCAATGGGCTCAACCCAGAGGATGAAGTTGGCAAAGGCCTGGGAGGGGACGTGGGTGCTGGAAGACTCTCCATCTACACCTGACCATGTCTGTCCCGGGCCCCTGTGTGTGTAGCCAAGCCTGTGGGGATGTGGGCAGGGGGGAAGGTCTGGCCACATCGCAGAGGCCAGTGGTGCCCGAATCTCCCACCTGACCCCCTGGCTGGACATCACATCCCCCCTCCAGGGGACTCCAGGGTTTCTGCGGCTCACAGGTCCCGGGGGGGAAGCACTCTACTCCACTGCCCACCCACCCAAACACCCACACACACTCACACCCACACTTATTCATGTGTTGTCCTCAAGTCCTCAGGCTACATGAAGCTTGAGTCTGGGGTTGGGGGCCGGAGGCGTTGAGGTTCAACACCACCTCGGTGGAGGTAGGGGAGGTCTCGGGGCTCAGGCCTCTGGCCTACAGTTGGAGGTCATGCTGGGGGCCAAGTGGTCATGATCATTGGCTGGCTTCTTTGTCACCACCCAGAAGGAAAGCCCCTCTTGGATGGATGTGTTGTGTGTGTACATCTGCCCAACTCAGGCCTGGTTGTCTCTGACTCTTCAGGAGTCAAGACGTCTTTTTTTGCTTCCATTTCCCACACACATTCTTCCCTCCCTCCCTCCCTTCCTCTCTCTCTCTCTCTCTCTCTCTCTCTCTCACACACACATACACACACACGCACACACACCATGGGGGGATGGTCCCATGACAACCCGAATAGTCTCCAAGCAGCAGCCATGAGTGAAGTGTCCTTCAGGCTCCCAGAAGTTCCCTTTGCTGATCAGATGACATGGTGACACTGCCTTAGGCTTCACCAGATGCGTCCACGACCAGAGACACTAGCTTCGCGTGGTGACTTCCATCTCCCTTTTCCTTCCCTGCCTGCCTCCTCTCACACTGACCTGGCCTTGGCAGAGGTACAGGATAGCCTCTCTGGCTCTCTGAGCCCCTAGGCATCCATCCGTCTCCCCACTTCCATACCCAAGAGCCCCTCGGGCCCTGACCACAGCCTCCTTCTCACCTCTGTGAGTTCCTCCCGCCAGATGGCCAGCCCCTCCCGCTGGAACCTGGTAGGGGGCACTCACCCTGCTCAGGGTTCCTGGAGGCATGTGACCCCAAGCAGGTGGGAGGCAACCTCAGTTCCTTGTCCTACTTTTTTAAGTTTCCAAGGAGGGAGCAGCAGACACCAGCATGTCCCCTCCTCCTGGGCCCCAGCAGCCTCTCCCCCAGCAAATGGGAACCGATTGAGAGCACTCTCCTGGGGAGATCCGCAAAGAGACCCACAGAGAGAGTCAGAAGGGCATGCGACTGACAGAGAGATGGGACCTGGAAGCAGACAGACAGACCTTTACAAATAGGCAGCAGTTTCCATTACAGACGAGACCCCCAACAGGAACGGCCACAGCCGCACTCAAAGCTCCAACACACTTTGAGACCTTTCAAGAATCACCTGGCTTTTGACCATCTCAGAGCCACTTCTGTGTGTGAAAATATATACTTTGGGAGACGTCCCCCGCTCCCCTGTGGGCTTCTCCTGCTCCTCCCCCAGAATGTGGTCCCTCAGGGGTGGGCAGTCCTGAAAGCTCTAAGGTGGCCTTGTCAGGTGAGTGGAGCCAGGGGCCAAGGCCAAGGTCATGGGGGTCTGCAGATGACAGAGGTAAAGCCCTGCTTAGGGAGAGGGATAGCATCGATCCCCACCGGAAATGCCACGCCCCCTGAGACCCCTGTGCAGCACCCCGCTGACCCCAGCGGTTTGCCCAGAGAGCTCTGGCCGTCCTCAGGGGGCCCCCACAAAGTAACGAGAAGGGACCCCAGTGGGCCGCCACAGGGATAGGTCTATTTTCTCCTTTCAGGATGAATGTGCTGGTACTGACAACAGAGAACCCTGTCTTGGCCTCAGGAGCCTGAGTGGCAGGTGAACGGGAGCTCCCCTCTCGCACAGGCCACTCCCACCCTGGGCTCCCCTGGGCGGGGCTTGCGGGTGCCCGGCTCAGGCTGTCCTGGGGAGGGAGACAGAGCCCCCACAGCTTGGGGAAGGGTCCGTGTGTTCCCATGCCAACACAAAGTGTAGACACTGCTACTCTGGAAACCATGTGCTTTATTTGGAACCTCATTCTGAGGGAACCTCCCCCCTGGGTCATAGAAAAGCTGCAAACCACGTGGTTTGGTACAAGGCAATGGCTAAGGGACTGCAGGAAATCCCTTACCGCTGGGGCCCTCGTCCTCAGGGCCTCAGAATTCCCTGGTCATCCTGACTCTTGGCCGAGCTAGGCCTATGCAGCTAGGACTCCTGGGGTCCTGCTCAGCCCCCGGCATCTTCCTCAGCCGAGGAGTGAGAAAGTGGGTATGGAACAAGGGCCAGAGTCCCCACCCGAGGCCCGGGCCTCTGTCCTCCACCTCGGGCCAGCGGCACGGAGCAGCCACGGCTCCTCACATCCGCAGAGCCCTGTTGCTCCGGGTACGTGTCAGCTCTCGGGTGAGGGACCACGGAGAGTGGGATGCCCGCGCGGACAGGTGGGTGGCCGCGGGCCCCGCCCATCAGTACAGGTCTGCAAAGGGCTTGGAGTAGTTGAACATCAGGTAGTCCATGTAGTAGAAGTCGTAGGTGCGTTGTCTCTGCAGGGCCGAGAGCTGGGTGAAGTACTGGTGGGTGATCTGGGCCGTGGTCCGGGCCTCCTGCGAGTGCCGGTCTTTGAACTGGGGGAAGGTCAGGTTCCGCGGCGCCCGGATGAGGCTCAGGAAGAAGTTGGCGTCCTCCTCCATGCTCTCAAACTTGCCCACGAAGTCATAGTCGATGAGGCAGGGGCTGCAGAGCCGGCTGACGTGGTCCCAGTGGATGTCCATGCCCACGGGCCGGTGCACGTCCAGCAGGTACTGGACGAACTCGGGGAAGCGCACGCCGGAGCCCGTCCGCAGCGCCTCGCGAGAGGCGTTGGCCCGGTACCGGGCCAGGATGGCCTTGCCGAAGACAGGGTGGTAGTAGCTGTTGGGATGCTCGAACTTGTCGCGGAAGGCGGAGACCAGCCTCTCGAAGGGCTCGCGGACAAAGAGCATCTTGGTGTAGGTGCTGAGGCGGTGCAGGATGCCCTGGCGGTCGAAGGTGTCCAGCCGCCGGAGGGCGCCGCCGTAGTGCACGGTGTTGTGCTGGATGTCCGCGGTGGACGAGGCCAGCCCGGCCATCACCATGAGCACCCGCTTCCAGTTGGAGCAGCCCGCCTTGGGCACCTCGCAGTACAGCACCCGGTGGCGGTCCTCCACGAAGAGGCGGGACACGTGACGGGGCGTGACCGCCCTGCGGCTGCTGCTCGCCCGGTACTTGGCGCACGCCTCGCGCATCACCCGCTTGCGCTCCTGCTGGCTCCGCTGCAGGGTGACCCAGTGGCCGGCCGCGGCCCAGGGCGCCGGCCGCACAAAGGCACCGGCCGAGCCGTTGGCCGGGACGGCTGCTGCAGCAGCGGGCGTCTTCTTGATGAGCAGCCGCCGGCGGCGCTGCCGGGGTCGCAGACGGGCCCCCGTGTTTCGGGGGGCTCGAGGCCGGTCGGGTACCAGCAGGTTGAGGCCCCTTGGGGCCCGGCTGGACAAGTCTCGGGTGACCTTCTCCGTAGGGGCCTTCAAGTCACCATCCCGGGAACTGCCTGGTGGGAGATCCTGAGTCAAGAAGAGAAATGGTTATCAGGGTGGACACGGCAGCTGGGCGCTGCGGGTCACACAGGTCAGACGCTCACAGTGGCCGGGGTCCCTGCCCCCTCTGTGGCCTGAGTTTATTCCGGGTGAAGGAAGAGACTAGCTGACCCTGTGGGATTTGACCCCTCTGGTCTGAGCCTAGGTCCGGTCCCCAAAGACCCCCCACCCCTAGCTGGCCATGGTCTTGAGGCAGAGGTGCAGGTATCTTTTCAGCCACGAGATGGCGCAGGCCTCCCAGGAACCTGCACCTGGCGAGGCGAGCCGGCGGGAGCCGGAGGCCTGAGGAGGCTGGCGCAAATTTACTGCCTCTATTAGCACAAGTCCAAAGCTGCCATCCGACAGGAAAGGGAAATTCATGGGGCCAAAGCTGTGGGCTTTGTTCCCAAGGCCCCTGGGAAGGACCGGACGCATTTTTCTTTCCAAGAATGAATTCAACATGACCTCCCAGTGTTCTCCCCTGCCCTCCCCAACTTTCCCCAGGCTGCCGGTGCTGAGATTTATCTGACTCTCAGAACTCACGTTGTAGGGCTGCTGTGGCCTGATGCTGAACTTTATTCCTGAAAAGCAGAGAGGACAATATTAGCAGAAGTACCATGTGGCTCCCAAGGACCTGCTCACGGGCTCTTGATGCTGGACACGCGGGCTGCAGGGCACTGGGGGTGGGATCTGCGAAAAGGCAATTCAGGGGGGCAGAGAGGAGCAGGCATGGCTCAATGTGAGTGTCCCTCCACTCCTCTACCCACATGGAAAATGAGGGTGCAGAAAGATGTGGTCCCACAGGCTCCCAAGCTGATGACCTCTCGTATCTTACCTCCCAATGTGACCTGGAAGGTCTCGAAAGGTGCCCTGCCCAGGTGTGTCCACACATCTGCTCAGTGGAACAGCCAGGAATCTCATAGCACTGCCCCGCACCCCCACACAACCTCACGCTATCATTAAGCCATGGGGAAAGGACCCTTCAGAAAGCTCTGCCCATCCTCTCTATGCGTTGGCCAGCCCTCGATCTAGTCTATGTGGAGCTTCTGTACTCGGAATCCCACATACACCCACACTTTTGCACACACAGGCCTGGGAGTGGAACACATGCCTTCCCTTGGATGTGCCTCCCCACTGGCTCTGGGGAGTCCTCTAACCTAGGCATCTACTTCGAGATTTTGGCCAACTCGGCTGGCCCTGGGGCTCTGATGTGAGCTGGCCACCTCCTGCTCACGCTGGTCTCCCCCAAAGGGCTGAGCAGAGCCCAGGCGTGGAGTGATTGTCCGGCAAGCACTTGGCACTGGAGGAAGATGCAGACAGATAGATCAGTGCATTGCTGACCACACTCTGCAATGTCCCCCCCCCCCTTCCCTTGAGCTTCGCTGAGGCCAAAGTCACCGGGATAACAGGCTCTGGGGAAGTGAACCTTTGGTCAGAGAAGATGATTCTGCTTCACACTCTGGTTTGTTTTGGAGGAGGTCCTAGGGAAACAAGAGGATTTCCTTTGGGGGAACTTATTTCGGAGTCTCGGCCTCCTTCCCCCATCCCTGCCTGGCCACGGAGACATCAGGGCTTTTCCAGCTCTGGTGCCACGGAAGCGGCGGTTTCTACTCTGAGGCTTTGCCAAAGGCCACAGTCACAATCAGAACCAGCCACCCTTTAAACAAGCGAAGACTTGAACTTCCAGTTGGCACGATGGGGCACACCTGACCGAGTTCCGGCTGCTGCTGGGCTGTGTGTGCGAGATGTGCTGGGCGCCCAGCATGGGGCCCCATGGGGGTCCTGCCGTCTCTGTATACATGGTATAGGTCCAGTGGCTGCAGCCCAGCTGCTGAGAGGATATCCAGGTCCTCTGTCCCTGACCCAGGGACTCTGCCGATTTCTCCATGAGGTCCAGTCTTACGGGTTCAGCCACTGCTATGACCCTGACCTCATACTGGTCAGTCTGAGGATGTGCCTACACGTCCCCTTCATTCACTAGCTACCGAGGAGGTGGGGACGTGAGGTCACCCCTGGGCTGGAAAGCCGACATTCCCGGGGCCTACTGGGAACTTCTTCAAGTTCCAAACGTGGCACAAAGGTGGAACGTGGGCACGCTGCATGTTTCTTTTGTTGCAATACTTTTCTTTGATCCCTTTGGGCTGGGAACAGGGGTGTGCCCTTGCCTGGGCAGAGGACAGAGTGTCCGTACCTTCCTGGGCATCTCCAAGCTTATGGGCAATATGTGTGTACAGGTGGGGGAGCCCTGAAACAGGGCTTCCAGACTCTTCCACGGAGGCTGAGGGGGAGCTCCACATAGAACTGGCTGCACCCCTTCGGGCATGGGATGCAAGCAGTGGGTACTTGACCCTGAGACAGGAGTCTTTTCACATTGAGTCCCTCACCAGGGTCCCCTTCTCATCCCAGAGCATACTTCCCTCCTGCCAGCCCCCCTCCCCCCGCCCCTACCCTTCTCTGCCTCATTCCAGCCTGAGCTTCTCCAGCTCCTTTCTTTCTGACACACGCAGGTTTCCTCCTGCAGCCAGTGATCACAGGTCTCTTCACCAAAAGGGACTCACTGCACGTTCAGTTTTCCTCCACACTGCTGGGTTTCCTTAATTATTTTCTTCTGGTGACGGCAGCTGGCTCTGCTAAATCACCTCTCCTCCTCAGAGTCTCAGATACGGGAATTTACTCTGCTTGTCAATCCTGTCAACTCGTCAAGGTATGGTGGCACTTATTTATATTCCTTTTCTAGAGCAAATGAGTCATGCCAGATTTGGCCAAGAGTGGGACTCAAAAGCCACTCTCAAAAGGCACCCTGCCAGCCGGTGGAGCTGGACAAGGATGTGCTTATGGAGATGTCAGCCCTCACAGCTGTGATCTCCCGCTGGCCCTGTCCTCACAGCCTGGAGGGCGGTGGGCTGTGGGACCTGTCCCATTTTGTCTGTGCAGACTGGACAGAAGGGTGCTGAGCCTCAAGGGGGTTTTCGAGGTTGGCCCACTTGAAGGCTGGAGAGAACATTCCTGCTGGACGGAGCCCCGGTCTGGGGGAGTCCCTGACCTCTTGGCCACTTTTACCCAATAAAGCCAACTCGGTTGCAACTGTCCCCTTTGAAAAGAATAACTGTCTTGTGGAAAACCCAACAACAGATCTTATGTGGAGCCCGAGTTTGCCACAAGCTGTATGTTCTCAACCTTTCAACTTACCGCAGCTCACTTGGCAAAGACTGACCCTCTCCCATATGCCATTTTGGAAGAAAGACAGGAAGTTAATGAAGGAAATGTAACAGGCTCTGCCCCCTGCCAGGGGCCCACTGGCCCTACTTTTCCTGTGGAAGAAGCCACTCTTCCATGCACTGCTTGGATAAAAGCCAAAACAAAGATCACCCCTAGCTCTGAGCAAGTGTAGGCCTTGGGTGCCTTGAGGCTGGGGTCTGCATACCCCACAGTGGGCTGCATTCAGGACACTGGACAGCTCTGTGGAGTGACCAGGGAAGGAGAGCTAAGGGTCCTACGTCTGCTGCACCCACGAAGAAGGTATTGCCACCAGGAGCCACCAGACTCAGTGCCGGGGGGGGGACTTATGCCGGGGTGGGGGGGGGCGGCGGCGCTTGGCTTCAATATAACCACCACCAGCCCCTCCCAAGCCCTCGAATGGACATGCAATCAGATAAAAACAGTGGGCTTGCTGAGCAACACAAGCCACAACCCCTAGCCTCCTTTTCCATTTGATGTCACCAGTGTTGCCGCATACCTCCGCGGTCTCCCTCACCCCACCCTGCGGCAGAGGAATCCCAAGGCCGGTCATGTACATGCTCCACGTTCAGCGTCTGAGTTACCTGTCTTCTCCTTTCAACATAATGTTAACAATCTGTAAGGGAGCTTCATACCCTGCACGGTGAGAAAAAAACAACCACTTTCTCTTTCTGGACAGATGACATTTGCCGAGCGGTTGAAACACAGGCTGTACGGTAAGAGTGAGCATTGGTGAGAATAAACAAGGCGTGAGTTATTGAGACTGCCAAGTGGGCTCCACACTGTGAACTCTTCATTGGCTGAGGGTTTTCCTCTGAGTGTTTGGCTGAAAGCTTGCTGTTACCTGCCAAGGGGAGGCAGAGGCTGATGATGGTGTATGTGCCCAGTTTCTTATAATTAGGCTGTGAAGCCTGGGTCTGGGGCAGAGCTGCGGAGGGGGCTTCATGGTCACATGGGCTGCTGCCTCCTTCCGTCCGAGTCACAGGAGAGAGACCTGCTGGGTTCAATTCTAAAGCCCTAATCTCTGCTGCCCAGGACCCACAGAGGGTCAGGCTGTGTAGACCGGCGACACTGATGTGAGTTAAAACAGGATCCGAGTCCCTGGAAAGGGCTGGAAGTGCCACATGAACCCTTGGTTGACCACGTCTGAGGACAGCGACTGCTATTCTGGCTGCTCAAATCTCAGTCCCAGGTCCTGATAAGTGGGGAGAGGGTCCTGCTACCCTGAACGCTGCGGCCTGGGGGCAGACAGGGCTGCCCCAAAGGAGTCAGACCTGCAAAGGGAAACAGATGGGAGAACGGAAGGGGCCAGCAGGGCCCTGGGGCATGGGTGTGAGTCCACAGTCCCTGCTCTGTGCAGTCTCAGACCTGTGGTCCTTGCATCCTCAGAGCTACATCGAACTATGTACCCTGGATCTTCTGGTGGCTGTGCCTGCGTGGCCACCATCATCTGTTCTGTCCACCCACAGGTCCACTTCTGCTGCCCAACAGGCCAGGAAACTCCCAGGGCTTTCAGGCTGGCCTGAGCCAGGGAAGACACTGGAAACGAGGCCCCCACTGCATCTTGTTTCCCCCCATGTATGAGATACAGAGTCCAAGCTTCGGTCCCATCCCAGACTCCTGGCAGGCGTGTCTGCCAGATGAACAGTGTTGCCCTGCTCTGCTGTTCACAGAAGCTCCCGCACTGAACACATGTGCCGTGAGAAAGGTCTCTGTGCCGTGGGGCAGCCGGCAGGGCCCGGCAGCGTTCGGGTCCTCACGCAGTGGTGATGAGCCACAAGGAGTGAGGCAGGGATGCTGGCAGGAGAAACTGAGCCAGGAGGGTGTGCTGCTCATTGGGATCAGGGGAGAAAGCCCTGAGGGAACTGCCAGGCCCCGCTCCGCAGGAAGTACAGAAGGGCTCTGAATGAGGGGCTCAATTCGTCCTCCGTGGCCAGGCCATATATATGCGGGGGGTTTATTTTAAGGAATTGGCTCATGCAATTGTGGGGGCTGGCAAGACTAAAATCTGCAGGCTGGAGAGGCAGGGAAGAGTCAATGTCGTAGGACGAGTCTGAGGGTCCCCTGGAGGCAGAATTCTCTCCTCCTTGGAGGCCCTCAGTCTTTTCTCTTAAGGCCTTCAACTGATTAGACGAGGCCCACCCACATTATGGGTAACCTGCTTTACTCTAAGTCTACCGACTTAAATATCCACTACGTCTAAAAACACAGCTTCACAGCAACATCTAGACTGGTGTTTGACCAAACATCGGGGCACGGCAGCCTGGTCAAGTTGACACAAAATTAACTGTCACAAGGGCTATAATAATTTCTTAGGGCTTGCGGTAACAAAGCACCACCAAACTGGGTGGCTTAAAATAACAAACACAATTCTCTCACAGTTCTGGAGGCTATATGTCTGAAATGGAAGTGTCAGCAGGGCTGTGTTCCCTCCACAGCCTCTTCTAGCTCTTGGCAGCCCCAGACGCTCCCTGGCTTGTGGCCACTGAAAACCAGCCTCTGCCCCCATCTTCCATTGTGTGTGCCTGTCACTTTTCTTCTTCTTCAAAGGACACCAGTCATTTTGAATTAGAACCCACCCTAATGACCTCATCTTAACTTGATCGCATCTGCAAGGGCTCTATAAGGTCATATTCACTGGTCCCAGGGTTTGGGACTTCAACATAATTTGGGGGAGGCGACACAGTTCAACCCCTAGCAGGGGGTAATGTGACCTCAGGGGGCTTTAAGAGCACTCTAGAGGCAGGGCAGAAAGAGTCTGGAGGAGGTGAGAAAACATGTCCCCAGCTGATCAGTAGATTGTGTTAGTTCTCCATGTTCTTGGGCAAGGACCATGTCTTTTCTGTGTCGGACAGTCTGGCAAAATGCCTAGCACACAGCAGGAGCTCAATAAATGCTTGTGGAAAGGCTGGTGCTGCTTGGACTGAGAGCCGCCCCTGGAGGAGCTTCTCTAGCTCGGTCTAGCAGCCTGTCCACGCCACCCAGGAGGGGTGGTTAGATCTACGACGCACCCAATTGGCGGCCTCCCCTTGCCATCTGTGGGGCACCAGGCCAGGCCTGTGGCCCCAATGTGGCCACACCTCCTCTGGCTCTTCTCCCACCAGCTCAGGCTCTGCCCTTTTGAGGGGCAAACCCCTCATCGGCCTCTGATGCCTCATTGTGAGCCGCTCCCTTCCTCTGGGCAGGTTGTTAATTTATGCAGATGAGATGCAAAACTGAAGTTTAAACACACTCAGCAATTAGAGGGCAGCCTGGACTCAAGGCACAGAATTCAGATGGAAGAAGCCTCACAGAAGGGTCTTAAATTCTCACTTGTGATCACAGGAAAATCCGACTCATTAAATTCTCTGCTCGGGCTCCATGCACAGCCGTGCCCGCCTCTGCTGCCCAGGCCCAGGGCAGGGAGACAGGGTTCCCGGCTGCTCTGCGGTCAGAGTGTGGACCTCAGGGAGGGCCAGGAGCCAGGCCAGGAGCGCCCCGCCTCCCACCCCGGCAGGGCGGTGGGTGGTGCCCCAGGACCCTCTCCTCTTGCCTCAGCCTCTGTGGGTGGGCTTCTTCCCGTTGTTCGAAGACCACCAACCTCATGGTGAGGCGACACAGTAACCCCTGACCCTTGGCCCAGACCAGAGGAGGGGCTTCCCCTCCCTTCTCCTGGAGACTCCACTCGGAGTCATAGCTTTCAACAAGGGGTCGTGTATTTTAAAAGAAAAGAGAGCAAGAGCACAGCTGTGTGACCTTGGACAGATCCCTCGACCTCACCGAACGTTAGTTTCCTCATCTGTAAGATGGGATAAAAAAACACCCATCTTGCAGATCCATAAATGTGCAAATGAAACATGCACGGTGCCTGGCACGGAGAGCCCATGGGAGGGAGGCCGCCAGAGCCTGGGGCTCCTATCGCCGGGTCACCTTCACAGCAGCTGAGTTCCTCTGAGCCCAGCTCTTGCACCAGCGCGGGGACTCTGGGACCTGTCTGCAGAGGAGGGAAGCAGGAATCTTCCCGTCTCGGGCTGATGGGCACCTGACGGCTCTGACCACTTCTTGTTTTGTTTAGCGATTCCATTCCCTCGCCTCCGTGATTAGGATCCACGATTCAACTGGGTGGTTCTCTGTCAGCTCAGCCTGGGCGGTGAATTCCCTTCCGGCTGTCAGAGCGGGGCACTGGAGCTGCCTGTCAGTCAACCAGCCAGCCAGTTAGCCGGTCTGCAAACCCAACAGCTGTTCTACTTTTCCACACTCACCCATCTGCCCATCACTTGAAGGGATGTCCCTGAGCATCTCCCCCCACTCCAGTATGCCTGCCTATCCACAAGGAAGGGGTCCCCAGCTCCTGCTCCAAAGCTCTCCTCTGTCAGAGCCTGGGGGCAATTCCTACCATGTTGGGGGGGGGGTCGTGCCCCCCCCCCACAGGGGCCACGCACTGCACTGTACCTCCACGTGTGCATGTCACATGGAACCAACGAGGGACAGCATGCACACTGAGGGGGTGCATCACACTGCTTTTCTGTGCATGCATCCTGCCGTGTGATGCAGCGTGCTCTGGGTGGGGAGCGTGTGTGTTCACGTCCGTGCACAGCTTCAGAGAGTACGTGGCGCATGGCTTAGAACAGGTCATGCCTTTCCTGCCTTCGTGTGTTCTTTCAACACATGAGCCTGGAAGGATTAGCAGGAGCCTGTGAATGCTGCTGCAGGGGAGAGAGAATAAGTTTCTGACACTGGCCGGCTAAGCCCCAGTGCCCCCTGGCGGCCCGTCTCTGCCTCCCCTGCAGGCGACAGAACACAGCATGCTGGCCAGCACCGTTTGTCCATTCTCTACACACGGACTGAGCACCTGCGCGTGTCAGGCAGAGTCTTACACACCGGTGACCGTGTCCTGGCCATGAATGGGACAGTCATGGCCCTTGCCCTTGTGGAGTTTACGGTCTAGCCAAGAAATGAGGCACGGAGCAGTTCACGTGTGATGGTTGCAGGGGCGCGTCAGCAGGTGGCATGTGACAGGGGAGGGGTATCAGGTGAGGTCTCCCTAAGGTAGTGACAAGTCATCGGCGCCTGGGGGTAACGAGGGCCTTCCTGTAGGAGATCGCCTTGCACCATGAGACCAGGGCTTACGGGATGAAGGGACAGAGAGACCGAAGGGTGTCGAGAAATGGTAGCACGCTTGTGGCTGGCGGGGGGCAGCAACCTGGGGGCCCTATCGTCCTGGCAAAGACCCCTCGTCTTATCTCCTGAGGCCCAAGGGGAGTCTACAAAGGCTTTAAGCTGGCAGCTATTTGGAACTTAAGGACCATTCTGAGATGAAGAGCGGAAGACAGAAGCAGAAAGGGTGGTCCGCGGTTGTTGCCACCGTCCAGCAAGGACACGTGTGAGGCCTGAATGCCGGCGCTCATGGCAGAAGGCGGAGGAAGACGTGGCGAGTATTTCGGCAAGAATGAGCAGGGCGGTGCACGGTGAATGCTTAACCCTGGCTCCCTGCGTGGTGGGGAGGACCAGCTCTGTAGTGCTTGCGGATTCCTGTGGTGTAAACACTTCTCCATGGCGGATTTCAAGCTAGTGATGTGAACAGGGGGTTGGGCCCTTGTGGGCTGCTGGTGCAAGCCAGCTCTGGGTCAGTACCATCTGGGGACTGACTGGGAGCAGAATAAGGGAGATTCTGGTTTCTGGCTTGAGCAGTGGGACCCTGATGCCATTTCCTGGGGAGGGGGTGCAGATCCACATTCAGTTTGAGAGGTCTACGGGGTCTCCCAAGTGTAGACGTCCAGAGGGCAGACGGAGGATGCGGGAGAAGGGGATGAGCTGGGCGGACGTATGCGTGCAGGAGCACATCCCAGCCTGGGGTTGTCCGGGGCCTGGTGAGGGTGCGTGAGAGGAGGGGCAAGCCGGGCTGCGGCAGCCAATCAGAGTCTGCCTTTTGTCCAGAGCCCACAGGGAGCCACAGACTCAGGTTCTGGGCGACTGTGGCCAGGTCAAATGGCACTCCTCCTGCTTGGCTGTCAGGGGCCTAATTTGGTGTAAGTATCGGTGAATTCCCACCAGAGGTTTCCAAGAAATAAAAATGAGTGAGTCATGCGGGAGCCTGAGGCTGCCTCTTTGCAGGGGGAAGTGCCCGCGACACCAACTGGCCCAGCCCCGTGACGGGCCCTTCTTCACTGGAACCCAGTTGGGCCATCAGAGGCCGCCGGCGGGGCAGCCTCATTCCTGTGGTGGCCCCGTCACAAGATAATGATCGGTCCAGCTCTGGCTGGCTTCAGGATGTGTCGTTCCGGCTGCGGCGTCAATTACTGAGCTGGCCTGTGGCTGTCAGACCCGTCACAGCCGCTGCCTGCGATACCCTGAGAGCCGCTAAAGTAAATCCGTTCTAGCCGATGCTTCCTTGGAGCTCCCCACTCCCCAGCCACCCTGGGCCTGCTGCAAAAGCCGCTCTGTCCTGAGGGACGCACTCCAGGCCCCCCCAGGGGTGGGGGTGGGGGAGTCAGGCTCCTGGAGGCGGGCCCACAAAGGGGCTGCCTAGGGGGCTCAGGGACGGAGGCGCCCCAGAGGCCGTGCACACGTGGTCACCCCTACTGCCCACCGATTGCACCCAGAGGGGCCCCGAGCCTGGGCAGCAAGCCCTCCCTCCCAGCCTGACTCCGGCAGCTGCAGCTTTAGGCTCTCCAGTACCACAGAGACCGTGGAACGGCAGCTGCATTTCAGGGATCGTCCCGTGTGCCCCTGAGCAGAACAGAGCCTCTGGCGACTCACAGGTCACCAGGCTAAGCCTGGAGTTGCTTGGAGCACTTGCGGGCAGGAGCTGGCAGTCAGTCCAGCTGATCCCTGCCATGCGCCTGGATAGCTGCAGTCCATATCTGAGAGGAGATGTGACTCCCGAGGCGCGGCCTTGAATGTCAAGTCACATCGAACCAAGGAACTGGGCCCCCAGCAGCTCAGGGAGCCTCTGGCCAGCTTCTCTGAGGGGCAAGGCCTGGAGTATAGCAGTAATCTTGGCCTTGGTGGATGCTGACTGTAGGGGACACCACCGTTGCTGGACATCCAGCCAAGACCCACCTCCTTTCGCTTCTGGCGGGCCAGCCCTTGCTTCTGCCCAGCCCGGTGCCCTGGGGTCCGGCCAGCCGAGGGCCACACTGGGCTGGCTGTGGCCTGACCGCAGCCAATCTCAGGCCATCCTATCCTCTCACCACTGTGTGGTGGGCTGGGCTCCACAGCCACATCACACACTCACACAAAGACTCACAGCCCCCGGCTCAGGGAAGGTGACCAGTTCTGGGGCACTGACAGCATGGCTGAGATAAGACGGAGGGCCCTGCCAGCTGCATATTCAAAGGTCTTTCTAGAGGCAACTGGGGAACGGCCCAGAGAAGAGTAAGGCCTAAAGGAAGGGCAAAACTGGTTAGGATTCTTACATCCTAACACAGGTGAGAAATGGGGTGCCTGAGCTCAGGCAGTGTGGGGAGATGGGAAGAGGAGGGAGGGCTGCCGGGCTCGGTGAGCCAGTGTGTGAGGGGGAGGGTAGGAAAATGTCTGTCCCCCCCCACACACTGTCACAGGGAGGTCCAGGGGGACAGAGGGCTGATAGGGGAGAAGACCCGACCCCGAGGTAGGCCATATCGACGCAGAGACACGAGCTTGAGTAAGGCTCGCAGACAGAAGCTCTCAGCTGGCAACAGTGCAGAGCGTGGGTAAAAACTGTCCAGACACAAACCATGCAGCCCAGCCCTGCGCCTTCCAGCATCCTTGAGAGCACAGCCAACATAACGCCGCATAACAACACCCTCGTTAGCTCTGAGCACAGGAATATTAAGTAGAACCAAACCCTGCAAATGTCATCCAGAATTTTCACAACTGTGATGTGCACTGAGAACTTGCCGAAGTCTTTAAGGCAACCTCTCGGCCGAGACCCTGGGTCCACTCCCGTCTCCAGCGTTTTGGGGGGACGCCTCCTTAACTATGAGAGGCCCCATCTGCTGGGAGCCCAATGCCCTTTGCCAGGGTGGGGCGGGGCTGCCGGGCTTCTGGAAGGCACTGTCTGAGGTCTCTGAACCTTCCCTTCAAGCTCAGCAGGTGTCTTCAGGAAATGAGAGCCGCCGGCCTTGCAGATGGAGCCTGGTCCCGTGTAATGGCTGCTCGAAGGTGGTGGGGGTCTCTGTGAAAGAAGGAGCTGGTGACGGTCCTGAGCTGTTTTCCGGCTTCCTTTGAAGTCCGACCGGCGGCAGCTCTCAGGACGACGTGAGCCATCGCAGGCACAGAGACGACCCCACCCGGCTGCGTGTTTTTCCTGCGGAATTAAGACTCTCCCGTCTTCCAGACGACCCGGCGTGTGTTTTGGGCACCTCTTTGCAGTTGTGAATATGCTATTCCAAGAAACAAAAGAAGCCCGGCTTGTGCCTTCGGCTTTCCACGCCTGTGTGTGGTGCGTATGAGGCGCTGCTGGTGGAGGTGTGTGTATGGGCCGTCCGCTCTAGAATTAATGATTCGCGAGCTGGGCGAGAGCTGTGCAGCCCACCGAGGCGTCTTCTGCAGGATTAAACGTCATTCCTTCTAATGACTTGATTTATGTCTGGAGGTTTACAGCTCCAAACAAAATATTGTGATGATGGCAATAAATCACGCCGGGGCTGCTTACAAACGGCAACGAGCATGTTTTCTGTTTGTTCAGGAGGTGGTTACAGAGCGAGGGGGTGCTGTGTAGGAGCACAGGGAGAGCACAGGACACATGGGGTGTGGGGGAAGTGGGCAGCGTGAATGGGGTGCAGCAGGCTTTGAATACCCGAGGCTTTGTGAGAATTTGCGATTGGAGACAGTGGGGATTTTGGAAGAGTGGGACGTGTACAGGAAGGGCACTACCCTGGGTGCTGGGGGCAGTCATAGGTGGCGGACCTCCTGAGAATGTCATTTCCAGCTTTCAACCGCTGTCTGCCCGGCTGCATCCCTAGCGAAGAGCATGAGCTAGCTGAGGTCAGGGCAACGGATCCTCCCAAGGATGACACCTTTCCTCTGCGCTCAGGACAGCTTCTGGAATACACCGGGGCCATCTTCTAGTCTGCAGCCCCGTCTTGGGCGGGGAGAGAGCAGGATGGGTCAGGCTAGAGCCGCTCTGTAGGGCTGAGCTCCTCAGGAGAGTGAGGACCAATCTGGCTGCAGACAGGCGCCCCTGGGCTGGCATCTCTCACTCAATCAGTAGAGAGTGATCGCTTCCCACCGAGACCTCACCCTGCCAAGAAGAGCTCAGAGGAACACTGACGTCAGCCTCAAGGTTCAGGAAGAAACTGGCAGCTCCCGTCCTTGGCTGAAGTATTCTGTCAGAGACACCGTCACCCATGCCCCCAACATCTGGGACAGGCTGACCTTGTGAGGCAGGGCAGGGGCTGGGGAAGGCGTGGCGGGGGGGGGGGCGGAGGGCACAGTGCAGCAAGACCATTCCCGCCAACCAGCTACCGCTCTGTTCTGGCCAGAAGTCTGTGAGAGCAGGAGCCTCCTCCTCGGTGAAATTAATCCTGTCCCTGGCATCTAAGCCCTGGGAAAGAGGATGGGAGGAGCTAGAACTGGGATCAAGTGTCAGGGAGGGTCTATTCATCCCAGGGGAACACAGCACGTCTCTTCGAGGCAGAGATGTGTCGTCCTCAGAAGAGCCCACGGCCTAAAATGCCACATCAGAGACACTGCCTATAAGAAGTCGTGTTACAGGGTGACTCAGGAATGCTGGGCACTGGGAGAAAGTGATCCTCACGGCACATTTAACTGGCAAGTGGGGGTGGGGGGAGTCTCGTGTGTTGTGCAAGGGGTGTCCTCCACGTCAGATGTGATGGAGCACGGGTGATGGGAAGACGGCATGTGGGTGGCACACTGGTGGCAGCTGGGCGTGTGGGTGGGTGGATGGTGGGTGGTGGGTAGACGGTTCGAGATCCAGAGGAAAGGATTTGAGACAGAGGCCAGGCAAGCGCTAGGGCTGGACAGGTGGGTAGCTGGAGAGGAGACAGGGATGGGGAAGCCACAGGGCCACAGACAGGCTCCAGTCCAGCCCCGCTGGCTAAAGGCACAGCCTCTGGTTGTGCCTTCCCTGGAGGCAAGAGGGACAGCTCCAAATCGAAGGTAAGCCAGGGTCCCCAGTGACCCCCTTGAGCCCTGAGGGTACGTGTCTCGCTGTTGCGAAAAATGACCCTTCCCTTTCCACCAAACACCAGAAGCCATCTCCGACGGCAGAAGACAAAGCTCTGCCCATCTTTGATTAAAACAAGGGCAAAAATAAAATGCTGTTTGTTTTCTGAAGTCTGGCAAATTTTGATAACGAAACCCTTAGAACGTATAATACCGAAACCTTTCTAATTCCAGGCAGATAAGGAATAATGGTAACGTTATTTCAACTTCAGAAGCAAGAAATAACCTTTTATCACCTAATTTAACAATGTTACTGGGAAAATATGTTAGGAGAATGTAAAATGCTATTTAAATGATAAAATATGCTGTCTCGGATGGCAAGGGTTTTAATTGCCACGATCAGAGTCCACACACACTTCCACGCCAGCTCTGACAGACACTGCTAATGACGGTGGCCATAACGAGGCGCGGCGGATGGGGTCACCACCGATTCTGCCATCTCTCCTGGGAGCTGCCAAACCCGACAGCTGCCCGGGCTTCTCGGTGCTCATCAACATCACTGCCTTGTGAAGTATGAATCGGTTCCGATATTAATATTAATCGGCCGACACATTAATATTAATCAGCTCATATACACTTCCCATGACAACGAGAGATAAAGGAATCTTATTATGTGGTGGATCAGGGAACACGGAATATCTAAGCGTACTTCCTTGGGATGCACAGCATAAAGGAGCCTAAGCCTCTTAGGCATGTCGTCTCCGCAGAGAATGGACCTGGGGTGCACGCATGGGCAAAGTCACAAGCAGGGAAAGTGAATTCCTCTCCAAGGGGCAGGGAGGTGTTTCTCCCCAGTGGGTGAGCAGGTTGGGGGGACGGTGGCGGGTGTGGGAGGCTCCCACAGCCCTTCCGCGTGGGGCGCGATCTGCAGGACCTTCTCCGGGGACCAGCAGGCTGCACAGAAGTGGCCCCCGGACTATCCAAAACAGGACAACTCTGCCCTGACCCCCAACCCACCTGGCCCTGGTGGAGGGGAAGTGTTGCTTTTGTATTTGGTCATTTGGGGCCTGGTGGTGCTTGAGGACAGAAGGGCAGCTAAAGGAAAGCTCTGTGCTCTTAGGCATTTCAGCAGGCTTGGTTTTACTATCCCTGTTCTGCATGAGAGCAATGAGTCTCAGGGAGGTCGGGTGTCCCGCCCTTGTCCACACCGCTGGTTGGCTGGGTGGGTGGCAGAGCTGGGGTCGGGGCCATACCTGACTCTGTGCCCTCGTTCTAACCATCAGGTAACTCGGGGGACAGTGGGCTGGCCAGGGAGGAGGTCACAGAGGTCTCAACACAGCCATCACAGGTCCGAACGGGCACCGGGGGTTCCTCCTGGGGTTCCTCAGGAGGCCAGCCTGGCGGGCGGTGGCGGGTGGGGGGGAGGCGGAGGTGCAAAGGCAGCGTCCTCTCCGCAGGGCTTGCTTCCCGGCACCCTCACTTGCAGACGGCCTCCACAGGCAAAGGCACATCTGAGCACGATTAACATTTTAAGCACTAATTATTTTACTTGGGTGTCTAAGTCTGAGGATCCTTCAATTTCAGTATAATTGGAGAAAAATGGTCATCAGTTATTGAACAGCAGGGGGGCGGCTCCATGCTTCCCCAACACCAAGCCGAGCCGAGAATCATCCGAACATATGGGTCCCCGAAGCAGCCGCCGGGCGGCCGTGCCAGGCGAGGGTGCGGTGGGCGGGCCTTGGGCACCCTGCCCCACTGTCCCTGACATCTGGTGGGAAGGCTTTCGGGCCGAGTTAATGACTCGCCTTTTTATCTTTTCCATTTTGTTCCATTTTCTGCAACAGCATCTGTTGCAAGAAAACCAAATGCAAGAGGAAATGGGATTCATTATTAAAAGGAGAGCTTATAACGTCCCCTTCACTCCCCCTTGTACTTGATAATAATCTGAGCTCATAATGAAATCCTCGGGCCCTCCCTGGCACGGCTAGAAGGGTTGCAGGGGTTGGTGGGGGTGCACTTGCCTGCTGAGGGACGGGTGCTATTCTGGAAGGGAGGCTCAGTGCGAGGGGCTTCGGCCCACCGCCCACTACTGCCTCTCCTCTCCCTGGGGGGTGGGTGCCTGGTGTCCAGCGTCTCATGGGAGAACCATGAGGTTTTGGTGTCCAGACTTGTGGAAAACTACAAAGGAGGTTTTATTTTGCTTCGCCTATTTTTTTCCTTTGGTCTCCTCTGAGCAACCAATTAAGAGGATGAATAGCTCTGGACCCCTGACAGGGAGACTGAGAAGGTGGGCCTCCCGGAGCCTGGCTGCTGGTGCGGGGGGTGGGGGGGGGGTGCGGCTCTCTCTCCCTCTGGGAAGCCTCTGTGGACTGCCTGGGGGTGGGGGCCCAGAGGGAGGAGTGGTCTAAGACACAGGCGGCCGGTAACTCTGGCCTCTCCTCAGGGACAGGCCCTCAGGCCCAGGTAATCCCAGAGGGCAACGAGCAACAGACTCCGAGGAGGCAGCGGTCTGTCCCCCTTGGTGACTTTGCTGGGGCCAGAGCCCCCGACGAAGGCATCTAGCTTTGCATCCTCCCAACCCTCACCGTGACCCCTATGATCCCAATCACTGACTCCAAGAGGGTCTCCTAAGTGACCCATGCTGTCACCATCCCCCTCAGCACACCCTGCTTGGGTCCCATTTCTCTCTCAGGTTCCAGACCTGTTTGCCTCTCCTTCTCGGGGAGGGTGCCCATTTCTTGGGCAGGCCTGATGCAGAGCCCCCTGACGCAGGGGCTGGGTCCTTCCAGGACTCACCCCACTGGCATGTCTCTGAGCAATGTGGTCCCTCAGTCACATCAGGGAACCTGGGACCTGGGGTCACCATGAGCACCGGCTCCAGGCTTCACGGAGGCGCTCAGGCCCTATGGGACTCATGCGATGCAGCTCGTGAACAGATAGAGGGCAAGAACCACTCAGAGATCCAGAGTGCCTGCCACGGCGCCTTGCCTGACCTGTGCAATGACCCCGGCCCTTTCGTGACCCTGGCACTGTGTGAGCCCAGGCACAGTGCCCTCCACAAAGGCTCCTGCCTCCCTTCCCAGGAGTGTAAGCCTGGCCTAGAAGGCTGGTCTCCTGTCTCCGCAGCCCGGGGCCTCTGGGAGGTGCACCCACTCACCACACCCACGGTGCCTCAGAGGAGAGATGTGGCAGGACACCAGCCTGCTTGTCCACGGAGGAGAGGCTGCAGCACCTGCCCGAGTGACCAGCCCCACCGCTCTCTGCTCTCACACCCACCCAGCCGTTCTGGTCAGCGTGGAGGGCTTTGATTCCAAGCCCCAGTAGCCGAAAAGATCCTGGTAGCCCTGGGCTCTTACAGAAGCTCATGAGGTCAGTGTGATTTTGACCCAATGGGACACATGAAGAAACCGAGATGCACACATGTTAAGCCACCCAAGGGTGCACAGCTGGTAGATGGCTGAGCCAGGATTTGAACCCAGTTGTCTTTGGCCCCAGGGTCTGTGCTCGCCACCTGCTGCTTTCTCATGGTGCTGGGCTGGTGGCGGCAAGGTGGGGCCCTGCTGAGCATGGGACACGGGCTGCCCTCGCCTCCTCGCCTCAGTGCTCAGCACCCCTCCTCCCCACAGGGGCCTCTCGAGTGCTCCCCTCGGGGTCGGATTCTCCTTGTGGCTCTCCCTCCAGTTGCAGCCCAGGCCTTAACAGAAACAGCTTCCGGAACTTCTCTGATGCCCTCAGGTGTCTGTGCGTACCTGTGGGACATGAGCTTCCCAGCCTGACTTCTTTCTTTAGACTCTCTTTGTTCTCTGCTTTCGGTCCTGGCTGCCTTCTGACTGCGGCCCCTCCTCCCTCCCTGCATGGGCCCCCAGTTAATGAAGGTGGCCTGAGCACCGAGCATCCTCATAGAGCCGGTGGCCAGCAGCAAGTTTTCTGTCTGCGGCCTCAGTCTCACCATCTCTATAATGGGAAATCAGTGGCTTTGTTCCCAAAGACAAATGTGTCTCCCAGAGGATAGGACGATGTGAACGACCTGGCCCACGCACGGGCTTGGTGAAGGAACACGCAGGAACCCCCCGGTGTGTTCACACAGTAAGAGCTCCTGGGTGTCCCGATGTGGGCCAGACGCTCTATCTCCCCCTCCTCAGCTGGGACCCCAGCCCAGGCTGCCAGCAGAAGTGGAACCTTGAGAAAGGAACGTTCTGCTGAAGGGGCACCGGGGCTGCTGGTAGGGACAGAGCCGCAAGCCCTCCTGCCCCAAGTTGTGGATCCGCTTCCCGCTGGCTGTGGGGCCACACCCAACGTGCATGTGGAAGACAGACTGATGGCAATGAAGACTGGAGAGAGCTTCTCCTCACCCACAGCAGGTGGGAAGCAGAGTGCCTGGGGCAATTGAGACTGCGGATTTTTCAAGGTCCAAATGTATCAATGGCCTGGGTTTAACAGCCCCACCAGGTCCAAAGAAGAATTGCATGGATGTGGGGGTCGGGGGGGTGGGGTGGGAGGGGAGGCCTGGGCTCAGGCCAGAGGGCAGCTCTCCCCTTTGCCAGGGTGGGAGGGGACACCAGACAATCCATGGCCCCTCATTCATTTCTCCCTGCTGCCCACCCTGAGGAAAAATGGCGGGCTCCATCCACGGCCACACCGCTCCCCCAGCCCAGAGCTCGTCAGGAGTGTGAACTTGGAAGTGCGGCCAGCCCAGCCCAGCCTTCACTGGCTTCTGCGTCTCCACCAAAGAGCCATGCCCCATAGATGTGTAGGGGAAATCAAGTTCAAGGCTTAAAGGGTTTCCTTAGAATTGTTTTTTCGCGAAACATTTCATTCATGCAAAAAAAAAGTACATAGTGTACAAAATATACACATAAAGAAATATACATATAAAGTAAAAAGAATAAGAACAGAAACACCCAGGTCTTAGTCACTCAGTTTAAGAAACAGAGCTGTATCATACCACAGAGGACCCCTCTGTGCCCCTCTCAGACATCCCATCCCTCTCCAAACGGGGGTACTCACTGAATTCTGTGTTAATCCTTCTCTTGACTTATTAAACAGTATTATTTGCATGTGCTTGTACCCCTAAGCAACTTATCATTTACTTATTACATTTTTTAAATGTTTACTTTTGAGAGAGAGAACAAGAGAGAGAGAGAGAGAGAGAGAGAAAACGAATGGGGGAGGGGTGGAGAGAGGGAGACAGATGATCCGAAGTGGGCTCTGAGCTGACAGCAGTGAGCCCGATGTGGGGCTTGAACTCACGAACCGTTGAGATCATGACCTGAGCCGAAGTCAGATGCTTAACCAACTGAGCTGCCCAGATGCCCCTATCATTTATTTTTGCAACATAGCTTAGAACTGGCTACAGTGGGAGTATTTACACCACAGAAATGAGCAAATGCCATCATTTGCTTGTCCCTTGCCTCCAAAGCACATTAACCACCACGGGGCTGGTTGTAGACCACCTCCAGGAGGAAGGCATCACCTTCCAGAAGCAGCTCCTGTCAGCGGAGGTCAAGTCCCTGATTAAGGGCACAGCTGTGAGCCATTAGCAGCCTGCACAGCAGCGGGGGACAGGCACACCCACCAGGAAAGCAGATCCGGGCAGGGCACCCACAGCATCTATTATGAGTGATACCAAGGTGCAAACTTGAAGTGACCCCACAAATCAGTCCACTCATTTTTTATTCTGGGGCTCAGTATTTACAGGCCACTCCCTGGAGTCAATCACCTCTGCTTTTACCAGAGGTATTCCCAACCTGAAATTATTTATGACTCGACATTCAGGGAGGAAAAGCAATTTTCTCAAAATGTCTGATGTCATGATATATTGTCCCTTTGATGTGCATGTGCCAAGAACGATGGCTCTGTAGGTCTGCCCCTCAATTACAAATTACCCCGAATTAAAAACGAGAATTAATACTGCGTGGCAGGATGCTAGCTCAAGTAGCATCCAAAGAAAATGCCTAGAGCATCTTCTGGAAAAATACATGGCTTGGAAGAAATTACGACATGCACCAGGGCTTTGGTCAGATCACTGCTGTCTAGGGTTCCTTCGTAAAGTGATACTGGAGTGCAGGGTAGCCGTTGGCCTCCTGGCTCTTGGGGTCCTGGCCACGCCTGGCCACATACCTGTGTGCAGGTCCCAGCACCACTTCAATAAGGACAGCGATGCCTGTGTCCAGGTGTGCTGTGACAGTGAACTCTAAGAACATGCCCACCAGCAGGGGAATGGATAAAAAGTATGGCGTTTCCGTACAATGGAATGCTCCTGTCCATAAAGAAGAAACAGACTACCAATATACACATGTGACAATGTGGACGATGCTCACAAACATGCGGAACAAAAGAAGCCACACTGTCCACACTGTGGGGTCTCACCCACAAAGTTCTACAACAAGCGTAACTGATCCCTAGAGAGAGAATAAGACAGGTGGCGCATCGGTGCCGCGGGGGATGGGGACAGAAAGGGGTGAGCAGGAGCACGAGGGAAGGTTCTGGGGTGAGGGAAATGTTGTATATCTTGAGTGGGGTGATGGTATACATTTCTCAAAGCTCACAATGAAGGTGTTTCCCTGTATATAAATTATACCTCAATTAAATTGCTAAAAAATTGTATGAGCGGATTTTAGAACTCTAAAGTGCCGTGTGAAAAAAAAAAAAAAAAGCTATTTCAGTTTTGCAGACGTCGTGCTTGTATCTCAGAAACCAAACGGCAATACCTGGAAGGAAAAAGCTTTTATAGAACTGAAAAAAGAACCGAATTCAATAACATCAGCTGCAGTTAACTTTCAATGATCCTTGAGTAAGCAAAGCAATGTGGAAAAAATACTCCCCCCACCCCCTCCGCAACCGAAGCCTTGGGCAATCCTTGCCAAAGGTGGGACAGAGCGGCCAGGTGAGTGGGGGCTGGGAGCCAGAGGTGAAGGTTGCAGTCATGAAACTGGGGGGGATGATGGGGTGCACAGCCACGTTTCCCTCCAGAGGTCAGTCACCTCAACTGAGGCTGTATCTTTATCCTGGGGGCTGCCTGTAACCAACAATGGGTTGATGTGGAGTAAAAAGGCTCAGACCTCTTGCATCAATTCAGGACAACTCTTCTGGCCCACCCAGCTCCAGAGCTCCCTGTGGGACTGGCTGGCTACGTCACAGTCCGGCTTCTTCGCCTGCCCAATTGCTTCCTTCTCTCCCCCCACAGGTGTCAATTCCATTGGAAACCCCCTCCTATACACTCCCTGCACCTCCCCTGAGTCTTCCTCCCCAGGAATGTGGCACTCGGTGCCAGTGGTCTGAAAACGCAGATGCTAAGATTTAAGGTCAGACTAGAATCGCCTGGCAACCAGCCACCAATGAGGACCCCAGACCTGGCTGTAGGTGGAGCACAGGCAGCCCCTGGCAAGACGCAGGAATGTGATTGTCAAAATTTTTCCTGCGGGTGAACTAGGACGGCATGCCAGCGGAAGTGCACTGGTGTGTCCCAAAATGTATCAAAATGATGGGGCGCCTGGGTGGTGCAGTCGGTTGGGCGTCCGACTTCAGCCAGGTCACGATCTCGCGGTCCGTGAGTTCGAGCCCCGCATCAGGCTCTGGGCTGATGGCTCAGAGCCTGGAGCCTGTTTCCGATTCTGTGTCTCCCTCTCTCTCTGCCCCTCCCCCGTTCATGCTCTGTCTCTAACTGTCCCAAAAATAAATAAACGTTTAAAAAAAAAAATTAAAAAAAAAAGTATCAAAATGTTGAGAAATATGGGGCAAATGGTAATTGAGGGACAATGGTATTGGTTGGCTATTGCCTCTTTGGCAAGCTATCAAGAGACTTGTCCTCTGCAGCAAGAGGACAGTTGCGGGGCTTAATGGTAAGAGTGGCTGAGCTGCAGAGAAGGTGAATTCTCAGCAGTGTCGGGTGCCTGATTAAGAAGGACTGGGACCCTGAGAAATGGGGTGGAGACACCTAGATTGTTGTATGTGAAGAGGAACGGGACCACACCCAGAAAGAGGTGAAGGACCTGGAAAACAGGTGCTGGCAGGAGCCAGGAGTGTTCACCAAACTTGATTCTGAGGGTGTCAGATAAGCAAGCAGAACATAAAGTTGGATAAGGAGGAATACTTCATAGGGGAGCATTCTCCTGGCATACAGGATTTAACAGCATGGCAAGGACCCCAGATGATGTTGGTAACACACTGCTAGGATGCTCTTGGAAACACAGAGAAGACCATGGCGCACACCGAATGAAGCAGAAATGACAGAGCTACAGTGGCAGACACTGGATGAGGAGCTCAAAGCACTCTCAGAGGTGATCCATGAAAAGGTGGTCAACCCACCACGTGATGATGTTCTGTGGGAGGTCCTGGAGGCTACCCCCTTGGCTAAAGCAATAGAGAATTCACTGGTGAGAGCGACACCAGCATCGATGAGAAGCTCAGAGGCGGCTCTCCTCTGTAGGATGGGGCTGAATGTGGGAGATGCCATCGCAGACCTGGATTCCCAGATAACAATGGGGGGACGATAGGATCTTGAAATGATAGAAGCCACATGGCAGTACTTGGCCAACATAAATGAATCTTAGTGAGCAGCACTGTCGGTGTGGCAGCCAAGAGGAACTGACCTGCAGTGAGCTATGAAGATAGTTACTAAAACATGACCACCCTAAGGGCAGGAAAGATGCGTGGCCAACAAAGGAATTTATTATTATTATTATTATTATTATTATTATTATTAGAGAGAGAGAGAGGTAGGGAGAGGGAGAGAGAAAGAGAGAATCTTAAGCAGGTTCCACACTCAGCATAGAGCCCGATGCAGGGCTCAATCCCATAACCTTGGGATCATGACCTGAGTCGAAGTCAAGAGTCAGTTGCTCAACTGACTGAGCCACCCAGATGCCCTTAAAGGTATTGATCCACACATATAACCAAAAGATGTCAGGGATGAAGAATCAGGAGGCTAAGGGCAGCTGTCCTAATAAAAGGGTATGTATGATCCCTTGGTCAGTTTTCAGATCCAGAACCAAATGACTTAAGGAGAGGTTAGGTCCCCAAGAAGAAGTCTATAACATCATGGCAAGTGTAAAAAGTCAAGTTTCCCCAGTCCTTCCCCAAAGTGACATGTAGCCATTTATTTGGTTAAGTATACACTGTGGGGGAAGGGGTACACCCAAACATTTCTAGAATTGACATTTACACATGGGGATTTGATCTTTGGGAATCTGTAGGGTCACTGTAGCCTCCTGGTAGAGTGAGAGCATACAGAGGTCAGGTAAAAAATGGCCCAAGTTGGGTTCACAAACTTCCCTACTGAGTGATCATTCTCCCCCAGTCCCTGGATGTATAATTGGCAGAACGCCCATGTCCGTGACCCCTGGGACAAGAGCTATCATAGTCAGGAATGCCTAGTGGAAGCCTTGGAAATTTACTCATCCCCTGAACCAGGATATTGAATCAAAGGCAGTATTACTAGAGGAATGACAGAGATTAGTACTACCTCTAAAGACCTAAAAGTTCAGGGGCACCTGGGTGGCTCAGTTGGTTAAGCACCGACTCTCGATTTTGGCTCAGGTCATGATCTCACGGTTGTGAGAGTAAGCTCCGAGTTGGGCTCCACACTGGGCATGGAGCCTACTTAAGATTCTCTCTCTTTCTCTCTCTTTGCCCCTCCCCTGCTTGTGTGCTCTCTCTCTCTCTCTCAAATAAACAAAATAAGATAAAATAAAATAAAATAAAATAAAATAAAATAAAATAAAATTCACCAGTCTTGTCCCTACATAAGATGAATGGGTTCTGGAAGAAGACAGATGACCATGAACTCTATCAAGCTTTAGCTCTAATTGTAACCACCGTGGCAGGTGTGGTATCTTAGCTAGAGAAGATTACGTGGCCTCAGATATGCGACCACTGCTCTAACAAATAGGTTCTTTTCCATCCCTGCCAAAAAGGAGTCCCAGAAACAGTTCACACTGACTTGGAATGGACAACAGTAAGACATTTATAATTTGCTCCGAGGCTAATTTAACTCTCCTCTGCTGTAATATTGTCCCAATAAACTTCCTGCACACAAATCTCTGTCTCAGAGTCTGCTTTCCCAAGGAACCCAACAGGCGACAGGCTAAAATAGAAATATAGCTTTGTGGTCCGAGGCCAACCCTAGTCCAGGGGCTGGCAGCACTGAGGTCACAGGTAGAGCTGACTTAGGCAGGACTATGTCAGATTGAGGAGCTCAAAAGACCATATTCTGGCTGGGATCTAAGCCGGACCAAGAAACAGAGCAATTAGCGATTAAGTGATCAAAACCAGACTGAGTCCTGGCACACAGAATTCTCTGAGAATGGGACCCTGTGGAGGCAGCTCGGCCAGCTGAAGGAAGCAAGGCTGCTTTCAGGACAATGGGCAGCACGTAACGTTTAGGTGGGGGTTTAACCCCACGCTCTGTTCTCCGGTTCCCAGGGGCCCTTGTAAATGGAAGATGTGAAGTCTGTCGATACCCTGGAGAGCCTATGTGAGGTTGTGGCCATCATCATGATTCACCGAAATGGTCACAAGC
Source organism: Leopardus geoffroyi (assembly GCF_018350155.1). Classification (NCBI taxonomy): domain Eukaryota; kingdom Metazoa; phylum Chordata; class Mammalia; order Carnivora; family Felidae; genus Leopardus; species Leopardus geoffroyi. The sequence goes on from NC_059335.1 coordinate 19,501,348, forward strand.
GAGTTTTAACATTACAGACAGTTCCTCAAGGTCCAAATCTAAGCTCAGAAGCCAAGATCTGCACATGCAGAAGATACCAGGTCTGGGAGCTGATACCAAAATAAATAATTTATCTCCAGAGAGGCTCACTGTGCAAGGAGGTGAACATGTAATGGCCTTTAGGGGTCCTGGACTCTCTTCAAATGGTGAACAAAGTGTGTGTGTGTGTGTGTGTGTGTGTGTGTGTGTGTGTAAGAGAGAGGGGTGGGGAGGAGAAAGAGGGGGCCCCCCAAAATGCTAAGATCCACTGGTCTGGACCTTTGGCTGAAGCTCCACACTGTGGCTTAACCACAGGAGTCTAAGGATATGCCTTAACCAGCCAGTCTTGATCAGTTTCAGTGCGATTTTCTGCTCCCTGGGAAGACTGTTCCACCAATTCTCTGAAGTGACTCAGTCCAGCAGCTTGTCTTTGTCCCAGACCCAACTTCCCATGGCACATGGCCACACAGGCTGAAAGTCCACAGGGAAACCCGAGTCTTCCCAGCCTGGCAGGTGCTCAGACTGTGAACTTAGTATGGCATGGGGTTTCTGTGAGACAGTTCCACAAATATACAAGAGCCTTGAGAAAGCGGGTCATTGGAGGGGTTCCCCTTGGCCTCAGGGATTGGGGATATCCACCAAGGAATCCCACCACCTATTGTGAGGCAACTCTTGGAGGGAGCTGCTCCTATGAGCCAGTTTGAGTTTCTCCACTCAGGGGTTCTCTGGCTTGCTGGATGGTTCGAGCACAGCCTCCTAGTGGCATCGGATTCCAGGACAAGTTACAGGAATCGATCACAAATTGACTTAGAAAACATATTAGAACACATACTTTCTTTTCAAAAGCAGTGTGTAAGGACTTATACAGAAAATAACAGGGTCTCCATCATCACCCCTGCTTCTGAGGGTTGACTTCTAACCAGACGACACCAGACCAAAGCCTTGAGTGTGAGGTGCCACTTGCCAGAATGTGGGCTTGTCTGTCAGCCAAGACCTCATCAGACCCTTTGACCGTCTCTTTCTGAGAGATGACTAGAGCCTGGATGTCAGAGAAGAGAGATCTCATTTTCAACTCTTACCTAGGCAATATTAAAAGAGACAAAAATGTGCTTTTGTAAGAATCCATAAACACATGTGAACCCTTGGGAATAGGTGTTTTAGGGCTGATGGAGTGAGTCTTGAATTCCATTTAGCACACAAGCAGATGAACAGTATCACACCCATGCATTTACAAACCTAAGTGCCACTCGAGTCTCACACTGTGATTTGCAGCAAAAAGTAAATGAAGGACTTAATTTCTATTTAGGAACCAGTGCTGAGCACAGAGCCCACCACAACTGTGTTGATTTGGGACACAGCTGTGTGGGGTGTCTGAGGATGATCTACTCCTCTGGGGAAGAAAGAGCTGGTCACCCAGCCCTGATGGGAGGGGAGGGAGGGAAGGTTTTCTGCTTGGATGACTTCTGGGGGATGGGTGAAGTCAGGTGGGGTAACCTTTCTCTGCTTGATGGTCCCTCTGCCTCGTGTGGGTGGAGACAAGCGTCAGCTCTGGCTGCTGAGTCAAGACTGGGGAAGAGATCAGGTGGTTGGAACCAAGTTGAAATGAGTCTGTCTGTCTGTCTCTCGGAGATGGAAATGGAGCGAGCGAGGAGAGTCAAGGCAAATCCTATAACTTTAGCTGTAAATGGATTTCTGCAGGGGGGCAGGGTTGGGGTGGAGAGCTTTGCCTGGTTTCCTCAGACACAGCCCATACCAGGGAGCCCTTCTGGAAGGCAGAGGAGGCGGGATTCTTGCGGCCTTAATTAATCCTGGCAATTTCCTCTCCTCCCGCTGTCTCTCTCCAGCCAGGGACGGGTCTGTGCACTTGGTAAGGAGCTTTGCCTCCCCTCTCTACGGATGTCAAAGAGAACCAGTATTTACATCCGAATAATAGCACAAGGGCTCCTTACTGGCTTCCTGATTCATCTGGAGTCAATTACTCTTTGCTTCTGAGACAACTCAAGCTCTGAAGAAATATGGGAATGTGTTTAATTAATCCCACCGACTGGTTGGTGGCGTTTTGCTGAAAGCCCAGGGATGGGGAGCTCAGAATGACCACGGGCTCTTTACAAAGGCTGCCGGGAGTCCTGCTCCTGCCGTTCCATTTCCCCAATTAATGGCTCGAGGAAGGGCAGGGGTCAAATGCCGTCCAAATTTTTCAAACATTTCCATGGCCAAGGCTCTTCACTTGGCCGGTCCATGACCTTGGCCTCCTCTCCCACAGGCTGATGGTGACCGGGGGTGGGGGTGGGGGGGACACACAGTCCCCACATCAGTCCTGGGAAGTTTTAAGCAATCAGAGAATATGATGTATTTATCTAGCACCCTGTTCTCTAGCTGCATGTCATAGCCTCATCAAGAATGGGAAAAGGGTAATTGGATTTAAATGTCAAGATGTTCCCAGTGTAGGGTAGAAGGCACATATCTATTTTCTCAGCTACATTTTTTTTTTTTTTTTGGTGTTATGATAATGAAAACTGCAGCTACTTGTTGCTGAGGATGACAGGAGAAAATTCTCCAGAACTTGGAGATAAGCACCGAGTCACAGCCCAGGGCCAGGTAGATCGCTATCAAACGCAGAAGCAACATAACGAGCGGTCACGGGGGCAGTGAGATGCTCAGATCAGGCAAGGGGACTGAGCTGGGCAGGGAGCAAACTGCAGAAGGCCCAGGGGACGCCCAAGTGAAGGGTCCACTAAGGTGTCCATCCTGGGAGAGCCGCCAGCCTTCAGAGGAGAGTGTGACAAGCCCAAGCCCTCGCTCCCCAGAGTTTTGTCTTAAGGCTATTTCCTGGGTTTTGAAAAGCTGACCATGAAGCCCGATAGCATGGGGAGGCAAACTGTCTCCTCCATTCGTCTCAGCTCTAATCGTGGCCACGACGAATCCTACCCCAGCCAATCCCCACTTCTGGGGACAGCTCTGAACGCACGTCCCACTGGCCCTGCACTTGGGTGTGGAATGACAATGACACAGCACACGTTCTTTCTTTCACGTGTTGGGGACAGCGTTGTGGGTTGTATCTTGCGTGGCCACAGACCCATAACTTCCATGGTATGGGGTTGGGAGCATGGGGTGGGGGCTGATGTGTCTGCTGGCACTCGTCAATCTCTTAAAGAACAGGAAGGAAGTCTGGATAGGACGTTCCCACAGCCCCAAGGGCATGGGATGCCCTGTAGTGCATCATGTCCCCAAAGCTGCCCTCACACACTCATCTGCCAGGTAAGTGGCCACCCCAGCTGGCCTGGGAGGCGCTGGACTGTATATCCAGTCTGAACTCAAGCAGACATCCCACAGTGCCCCAGAAGGGCCCTCAGAGGGACCGTCTTTGTAAAGGTGAGGTCTCACTCTCTGGAGATGGCAGTCCCAGACTAAAGAAGCAGCCAGGTGCAAATCACAGGCAGGGCAGGGGGAAGCAGGCCGGGGAGCACTGAGATCAGTATCAGCTAGGAATCGCCACCCAGCCCCAGCACTCCGTTCTGATCGGCAGGATCTGGGAGAGTCCCGTGTGAGTTTGGTGTGGCCCCTCCCCACTCCCTCCATGCTCACACTTGTGAATAAATACGGGGCCCTCAGGAGTTGGCGTGGGGTGGGGAAGACAGGGAGGGGGTCCCAGAGGGCACCGGGGAAGGCACGCGGGACCCCAGGTCAGTGCTGAGTTCCTGGCTAATTCTTCACTGCCGACTTCCAAAGCACATCTGGACTTTGAAGCAACTCCCTAGCCATCCTCCAGCCTCCTTTCTGGCCTCCCAGGGGCCCAGGCTCAGTTTAGTGAGCACCACTGAGAGTGACAACAACGAATGCAAATCACACAGCCCAAGAGCAGAGCCTGGGGTGCTGCTAGACTCCCCAAACTCAGTGGAGCACAGGCTCAGGCAAGAATTTTAGAGACAGCCTCCAAGAAGGTCCCAGAGGAGGGTCCATGCAGGGGAGTGCGGCAAGAGGCTCTCCCAAGAGACAGCTGGGCCCACAATCCTAGCAGGCGTGCCCCCCTCCCCCACCTCCCCATGTCTGTCTTGGTCACAAGTTCTTGGCTTGGTTGGGCTGAGGCCACTCGTGGCCTCTCAGCAGGGAGCAGTCCTCTTTGTAGGAGGTGGGATGGTACTTGAGAAAACACTATCCTCAATTAGAAACAGAGAGGGGACGCTCTATTCCATTTACAGGCGTGAGCAATCCTTCTGGCCGCAGGGAGAGAGGATGGTTTCCTATGGCTGCTGTAGAAAGCAAAGTGTGTGTGTGTGTGTGTGTGTGTGTGTGCGCGCGCGCGCGCGCGCGCGAGCTCGAGTGCATGGGGGGTGGGGCAGGAGAGAATGCACTAGAGCAAACCCTCAGGCCGCCCACAGGCTGGGGAGTCAGGAGGGGAAGCACCAGGCTGGAGGCAGGCATCACCCCCTCTCAGGTCCACGTCCTCCTGCTGCTGTGGGGCACATCTGATGCCTTTCCCCATCAATCTGTGAGTTCTCTTCTCCGGCTCAATTGCTTGCTCTGTGTCTGAGGCACTTTAAGCCTCTCCTGGATGTGTCCCTCACTCCCCGCTGAGAAGCAAGGCGGCCATGGTGGCCACCATGGCGGGAGGCTGTGTGCCAGCAGGGGAGGGGGCCTGGAGTTCTCCCCGCCCCTCTCTTCTTCCATCTTTCCCCAGCCAGGCTGTTTCCAGGGATTGTCTGGCTTCTGCCAACAGCTGGGATTTTCTGATCCAAAGCCAGGCTTAGCCTGCTGGCTGCCAGCAAGCTCATGCCTTTAAAGGATGCCTCCTTCTCCCCTGGGCCCAGGATTTCCCTGCCTTGATGTCTGCTACAGTCTCTGGCCTTGCCTGGGACAGCATCGAGGACCCCGGGACAGAGACAGAGACCGCTCACTCACCGGCTGCTCGGCTTGATGCTGGGGGCGGGGGATGTTTGGGGAACCTACCTCCGATCATTCATGGTTGTCATTGTGACCTCATCCCAACTCACCCTACAGGGTCTTCACCCACTCCCGTGCCCCACCAGGCAGGGAAGGTGTTCTAGGTAAGCCTGAGCTCCCAGGGTGGTGCTCTGGGCATGGCAGAAGGGGGCAGGAGAGGCCCAGCTAGGGGCAGCTCTGGGTCAGAAATGTGGGTCCCCACTCCCAGCGGACTCCACAGCTGGTGCCTTCCTGGCCTGAGCTCTGAGTAAGTGCTCTACCTCTCCCTTGTCCCCTCACAGAGCTCCTGCAGCTGGGGGGACAAGGGAAGGGCATTCTCTTGATAGTTAGGAACCCGGGGTCTGGCCCAGCTAGCCACCACGCAGTCCCTTCATCTCTACCCCTATGCCCAGTGGGTCCCTGCTGCTGTCTGCTCCCAGAGAGAGGAGGCTTGACTTGGAAAATGCACAAGCTCAGGGACGAAAGTGTCTGCTGCAGATGTGGAGGGGGGCCCTCGAGCACAGTGCTCCTACATGTTAAATGTGACACACAGAGGAAGTCTCTGCTCTTAGGTTACATGTTCTTTTGGAGCTGAAGCTAGACCCAGTAATAATTTACCTGTTCCACTCCATCTTGGCATACAAGAAATGATAGCATAAATTAAAAGCGGGACTGATGGGAGAGGGAAAAACAAGGGGATTATAAATGGATTCGGAAAGAAGGCTAACGTTGCATCTCACAACGACGCGTTCACTTGGGAACGGGCTGTGGTATAATAAAGAATATAACCCGTCTTTGTCTCCAGACTCCTGACACCGAGCTTCCAAACCCTTGGAATTTCTTGAGTGACACTGTCTTTGTTATGCTAATGAATGACTGGGGGTGGGGGCGCCCAGACAGTTTCAGGATGGGAGCTGGTTACCAGAAAGGTCAACCACTTGATTAGAGGCTTGGAACTTTCAGCGCCTGCCTGAGGAGGGGTGAGGGGCTGGAGACTGAGTTCCATTATGCGGTCAATGATTCATCAATCATGCCTACCTACTGAAACCTCCATAGAAACTCCTGACAGCGAGGCTCCCCTGAGTTGAGCACGCTGACGTGCTGGGAGAGGGATGTGCCCCGACTCCATGGAGGCAGGGCACGGAAAGTCTGCGTTCAGGACCCTCCCAAGACCTTGCCCTATGTGTATCCTTCATAAGAAGACTAATTTGTAAACAGAGCACTTCACAGGGTCTGTGAGCCATTGTAGGGAATTATCCAACTGGAGGAGGTCACGGAAACCCCTCCATTTTGTGGCCTGTTGGTCAGCAGTGCGGTGGCCTGGAGACCCCACTGTGGCTGGTGTCCGCAGTAAGGTGCGTGGGGTGTGATGCTAACTCTGGGCGTTAGCAGCAGAACTGTATTGCAGTAACACCCCAGCTCGGGGAGAAATAGAACAAGGGTTCACACGTCGAGCGGGAGCTTCCCAAGAGCCCGTGCAGAACGAGGATTCTTGGCTTGAGGACCAGAGGACGGGTGGATGTGCTTGACCTCGTCCCTAAAGGGCAATCAGGAGCCCGGGGAGCTGATGTTCAGAGGCACTCAAGAAAGAGGCAGCAACACAACAGAACATTCAGCTCTCAGCCGAATTCATATGGCCTCGGCCCTCCCTCCGTGTGGTGGAAGCCCTGCCGTCCCAGCACGTGGATAAGGGACCCCCTCCGCCTGTGTCCCAATCTCTGCTCATACAGTGGAGGTGCTGAGATGGCCCTCCTGTTTCCCTGAAGCCATGAGTTGCTTCAGGTGGAAATGGGGTGTTAGGCAGCCCTCGAGGAGAATAGCAGGGCTTCAAACGTCTCCTCTGCCCAAGTCGGGCAAACCAGAGAACCTGGCTGCCCCCCCCCCCCCCCAACAGGGCCTGGAGTGCTCCAGAATGAACCTGAACCCCCGGGCGCCTGGGTGACTCAGTCAGCTAAGTATCTGACTTTGGCTCAGGTCATGATCTCATGGTCCGTGAGTTTGAGCCCCGTGTCGGGCTCTGTGCTGACAGCTCGAAGCCTGGAGCCTGCTTTGGATTCTGTCTCCCTCTCTCTCTGCCCCTCCCCTGCTCACACTCTGTCTCTCTTTCAAAAATAAATAAACATTTAAAAAATTAAAAAAAAAAAAGAAAAAGAAAGCAGTCTCCAGTCATTGTTCGCACTCCTAAAGACATGTAAAGACACCTCCAGTGGCCTGAAGGGGGCAGTGGCAAATGCCAGACCCTAGGGGAGACAACACCACCTGTTGGGCATGGTCCCTTATTGTCTCACTGGTTCTCACGCTGCTCTCTGAGGAAGGCGCTATTACTATCTTTACACCCACCTTACACATGGGGAGACTCCCAGTGAAGTTTTTCCAAAATGGTCCCCTGGCTTCAGCTCTCTCCACACAGCAGCCAGAGTGGTCCTTCTGCACTGTAAACCAGAACACGCCATTTCCCCCCCCCCCCCCCCGAAAGCCCCTCAATCACATCCCCCCTCGGGTAGCAGCCTCTCAGCTCACTGCCTGGTAACTTGACCTTGTTACCCCCTCCCCGTGAGTGTGGGCCGGCCACAGCTAACATGACGGCATGTCGCTTCTGAGAACGACTTACAAAGACGCCCAGCCTTCTGTTTTGTTTGCCCTCTCTTGCTAACTCACTACGAAAGAAGCCAGCTCCCGTGTTGTGAGCTGTTCTAGGGAGAGGCTTGCACGGCAAGGAACTGAGTGAGGGAGTTCTCAGGCCAATAGCCTGAACGGAATGAATCCTGCCAGCAGACGTCTGGCTGAGCTTAAAAACAGATGCACCCTCAGCTGGACCTTCAGATGAGATTGCTGCCCCAGAGGCACCTTGATTGAAGCCTGTCGCCCTCTGGGCCTCCACTGGCTTTCCCTCTAAGTTCCCCTGGAGCTCTGGGGATGTCCAAATGGCAGGGCCTTCTGGTACAGCACGCAAGTGGGCCCATCTCCCCTCCCTCCCACTCCCGCGGCTCCCTGTGCCAGAATGCTTTGTGGCATTTGGTGAGACGCCTTCTTGTCTGTTCCCAGCTCCTCCCACAGGACTAGGATGTGGTCCACTGAGGGCAAGCCCAGAAGTTGAACTGGTGCAGCCAATAGCATGTGGTCTGTGAGCTGGCCTCTGCCCAGAGGCCCAAGGCTCCCTCAATGGGGCAAGCCTGCCTCACGGTGCATTCTCTTCTCAAATCCGCTTGCCTCCAGCTCACAGCCACTCGGGGAGCTGTCTGGGGTGGGGTCTGCCTCCCTCCCCCGCTCTGAGCTCTCCCACACCTGTCTCCCCAGTGGGCTGTGAGCCTGTTGAGGGCAGGTGCACATCTGGATGCCTACAGTCGGCCCAAGGATGGTCAGAAGGGCATCTGGGCAAGGAGTTCCCTCCTGGGACTGCATGAGGCCCGTGGGATGTCTTTATGGGAGGTTTGGCCTGAACTTGCCCCCTTCTTTGCCTGGCACCAGTTGGCACTACATCCCCCCCACCCATTTTGGGAGCTGGCAGCTACCCTTCAGGGATCCATTGTTGAGGGGGTGTGACATGTAGTCCTGGGAAAAGCCAAGGGGCGAAGCAGCTGCCACCCAGAAAGCATAAGGGCACCACCTCTGCTGACAGAGCCACACCAAAAGCAGCATTTACCTATACCCAGATGGAGGACACGGACCCCCACCCCCCACCCAGCCCTGGGCCCAGAGCGATTTCTGAAGTGGATGGCACTGTCTTCATTATCCTGAATTTGCCCAAGAAATCACGGGTTGGACTGAATTTACCTGACAGAATAGCCAGGAAGTCTGACACAAGCCCGGCTGGGGGTCTGGAGCTGAACGATGAAACTCTATTCTGGAAATAAAGGCAGTTCTGCCTGCCATGGTCACAGGTGCAGCTGTGAACCTGCTATGGGGCATAAAGGGCTTGCCGGCCCCCCAGACCCTGCTCACGGCACCCCCACCCTGGTGCTCCGGCGGCCCACAGCCCTGCCCTTGGCCCTCTGGCGAGAGCACCCACCGTGGGGCGTCCATCTGTGCCCCACCCACAGGTGGTCAGCCTGGCTGGGTTCAGGGCTCAGGTGAGGCGGTGGGGTCCGGAAGGGAAGGCAGAGGGGCCTTGGGAAGGGAAGGCGCACAGGTTTGCGGGAACAGCACACAGAGGCTGGCCTGGCGAACGGCCACCAGCCCGCTCTGGCAGGAGCCTTCCCCAGGGAGCAGATCCACTTGGCGCCTGGTCACGGTAATTACTGCTGAACTTTAAAACCTAACGCAGCAAAACCGCAAATATTTAACATGTGTTCCTCCTCCCGGGGGGCACAGACGAAACGGGAGCAAATGGCCAGATTCACAACATGAACTCCTGAGTCTGCTCACAAAAGGGATTAATAAAGAAGTCGGCCGCGACAAGATGCACAACCCCCAGCCAGCAGCAGCCCCGCCCCTCGGGTGGGAAGCAGGAGCCTGACCAGCCACAGACTCTGGGCCCCGCTGTGGCCCCCTCCGGGACTGTGTGGCACACACATGTGCACAGACACTCATGGGCGTGGATGCGCATGCCCACAGGCTTGCAGAAGCCCAGGCACACACAGTGTATACACAGACGCACGCACGCCACCCCCCACTCCTGTCCCCAGGTCCCACGTGGCGGGGACCTCTTGGATGGTGCTGAGAGCTTCCATGGGAACCGGTCCAGCCTCCCGGAGGCTGTGCACCCCAAGCTCTACAGATGGACGGCTTCCTGGGGAGGGGGGCATGCCCAAGATACCTGGTGTTCCCCCTGCAGGGAACACAGCCTCGGAGTAAGGAAACACGGGGTGGTGGGGGATCATGATTTGTGAGATACATCTGGGAGCCAGACGCGCGGCCATCAATGGTCCCCAGGTGATTCTGGACAAAGTGCATCATCTCAGCATGTGCTGGAAGGGGACCTCAGGTCAGGAGCAACTGGGAATCATGGGCAGGCTAGAGTGCGTAGGGTGGGAGCCACGGCCCCGAGGCTGGGCAGGTGGGGGTGCCCGAAGGCCAGGCCTGCTGTCACATTTTCCTCCCACCGGCTTTGCTCACAGCGCTCAGTCTCGTCTCCCTCGCTGCTTACCAGGCAGCTCCCTCCTTTGTGACAGTCGGGATGAAGAAGCAAACCCAGTCCTTCCGCTGCCAAGTGTGGAGCTCGGCACTGTTGTCGAGAGGCACATAGTTGGTGGCTCTCTCTGCTCCAGGGAAGCAGACCCGGATGTTTCCTCTTTAAGGGGCTCAGTGCCCCTACCCAGAACGGCCAGGTCTGTGTGACCTGCTGTGCAACTCGCCTTGTCCCCTGCCCTACCCGACACCCCATCTTCCACTCCCAGTGGGCAGCACGGTCGCCTCAAGAGATCAGTGGTCCCAGGGCCCTCTGCCCCGTCCACAAAGGGCTCATGGCAGAGCTGGGCTACTCTACCCCCAGCCGATCACCCTCTCCACGTCCGAAGAGGAAGAGGACAGAAAGTGCAGGACACCTATATTTGTGCCGATCCCGGTGGCTGCTTCGTGGGCTCACCGGGACAGGATCAGGAGAGAGCCTAGGCCACTCTGGCCTGAGCCTCCCCAAAGCATCTAGCATTACTGGATGATGGCACACAAGGGGACACTGGGGACAGGGAAGGTCGGGGCCAGAGGTGGGGGTGACCTGCAGCGGACTGCCCAGCCAGGTTCTCCTGGCTCCCCTCATACCGTGACCCCTTCCCTCTGCACGCCCTCTACTGAGACCCCGGAGTCCCAGGTAAGGACAGGGGAGAGCTGGGGGCAGGGGCGAAATCCTGTCTTCTGCTTGTGTGGCGTTTGGAACAAATGAGGAAGAGTCACCCCTGTCTACTAATGAGGAAGGAGGAACAGTCAGGAGAAGGGCCGTGTGTGGCCCCCGAGACTCCACACAGGGCCCAGCAGAGAGCCGGGCCGGCCCAGTGCCCCAAGGATGTGGCAGCTGGTTTTCAATTTTCACCTTCCATAAATGTCATAACCAGGAATCCCAGGTTGGAGGGATTAGGACTCCAGGGCTGGGAGGAGCCACTGGGAGCAGCAGGGGAGAGACCTCAGGTGCGGGATGCCCTGGAGCTGTCGGGGGTCAGTCTGGAGCCAGAGGGAGACGCCCTTCTGGGGCCTCTTAGTCCTGATCGGACCTCGGACATGCAAAGCCACAGACGTGCAGACTCAGGTGTGTTCCTTCAACCCCACGCCCAGCCACACCATGTGACACACTTGCACACACACACGCTCATGGCCCTCATGACATCTGCCCCCCTCAATGTGTGTACACACACACACACACACACACACACACACACAGTTCCCTGGAGCTCAGGGCAATCACTACCTACCTGCCCCCTCTGCCCCTCACCTGCCAGGTCCCTCCTCCAGAGAGAAGCCTTAGAACAGCTGCAGGCTGGCTATGCTCTAGCCAGGCCCCTGGCTGGGGTCTGCCCAGGTGTGGCACCTCCGTCTGGGGTTCCTAGAGCAGCTGCCAGAGAAGGGGCTGCCCGGGGATGGCCCCGAGGCAGTCCTCCCGGAGTCCTCCTCCCCAGTCCCACCCTCCACCCGCACCCCAGAGCAGGCCTCTCGGTGCACCCTGAGCCCCCTGGTAGGCTCGCCAGGCCTGCCTTCGGCAGCAAGCCCTCCCAGCTGACCCTTTCCTGCCCTGGGGGCTCGGAGGGGAGGGAAATGGGGAAGGAGAGAGGGCACTCCCCACCCCGAACTCCAGCGCCATCCCAGGCAGATGGGGCCCACCCGGCAGCACTGGCTGGGCTTGCTCCTACACACAGTGGGGGAGGGGGCGTCCTCCATGCTGCAGGCGCACATTTAAGGTGTTTTCAATTATTCATGGAGACTTGGAAGAGCTGCCTGCCTGCTGTGAGCAACCCTGCAGTCGCACTTTGCAGCACGGCTGTGACCCAGAGGAGCCATGGTGTCCGCGTCTAGGATGGGTGTCCGCGTCTAGGATGGGGGAACCCCTCCCACACGGTACCTGGCCCCAGGGGTGGGGGCCTGGCCCAGCCCCTTGCCTTCTTCTGAGAAGCTGCTTAGGGCAGATATTGACTGTGGGTTAGGGTCAGTCGGGAAGGTAAGGCAGCAGTGGAGCAGGTGGATGGGGCCCGGCCAGGGTTTGGGTTTCAGGGGCAGGAGCCAGCTCGGGGCCTGGGTGGCTGGAAACCACTGGAGCCTGGTCAAGGGCATGCGGTCAGAGGCCAGGGTCATTGAAAGCCTAAAGCCAGAATGGCTGGCCTCCCCCAGGGCCTGTGCAATAGCTGCTGTGAGCCCCCAGGTGGGGCTGGGGGCACCAAGGAGGCAGGCCCGGTGCCCTTTGGGATGCACTGTTAATGCCTGGGACAGGAGATCAATGGTGGGGAGCAAAGTGCGCCTGCACAGCTTCTGCCCACCAAATCTCCCATTCCTGGCCCACCGTACCTGCTTTCCCCTCCCTGCTCTCGGACCCTGTGGTTTGGACAGGGTGACACCACACACACCACGAGGGGCATGTGATTCAGATGGACCAGTGGCTTAGTCCATCCCCCAGCCATAGGAATTGTCTCATGGAGCATCAGGTGACAAAGTTAGGGTGACAATGGAGGCTGGGAGATGCAAGGGCCACCTCTAGGCGCAAGGTTGTCTGGGAGTGAAGCCCACAGCGGAAAGCAGAGGGGAGGAATGGAGAAGCTGAGTTCTGATGACACCAAGACAGCACCTGAATACAGCTTGACCTGATGCCATCCCTTTCAATTATTCCTGTCAACCCAGGACCCTCCTCCCTTCCAGCTGCCCTCCTCTCTCTGGCACCTGCTTTCTCCAGCAGGAAAGGGACAATGAGTGAGCATAGGGCTCTGGCCACCACTCCTCCCTTCCAGGCACCAGCTAGGGTGGGAGTGACATTGAGATGGTACAAGGAGGGCATCCTGCAGGAGAGGACTCAGGAGTACCCAAGGGGGCTGTAGCCTCTGGCACCCTGATGACAAACACAGGCACCTAGCACACCCCTTTATGTAGACAGTGACACATGCTCACATAGACATGTGTTCCTATATGCCTGTGCATGCACACACTCACACAGATACTCAGATGTGCACGGATGTGCACACAGACACGCACACACATAGAGACGGGCACATTCGCAAACAAATACAGCCATATGCACACACTGGCGGATGGGCCCTCAGGCATGTCATGTCCCAAGGGCCGGGTGTTCACCCTCCAGATATGCTCACCCATGCAGATCTGTGCACACTCACAGGCACATGTGTGCTCACAGGCCCTGGGTAGGCACAGATTCCCACTAAGCCTTACACTCACGTGTGATCACACGCTGGGGCTGGAAATGCAGCCGGGAGAGTGCCCTCAGACTGCAGGGGAGTGGGGCAGAGTCTGACAGCCTCCTGGTCTCCAGCAGGTCTGGGAGCAGAGCCCTCGGATCTTTGCAAGGGTGAACACCAGGTGGAAAATGATTAGCTGTCACTCAGCACTTGATTGATGCGGCTGACTGTTGGCAAAGGGCTGACACGCGATTGATCCACTTAGTGTACTCATTCCAGAACCCCTGCTAAAGACCACAGGAAGCAGGGGAAGGAAGGGCCGTGTCCGGGTAAGGGGCAGGGAGTGCTGCCAGCAAAGGCTGGGCCGGCGGTTACACTCGGGTGGGAAACAGTAGTTTCTCCCCAGAAACCTCATCTCTGCAGTCACGCCCCTTCCGGTTTCCAGTCCTGAATGCCCCGTCCAGGGTGGAGGGGGGGAAGGGTTGTACCCAGGAAACAGGGAGGACAGAGCAAGAACCTGATGACAAGAACACAGGAATATTGGGCATGAGACCTGCAAGAAAATATCACCATCTGGGTCCTTTTTCTGGAGGTATTATTAAGTGTTCTCTGTTTCCTAAGAGAGTTTCATCCATAGCTGGGGCCATGGCTTCAGTCCAGCAATAAACCTTTACTGACCTTTCGGTTCCTTCTTAGAATGCATTAACCTATCCATCTGTCCACCCAGCTATCTGTCCACCCATCCACGTTCTCACTGATCCATCCACCCAGCCATCCGTCCATCCTCTGTCCATCTACCCAACCACCCGGCCATCTGTCCATACTCTGTCCATCTGTCCAACCACCCCACCATCCATCTGTCCATCTACTCACCCACCCATCCGTCTGTTTATCCATCCATATATCCATTCATGCAGCCATCCATCCATTTGTCCTTTCCACCCTCCCTCTTTCTTCCTTTCCTTTTCATCCACCTGTCCATCCATCCATCCCCGCAACCACTCAACAGATATTTATTAAGCACCAAGCATGTGCTAGTCCTGCATCCATTACGGTGATGGGAGGTGGGTAGGTGGCTGGAGGTGGGCAGAGACAGGAACAGACCCGAGTCCTGTCCTCGGGGTGCCCAGTCTCAGAGGACTGAGGGCAGACTAGAATGTCATGAGCTGGCTCAGGGCACCCTCTGCTGGTGGCACACCAAGTGCACACCTCTAATGCCAACAGAACTCTAGGGACCTTGGAAGTGGGTTTCTAAGGAGTGGCCACGGGGACCCCAGGAAAGGTCTCCAGAGACTGCAGCCTTCTGGTCAGGCCCTATCACTTCCCACAGGGGTCTCATTCGTGGATGTGTGGACTCTGGGTTTCCTGTTGCCACAGAGCAGGCATATCTGGACCAAATGGCCTTGAGCCTGGAAATGGCCATAGGTATAGGCCAAGGACAGGCAGAGAGCATCTCGGATCAGACCAAGCTTCGGCTGCCCTGGCTTGGGTCTGCTGGGGTCCGAGTACCATTCCTCCCTGTGTCCAGGTTAGGCCAGAGCACAGGGCCGGCTACCTCTGCTTTCCGTGACAATGGCCATGGTCATCCTTGATGGGGGCTCTCCCACTTGTGGCCCCAGCTCCCGGGCTAGGCCGACCACTGCAGGGGGAGAGGAACGAAGGGGTAGCATTCAGGGTAAGTGAGCAGGGTCCTGCCCTTGGAAGCTCCTAGGCTGCACACCCTTGCTGCTCCCCACCTCCTGCCTCCCCATGGCTTTGGGGTGGAGAAGCTACCCGGTTCTTATCAGCACGAGGTACTTCTGTCCCGAGGGAGCCCCTGAGGGGGTAAGGTGGGGAAAGGGCTGCCCCCTCTTCAGTGAGCACACACCAGGCTTGGAGGAGGAGAGTCAGCTGGGCATGACTTTGGCTGGGGAACAGACGTCCACGGGATGGTGGTGTGGTGTGTGGTGTGCATGGCACGGGGCCCAGACAGTCCGTCCCTGCCACTCCCCAACATACCAGAAACCTCTGGGTCTTCTCCCTCCCCTGACTAGAGGGCTCTCTAGTTGGCCAGGCCTGGCTCATGGGGGTAAATTCCCAGACTCTGCAGGAGTGAGCCACTGAGGCAGACAGCAGGATTGCCCTCCTACCAAAGTGCTGCCCACAGAGAAAATAGTGCTGAAGCTCTCAGAAAGGGAAGTGTCCCCTTTGCGGCCCTAAGCCTTTCCGCAGTCATCCAGCAGCCGACACATATGAGGGTGCGTGGGGCTGCATCAGTGGCGCTGTCACAACACAGGCCAGCCAGCCTCCCTGGCACATGGTGTCACCTCCCTGGCTGGCCGGAGTGCTGCCTGCAGGAGGAGGTCACACACCATGTAAAGCCCGGGCCTGTTGTGAACTGTTTGGGTCCCACTGCACAAGTTTCTTTATCTCTTGTAACTCAAAATATATTGCTCCAGGCCCCATCCTGCTAAGGGCAACTTAGCCCCAGGCTCAGCCATGTATGGCCCCTCCCCCTCTCTGGGGTCCTGTGAAGTAACCCCACCCCCACCCCCGCTGGGCCACTGGACCTAGACAGTCCAGGGTGTCCAGGGAGGGCCCTCTGCTGCTTTGGTCGCCCTGATCACTATAAGCAGGTGCATGGTGTAACCCTCTGGCGTTGTCCAGTCTCCCCAAGTCCACCTCCCTGGGCCTGTCACCCACTACCCAGGGAGCTCCAAACACCGTTCGCCTCCTAGCCTTGGGCAAATTCCATTGCTCTCAGCTTTGGTCACTGAATCTGCCTCATGTCTTTCAAAGATATCCCCTCTGTCCCTTTTCCTTAGAACAACGCCTTGATGAGCTCAGACCTTCCAAAACAGAAGCCAGAAGTGGGGGGTGTACCCTCAGATACAAACCTGCTCCCCTGCAAGGGCACAGAGAGGCCTTGGAAGGGAAAACTTCATCAGGACCAAACACAGATCACTGCCACCATGGATTACCCTGTAACTGCCGTGTGGCCCCTTCTGCCCACTCTGCAGGCCCCCTCCCTCACAGACACAGGGCGGACACCTCCCCCCTCCCCAGGCCTGGGTCTCCCCCATACCCACCCTTATGCCCCAGGGAGCACTGAGGCTCAGGGCTGCTCTGATCTGGCTTCTCCAGTCTTACGCGCCCCCTCCCGACCCGTGCCCGGCTGACAGAAGGTATTTGCTTCATACCAAGGGAAGTGTAAATGGTTTTAAAAAACATTTTAGCAGCTTCAGCAACAGTTTGGAAAACACGTATTATTTTGGAGGTGTCAGACACCCACCTTGTCTCTGGTTCGAGAGTGTCACACCTATGACATCACCGATGGTGGGGAGAGAAGGCTGGCAGGAAGGCAGGTGCCAGGCCCTGGGAACCCGAGCCTCCCAGGGAGGCTCCTTCCCTCTCTGAGTAGCAACAGGGATTCAGGATTCAAAGGACAGCTCCATAGGCGCACCAAGCCCCAGGCAACTGCAAGCCCTCCCCACTGGATCCTGCTTCAGAGCCCCCCACTGCAGGCTGCGGCTTATCCCTCTTCTTGGGGAGAAGCCAGGAGGCTTGCGGGGGGACAGAGTGGACCGAATGTGTACATCTGTCTCATCTTCCTCCTAAGTCCCAGTGTAATGACAGCAAAGGAATAAAACAGATGCCCATGGGAACAAAGAGAACTGGAAGGAGGATGGCACAGATTCCAATACATTTTTGGAAGTCAGAAAGTGGTTGGAGGGTGGTACCAGAATCCACGGGGTCAAGGGACAGATAGCTGAATGCAACTGAAGACGGGATCTTTAAAGAGGAAATGAAGTTAAAATGAGGTCACTAGTGTGGGTCCTAATCCAAAGGAACTGATATCCTCACAAGAGGAAATTCAGACACAGACAGGGACAGACCATGTAAAGACACAGAGAGAAGACACCATCTATAAGCCAAGGAGAGAGGCCTCAGAAGAAAGCAATTTTGCCGATACTCTGAACGTGGATTCCTAGCCTCCAGGACTGATAGAATAACGTCTCCTGTTTGAGCCCTCCGGTCTATGGTGGTTTGTGGTGGTGAGAGGGAACTAACATTCTCACCCTTGGAAATCTCCAGCAAGATGGCTGACTTCTCACACTACGAAGGAAGCCCTGCCGTCCACACCACATCAATCAGGTGCTTGTTGCCCCGCTCTCAACTATGAATAGATATCTACGGGCCACCAAGCACGTGAGGACAGCCTCCAACATGAGAGAGACCAAGAGAAGCAAACAGAAAAAGATGACAACAGAGGAAATAGAAATGATTCATGAACTAGCCCCAAACTGCAAACAGCCTAAGCATAAATCAATCAGTAGGGAGCTGGTTAAACAAACCAATGCTATACCATAGAGCTGCTAAAAGGCGTAAAAAAAAAAATCTACATGGATCAATGTGAAAAATGAGCTACCGTGTAGCGATAGGCGAGAGAAAACAGATTATAGTATGTGGACTGTGATTGTGTTTATGCAAATTACATGTACATAAGAAGGGTCTGGCAGAAGGTGGTACGCAGGCTTGCAGTGCACATTATCTTCTAAATGGGCTCCCATATGTGCTGGTAAAAAGTCCCCATGGACTTCCTGACCTCCAAGCTTGCCCAGGTACCTCTGGACCCACGGAGTCATTCCTGTTTGACCTGGAGGGCCAGGAACTCATACGCTTGCCTGAGGAAGCCAACGTGAGGCCAGGCACATAGCAGGTGTTCAACAACTACCTTCTGGATAAACAGATGAATGGATGGATAGGTAGTTGGGCAGGATCATACGATCGTGCAGGTAGCTAGGAGACAACCAAGGCCAGATAATGCAGCAGGAAGGTGAAGGTCATCCTGAGTGCCAAGTTGTCTTCCATCTGAAGATCTGTACACCTCCAGGGGTCCTGTCACCTCCTGTCTGAGCAGACACTGATGCTCAAAAAAGAAGTTGAACCTGTTGAGTTGCCAAGGCAACCAGAAGTGAGCTGGGATGCGGAGCTGACAGTCCCAGAAAGTACTGTATTCTGTTTACTAAATCACAGACCTACTAGTGCTCCCTCAAGGCCTATCCCCATCAGTTCAGAAACTGGCCCTCTGGATCTACTTTCCCTTCCTGACCCCAGGTCCAGGGGAAGCTGCAATACACCAGTCAAGATCCCCATGTTATCCACCCCAGGGAATAGAGGCCTGGGTCTGGGCTCTTGTGGGACTCAGACCACATCAGGGACAAGGCAGTGGATCAGGGACAAGTGCTGGACAGTGGATCAGGAGCTTCAGGCCACTCACAGCACACCCCTGACCTTGACCAAACAGCAGCCCTGGGTGAGTGGGGAAGGGAAGGACTGGGGTGCAAGGAGAGGGAGTGACTTTGTTCAAGAGCAAGGCTGGAGCTTTCTACTGGCTGGAGAAGGGGGTTACAGCTCAGATGGCAGCTGGGCAAACATGAAAATAGAGCAAGCATCCTGGATGAGTCATCTAGAGAGAAGTGGATGTGTGGGAAAAGGTGACTGTGGCCTTGATGTTGGGGTCAGGTGTCTGCCAGGGTGGACTGGGGGCGGTAAGCTGTGTTGGAGAGGGTGCTATGTGCTCAGTAGGCTGCACAGTCCTTCCCATGGGCTGGGCTGATTCACAAAGCTGAGCCAAGTTCAGAGGCTTAGGGCAAGCCCAGAGTCAGGATCTCATACCAGGGTGGGATAGAGAAGGAAGAGGCTGGAGCAGGGGGCTTGGGGAGGACAAAGGGACAGCCACATTCAGCTGGGTCCTAATTCCTGAAAGAGTTGCCAGCAGCTGAAAGGACCCGAGGCTTTGTCATCTGGTAACGAAGACATGTTTGCCTTTGATCCCTGATGAAGCTGAAAGCATTCTCACTCTCTTAGGCTTGCTGGGCCATTAAAGTCTAAACCAGCATTTCTCAGCCTTCAAGTGCATTCAGACCACCGGGAATCTTGTTCAAATGCAGATTGTAATTCAGCAGATCTAGGGTCAGGCCTTGAAAGCCTGCATTTTTAGGAAGCTCTCAGTATATATGCTTGCTGGTACATATACCAGCATTATAAGCACTTGCTGATAGAAATGCAGGATCTTGGGCCCCACCCAGATCTACAGAATCAGAATCTGCAATTTCACAGGTTATGCAAGTGATTTGTAGTTACATTAAAGTCAAGAAACGCTCTTCTTCGGAATCCAATGGCTTTCCAACTTGCTTGCACAATGGAGTTGCCTGAGGGACTCTCTCAGAGATTCAGATTTTCTGGGTCTAGGGGGCGGCTGGGGCATCAGGTTTTTAACACCTCCACAGGCCTGATTAACAAGCAGACCAGGTTGAGAACAGTTATCTATGTAGTAGCTGCCCCTCCTCGTTCTAGGTAGATGGAAGCCGAATGTTCTCATCCAGCCCTGCACTCCCCAGCCAGGCTCTGTGGGGAATCTGTGGCTCAAAATAACTGGCAGGTTCAAAACCCCCAGTCCCAGCCTGTGCAGCAGTAATAACCCAAAATGTCTGGGTTTTGCCTGGTAGCCACATGCCTTGAGGAATAGAGACCCCAGGAAGTTGGGAGTGGGGAGTGGGGAGTAGGGAGGAATGTGTTGCCCACACATCTGCCCCTACCTGCACGGCGCATCTGAGACAGTGCCTCAGAGACGCCTGAGGTGGGAACCTGTTTCTCCTTTGCTGTTGACCAGTATGCCAGGGCTGGTCCCAAGCAGCAGTGCCTGCCAGGGGCGACCAGTCATCACTCCTACACTGGGGGAGCAGACACTAGCTATGGACCTCCGCACAGCCCTTCACCCACCCACTGGACTATACCGGTTCTGGAAATGGCAGCAAGCACTGCCAGGTTACAGACTCCCTGTGTGGGTCAGGGATGGTGGGCTTGTGCCAGGTGCACTGGGGTTACCTAGGGCAGGTAGGGGATATCAGTGCCAGAAACATCAATGCTGGGCTCAGGGCCTCATGGCTGACGCTTGGTGGCTGTCCACGGGGTGAGGTCACATGGTTGGCCAGTCTCCAGCTATGCTGGTTTTGAAGGAGGCACAAGGTAGACCCTGGGACTATGTCCCTGTAAACAAAGATAGACAGATGGTGGCTATAGGGATGGACATGCAGACAGGCAGAGTGGAGAGGCAGAGGATGACCAGGGTCCCGGCACTCTAGCTGGGGTTGGGGAAGTCCTGTGACTGGGGCAGGAGCCTCCTCTCCAGCTCACTTTGACTCAAGGCAGCCCCCACTCGGGATGACATGTTTCTTCTACTCGGTTCTGTGGGACACTCTGCCACCACGGCGTAAGGCCTACAAGTAAGGCTCAATGTCATGTGCTGCCTAGATACCTGGTAAAATATGGGAGGCATCATTGCAAGTTCCCTCTCCACTCTGCTCCTGCAGATGAGGTCCCCCAGCCAAACAACCATCCTCATCAAGGGGACCAGGCACAGCTCCTGCTTACCTGAGGACAGGTATCAATGCCCTACCAGCTCATGGAATTATTCAAATAGCCAGTGGCATCTTCCTGCGAGAACCAGGGAGCACCCCGCCCTCCTGACACTACTGGTCTGCCTCCCAAAGCTGATTCCTGCTGTTCAGTCTCCCTGTGACCCTGCATGGCATGCAGTGTCCTCCTCAGGCTGTGAGCACACGTGACTCATCAACTGCTGTTGAGCTCATCTGTCCAGTACTGAGTGTTGGCCATCCTCATAACCACTGGCTGGGAATCCACCCCTTCCGGTGAGGCAAACAGGAGGTGATTAAAGTATTTATTTATTCTGAGAGATAGAGGGAGAGAGAGCATGCGTGCATGCAAGCAGGGGAGGGGCAGAAAGGGAGAATCCTAAGCAGGCTCCATGCTCTCAGTTTGGAGCCCGACATGGGGCTCAATCTCAGGAACCGTAAGATCATGACCTGAACTGAAATCAAGAATTGGATGCTTAAGCCAACTGAGCTACTCAGGCGCCCCTAGCCATATTTTAAAATAAAGTCCAAAGTTTATTAGGATCCCAGTGTTCCTCCCTAACAGACTTAGACTCCCTTAGATTTTTAACTCCAATTACTGTCCCCCATCTGAACTTCCACATCATTGCAGTTCCTAACCCCTCCCCTCCAAAATGAGTGCTTATTATTATTTTTATCTACATACTGACAACTTATTTTCTTAGCATTATTTCTTGCATCCCATGCTTTCTGGCTACATTTTCGTCTTACAGAATGACATCTATGCCATGATCTGTCATCAAAATTAAGTCACCTCTAAGTGTGGGAGAGACACTGCTAATAATTACACCAGGCCACAGGTGTAAACTGGGCCTGTCTTAAGCAAACTGAGCCAGTGGGCAGGGATTCTGATGCCTTCTGAGGGTGCTATTTACAGAGCAGTTGCACTCCAGTGTAGCACCTTGGTCAGGCCGTAGACCTCATCTCCTGTCTGTGTAGACATCATGATCCCAGTCCTGAAGGTACTGCTTCTGGAAAGACTGAGTGAGGAGGTTGGCAAATTCTTTTCCCCAAAAGAAATGACAGAGCAGGAAAAAAATTAAAACGTAAAAAAAACCTAACCATTTAATACTTCTAGAAATGAACCAGAGATAAAACATAAGAAGAAGCATTTATTCAAGAAATTCTACTGAACCTCAGGAAGAAGAGTGTGAGTCTATGGCATTTTAGCCTGGGTCTGTTTCCATCACCCCCACCCAGTTCCCTAGTGACTGAAGTTTTCCCAAGGTAGAGTAGGCCATGAAGTCTGAAACACCCCATGTCTGGGAATGTTGTTGAAAATAATAATTCCAAAATCTCAGCTAGCCTGAGGTTGTGATACAAGTTGCGGGGGGGGGGGGGGGCGGTGGGTGTGTGGGGAGCAATAGACCTGCAGATCAGACAGATATTGCGAGAGAGCTCTGGCTCAGGACATCATGAGAGTGGATAAAGCAGTGCTTGAGGGAAATTTATAGCTACAATGACTATTAGAAAAGAAGGATCTCAAATCAATTACTTAAGCTTCCACCTTAAGAAACTAGAAAAAGAAGAACAAACTAAACTCAAAGTAAGCAAAAAGGCGAAAATAATAAATATTAGAATAGAAATCCATGAAACAGAAAACAGAAAAAAAGACAAAAGCAATGATATTAAGAGTTGGTTCTTTGAAAAGATTGACAAAATTGATAAACTTTTAGCTTGACTTGCAAACAAAAAAGAATACACAAATTACTAAACTCAAGAACAAAAGAGGGGATGTCACTAACGAATACAGGGAAATACTATCAACATCTTTATGCTAATGAATGAGACAACTTGAATGAAATGAATAAAGCCTTAGATAGACATAAATTACTAAAGCTGACATAAGAAGAAGTAGAAAGTTTGAATAGATCTATAGTAAAGAAATTGAATTAGTAATTTAAAAATCTTCTCACAAAGAAAAGTCCAGTTCTGGATGGCTTTAATGGCAAATTCTTTCCAACATTTAAAGAATAATGTCAACCCTACACAAACTCTCGCAGAAAAATAGCAAAGGGGGAGGAAATACCTCCCAAATCATGCTGAAACCTACATTAATCTGATACCAAAGCCAGACAAAGCCATCACAAGAAAACTACAGACAACTATTCCTCAAAAATTTACACAACACGATCCTAGTAAACTGAGTCTGGCAACATATAAAAAGGATTATACACCATTAGCATGCGGGATTTATATCAAGAATGCAAGGTTGATGTATTACTGTAATATGCCATATTTACAGAATAAAGGATGAAACCACATAAATATCTCAATAGATATAGAATAGGCATTTGACAAAACCTGACATTCATGGTAAAAAAATGTTTTTTCAACAAACTAGCAGTAGAAAAAAGCTTTCTCACATTAGTAAAGGTCATTTACAAAAAGCCTATAGCTACCATTATCCATAATGGTGAAAACTTGAAAGCTCCCCTCCTAAGATTGGAAACAAAGCAAGGAAGTCCACTCTCACCACTTTTTTTTTTTTTTAACATTTATTCATTTTTGACAGACAGAGAGAGAGCGTGAATGCGGGAAGGGCAGAGAAAGAGGAAGACACAGAATCTGAAGCAGGATCCAAGATCTGAGCTGTTAGCACAGAGCCTGACGCAGGGCTCGAACTCACCAACTGTGAGATCATAACCTGAGCCGATGTCGGACACTTAACCGACTGAGCCACCCAGGCGCCCCAACTCTCACCACTTCTATTTCATGTTGTACTAGAGGTTCTAGCCAGTGCAGTCAGGTAAGAGAAAAAAAAAGGCATTCCGATTGAAAATGAAGTAAAACTATTTGCAGACACCATGACCCTGTATTTAAGAATCCTGGGGAATTCACATACAATAAAACTACTAGACTTAACAGGTTGCAGGGTATAAGACTAATACAGAAAATTCTATTGTATTTCCAGCAATGAACAATGCAGAAATAAGATTAAGGTAACTATTTCATTCACTATGGCATCAAAAAGAATAAAATACTTAGGAATAAATTGAACAAAAGAAGGGTGAGACTTGTATACTGAAAGCTATAAAATATTGCTAATAGTAACTAAAGAGGACCTAAATAAATGGAGAGGCATTCCATGTTCATGGATTGGAAGACTCAATATTGTTGCTTGTTGGATTCGATGCAACACCTATCAAAATCACAGTAGGCTTTTTCTTGGCAGAAATGGGCAAATCGTAAAATTCACATAAAAATTTACATGGTCTTTACAAAGACCCAGAATAACCAAAATGATCTTGAGAAAGAAGAACAAAGCAGGAGGACTTATATTTTCTGATTTCAAAACTTACAAAGTTACAGTAATCAAGACATTGTCCTATTGGTGTAAGGATGGACATACAGCTCCACAGAATGGAATTGAGACTCCAGAGAGAAACTCTTATATTTGTGGGCAATTTATTTTTGACCAAAGGTAATACAATGGGAAAAAGACAGTCTTCAATAAGTTGTGCTGGCACAAGTGGATATCCACAGACAAAAATGATAGACCATTATCTCACACAAAACACAAAAATTAACTCAAAATGGATCATGGGCATAGATGTAAGAGATAAAACTATATATAATATATACTATATAGAGTTATATAAGTGGTATGTAACTATATACTATACAACTTTTAGAGGAAATCATAGGAGAAAGTCTTTATTGACCTTAGGGTTAAGCAAAGATTCTTAGATACAGCACCAAAATCATGATCGAAAAAAGAAAACAAATTGATGGAATGAACTTCTCCAAATTTAAAAACTTTTGCACTTCAAAAGACACCATTAAGAAACTGAAAAGACAAACCACAGATGGGAGAAATCACTTGCAAATTTAGTAAGTACTTGGATCTGTAAAATAAAGAATAACAACTCAATAAAAAGACAAATAACTCAATTTAAAATATAGGCAAAGATTCAAATAGATATTTCACTGAAGAAGATATTCAAATGGCTAATAAGCACATGAAAATATGCTCAATATCCTTAGTCTTTAGAGAAGGCAAATTCAAACCACAATGAGATATCCCTTCACACCCACTAGAATGACTATAATTAAAAAGACAGATAATAACAAGTGTTGATGAGGATGTGAAGAAATCAGAGCCCTTGTGCATTGCTGGGGGGAAAGGAGATGGTGGAGACATTTTGGCAACAGTTTGGCAGTTTCTTTAACAACATAAATTTGGGGTGCCTGGGTGGCTCAGTCGGTTAAGCATCTGACTCTTGGTTTTGGCTCAGGTCATGATCTCACAGTTTGTGGGATCAGGCCCCATGTCAGGCTCTGTGCTGACAGCACAGAACCTGTTTGTGATTCTCTTTCTCGCTCTCTCTCTACTCTCCCCTGCTCATGCTCTCTCTCTCTCAAAATAAGTAAAGTTAAAATAAACAAAAAATTCATCATAAATTTACTACACAGACTAGCAATTCTACTCCTATGTATCCACCCAAGAGAATAAAGACATAGGTCTGCATGAAGACGTAAATGTTCACAGCAGCATTATTCATTATAGCCAAAAACATACAAACAATTAAAATGTCCATCAACTGCTGAATAGCCAAACCACATTGCCATGCAATGGACTATTACTCAGGGATAAAAAGGAACAGACTACTGATAGATGCTGCCACATGATGAATCTCACAAACATGCTAAGTGAAAAAAGTCAGACGTGAAAGACTACATATCATATGATCACATTGATGTGAGACGTTCACGTAAGGCAAACGTATAAAGACAGAAGGCAGATTTGTGGTTGCGTGGGGCAACAGCAGTGACTATAAATGGGCATGAGAGATTTCTGGGGGGGCAACGGAAATTCCATAAAATTGAATTGTGGTGATGGTTGCACAGCTCTCTAAGTTTATTAAAAAATCACTGAAGTGTACAACTTGAATAGGTGAATGTTACAGCATGTGAATTATACCTGAACGAAGCTGGGTTTTTTTTGTTTTGTTTTGTTTTGTTTTGTTTTCAAAGCCCTAGCCCCGGGCACCGGTGGCAGGCATCCCCTAGAGCTCACTGCTTCTCTTGAATCCCTCTCATTTGCTGGCTCCTGGGATTTCTCTTTCTTTCTTGGATTTTAAAGAGGTTTTAGGTCCTTTTTTTTGTCTAGGATGGGTGGGCACATCGGCTCAGTCAGCCATACTGCCGAGGCTGACCACACTGTTGGTATTTGCTTTCCTGGCATTCTGGCACTTTCTGCTCCCTAAGGAGGGGGCTGTGTATTCCCCTCAGTGAAGCAAATGGAAGAAATAAAAAACTGGCTGGGTGGAGGGATGTTCTGGCCTTGGGTGTGACTTCTGCCGTGGGGCCCAGCTCCCATGACCCTCCTCTAGGACACAATTTGCGTTAGGTGGGGGCCAAGCCACACAAATGCCCGTCCTGCTCTTTCTCTGATTACCAGGAAGTCCTAGCTGGGTCCCAGGCTCAGACCTTAACTTGCGAGCCCTGAAGTGGAAGGAGGATCAGACATCACAACACTCCCGGGACACTGCTGAAGGGCCAGCTGGGGAAGGAGTCAGGGTGGACACTGAGAATTCCCTACCACCTACTCCCTGTGAGTTCCATTAGAGCAGGGTACCCCTGGTCCTCCTCTCTGCAGAATCACAGTGCCCAGCCAGGCTGCAGTTCAGTAAATATTTCTGAAATAAATGGATGAAAGTGGAAAAGTGCCCCCAGCAGTGAGAACCCACCTCCTTCTGGCGTGTGGGCTTCTTGTTCTCACTGACTGTCCTTCCCACTCCCCAGGGGGATGCAAGGCCCACACCGATCTTCCAAGCTCCGTGTATTGTACATGCCCGACGAGCAGACTTGGTTTAAGTCCACAAATCCCTTAATTACCGCTGCTACTTCTGGCTTGGTTCTGGGAAGGAACTAATTTGAACAGCGATCGTTCGACCTGAAATATTATGAATGTAATTTCATTATTTGGTCTACCCAGGTCTCAGGCAAGGGGGTTACAAGAACCGAGTTCCTACTGGAATGGCGATTTCTCACCCACTTCTGTGACTGACAACCCACAGGCCACTCGCCCTGTGGTGCCAAAGTCACCTGCCCCCGCCTGGGCCCTGACCGCGCGTCCCATACCTGCTCATGGCAGGTGTGAGTATCAGCGTGCACTCAAAGCAGCCAGCCCCAACCTTCCCCACATGAAAGTGTTTCCCATGAGAGCTGACAGCCCAAAGCACACACACCTGTACCCCATGGTTGTGCATGCACACGGTTATTCACACAATTGTAGACGAGAGCCAGATGCCCACACAACATTCACAGAGGTCCCATCCCTCCACCCACACACGCGTATGCACAGACCAGAACAAGTCTGCAACACACAGGAATGGTGCACACCCCAAACATGGCAGTGTGGTGCGGGCCCCCAGCCTGGCCTCCGACACTGTGTCTCAGCTGAGTGGCTGTCAGAGTCACCAATAAGACCCTGCATCTTTGGGATCTAGTTTAAGGCACTGCCATTTCCTGGCTGTGTAACCTTGGGCCAATGACTCCACCTCTCTGTGCCTCGGTTTCCCTATCTGTTAAAATAGAGACCTGGTGCTATGAGGCTTCGGTGAAAGGGTATTGGCAAAGCACATAAAGTGCAGTGCTTGGTAGACAGCAGGTGCTCAGCACTCATATCGTCATCACTGCTCAGACCACACTCCCTGGATGCTATCAGGATTCTCCCGAACTCTCTGGTCCCACTCACAGCCCTGGTGGCATCATCCCTGACGTGGGTGGAGGCAGCAGGAAAGGGAAGTGCAAAGCGTCCCATGCTGGGCTAGCCTTGGTCCCTCCCACAGGAGACCCTTGACAGATGTGACTACTGCAGACAGTATCCCCGGTGGGAAGCAAAGAAGGCCAGCGTAGCCATCCCTGGCATCACTGTGAGAAACAGGATATCCCTTTTAACCCAAACCCACCCCAGTGGGTGCCCACAGCCCACTCCCAGCTCTTTGGTAGGCCCACCCCTGCAAGAAGATTTGTCCATAAAAGATCCTTTACTCACAGCAATTTGCTGGTGTTAGTGGTAAAGATATCTGCATATGAGTAATTGTGTGCGAATGAAGGAAGGTTTTTAGTGTGTGCCTCCCCAGGCCCCTACCCCTGGCCCTTGTCTCCCCCACACCTCTGCCGACCCATCCCCCAGTCCCCGTGCTGAAGTCATGAACAGTTATCTGGCAGGGCTCCTGGCCCCTGAACCAGACAAGGGCCCTTGGACGTACCCAGAGAAACTGTCCATGACTTGCTTGGGGTTTGGCTTCATGTAAGTCTCCCAGGGCAGGAAATAGTTAACCAATTCCCTCCCCACTGGGAAGACTCACCACCTCTCTGTCCTGGGGGGCGGGGGTTGCACAGGGAGGGCAAGAGGGGGCAGTTGTCAGCCCGAGGGAGGTATGGGATATGGGACAGACCCTCTCCTTCCCGTCCATCCAGCCAACAGGAGGTACCAAGCATGAACTATTATCCGACCCTGAAACAGTCTTCTAAACTTCAAAACTTTGAGCTGCCACTTAAAAATCAGGAGAATTCACAGAAATATGGTACAGGCTCCTAGCTTCTTTGGAAAAAATAAAATAAGAGGGTCTGGGCACTCTGGGCTCACACTGACCAGAACTCGGCTGGAGCCGAGTGGTGGCCCAGTTCCCTAGTCTCCCCTCCCTGGATGCATTTTCTGATGGACCTAGTGACCCCACACAATTTTCAGTGACATCCCACTTCGTCCTTTCTCTCCCCATCTCCCTCTCTCGGGAGGCAGGCCAGACCCTGAGGGCAAAGGTCGAATGCATTCACAAATGTCTGTAGGTTTCTCCTTCCCAGGATGAGCCACACGTGGACATGCGACCAAAATGTGGTGAAAGGTACACTGACCACTCCCTTGGTCCAACCCAGGTTGAGAACCACCTGGGCTGAGAACCACTGTCCAGGGACTGGACGCTTGACCTGCTCTGAGTACAACCAAGCTGGGGGAAGCGGGGCTTGCATGGGGGCCCGTCTACTCTATAGATGGTGTTCAGAACGTCTGTGTAGGGCTGGAAAATGCCATGGCCAGGACCGAGGGCTTGGTGAGAAGCAGCCCTCAGTGTCCCATCTAGACCCCAGACCATGAGAATGGGAAGACCGCCCCAGGTGCTTCTTATCCCTCCATTAGGAGCCATTGGCTGTGCAGGGGCTCCAGGACCTCAGCTATCGGGGGCAACAGAACCCATTAAGCTAGTTTTCCCATCTAAACAAAACGTTTTATTTTATTTTATTTTATTTTATTTTATTTTATTTTATTTTATTAATGATTGTATAGTATTTCATGTAATTAATTATTTTAATATGAAATTTATTGTCAAATTGGTTTCCATACAACACCCAGTGCTCATCCCAAAAGGTGCCCTCCTCAATAGAATTGTCCATTGAGCTCCACCATGATTCAAGTCAAAACTTCAGAGCCACAAAACCCCGAAATAAGCTTTATCATGAAAACATCAGCAGAGAGGTAACAGTGAGCTTGTGGCTTAGATGGGGTCTGCCTGAGCTCCTGACTTCCTGCAAATACTTCAGGAGGGAAAAGACACACATTGATCCTCAGGCCACCAGGAAGGTGTCACCATAAGCAGGAGGGGCCAGCAGGCGGGGTCCCGGTGAGAGCCCCACCAAGGCCTGACCCAAGGCATGCGGGGCCCCAGCCCACACCCAGTGTCCCTGACGGGCTCACTTTACTGTGGACCCGCATCGGCCTTCAGAACCAACTCCCCGGTGCTTCTGTTGTCATAACTACCACCATGACCTTTTCAGGGTTTAAAAAGCCAAGAACCACCCAGTGGCCATGGAGAAGGACAGCAACCATAGCAACAGCCCTGTCCTTGCACCCTTTTCTGGCACAGAATCACTTCTCTGCTGCCCACACTAGCAAGGCAGGACGTCAGAAAGGTGAGAGGGACTCCATAAGCACACATTAGGACCCCACTGGACCCTTCCCCACATTGGCAGGGAGTGCAACGTTCAGATTCACTGAATCTGAATCTGAGGGGGTCCTGAGCACCCCCTCTTCCGCCACAGCCCCAAGACCCCAGGCCAAATGTGGCTGAGAGGGAGGCAAGCCAGGCAGAGGGGGCCACCCCTCGGGGTTGGAGTTCTGCTCTCCTGGCAGAACCCCTGAGTTGAGTGGGGGGTTTGGCTCTCATGTCAGGCGGCCCCCACTAAAGATGCCTGGTTGGTGAATGGGGTCAGGGGTGGGGGGGGTGGGGCACACAAGGAGGGAGAGGAAGTTCAGTCCTGGGAGTAACCGCCCCCCCCACCCCCCGCTGACACCCTGGGTTAATCCTCCTGGGGCTCAATGTTGGCCCAGGTGCAGTCACAGCGTCCCAGACCAAATGTGATTCTGGGGCATATCACATACAGATCTTGACCCCCTCCTCCCCTCCCCGCTGGGTCTCTCTCTCCAATTCATTCTGGGCCGGGCAGAGTGGGAAAAGGGTCACCCCACACCTGAGCCCCGCTCTGGGCCCGCCAAGCCATGACTCACGTCGCAGGTGAACAGAGCCTGATTCACCCCTCCAACTAGGGGGCCTAGGGGAACAATCCAGTGCTGTGGACACGCAACCTGAAACCGGGGCTTCCGGGAGCTGGCTTGAGCATCGGAACTGGTGGCCCCGTTCGGCCCCCGCCCAGGCCCAGACACAATAGGAGACCCAGTTTTCCAGCTGGACTGTAATTTCAGAAGGTGGCTTTGTGTGGGCTTTGTTACCCAAGCCACCAGAGGAGCCCTGGGGCTGGGGCTGCCGCTGGGTGTTAGCAAGAAATGCACTTTGAAGAAACGGCAGAAAAACATCAGAAGAGACAAGAAATGCAGACCACAACACCAACTAGTAGCAACGGGCAAGGAAGGCAGAGTGAGCTGGGGAGGGGCTTTGCAACCAGCTAAATCTGGGTTTGAATCCTGGCTCGGGCCACTCTGGCCACAGGACTCTGGGCAACCACCTTACCCTCTGTTGAGTCTGAGCTGAGGACAATCATGCTTGCCTCACAGGCGGAGGAACAAGCAAAGGCACTGGGGACAGTGCCAGGCGCCAATAAACGGTAACTATCACCACGTTTCATGCACACTGAAGCTTAATTACATTGTCTCATTTAAAAAATTATCATCATACACGCACGTGGAGCTCTGTAGCTTTCAAAGCCATGTTTGTCCATTACTTCATTAGATCCACACAATGATCCTGTCTTCCATTTTTAGCATTTTCCTTTAGTTCCTATAAAACCTAAGTCTTGCTCTTATTGGATACGATTGTCCCAATTTTCCGTTCTGCTCTCCTTTTTAATTTCCCCACCCCTAGGAACCTTTAGCATAACAATTCTGGGACCACTTTCTATTAATATCAATTTTCAGATTACAGCGATAGGATGTCTGTTTCCTAATTTAATTAGGTGATTCCTGTTATTAGTTCCTACAGGCTCATTATTTTTCATTTAGCATACTTTAACGCACCAAAGGAAAGTGAGGTTCTGGCTGGAGACCCCCAGGGTGTCTTCTGCAGGGAGGGGAGGAAATATTTGAGGCCCAGTCAGAGAAGCAGATGCTGGGGAGCTGTCGGCCGGGGGGTGCCACTGGGGATGCCCCAGCCTCAGTGTGAGAGGGTGGGGACAGAGAAGGTCTCCCTGTAGAGACTGGGCCCACATGGCCTCCCCGGGAGGGCAGGAGGGAGGGTCTGTCATGAAGCCCCACCTCCAAAAGCAGATTCCGGACTCAGCTCCAAAGCCAGCACCCCGGGGCCCACCAAATCAGTGGGCTCCAGGTGGCCACACTTGAGGGCTGCGTGTCCTAATACCATACCCCCTTTTCCAGCAGGACCTGTGTCTGTCCCTCCATCAGTATTGTCCTCTGCACATCCACAAGGCACCCTTCACCCCAGAGTCTAAGTCAGCACTACCCCAGAATTAGCACAGAACAAAGTGTGAGTAGTACCCCCGAAATATGCAGACTCTGCCTCAGTGCACCCGCCCCATCAAGGTGGGCTCAGCCATCACATCTTTGGGCTTCTGGCCACTTGGGTCTCCAATCCTGCAATTGTTGAGCCCACGGGTTTCCTTCCCCTGCCGACACAGCGATGACTGGGCTGCCCGGCTCACTGCCCACCCCACGGCACCAGAAGGAACCCCACAGAGCTGCCCTGGAGCTACAAGGAAAAGGGGGGGGGCAAAAAGTCCAAGGGTGATGCTTGTAAGGAGCACTGTTACCAGGATCCTGACCCCCAGCCTTGACTTTGACCCCAATGCATTCTGTGCCGAGGAGAGGGCACTCCGAAGAATGGGAAACTCAGAGGGTGGTTTTACCTAGAGTAAAATTTTCTTTGCTGTGGTCACAGAAAAGCAAGGTGAGGGAGGGCGAGGTGGCCCTCAAGAGCCTTCGGCGGTGTTTGGTAAGAGAGTTTGAACATGCTGCAGGTGCATTGTTCAGAAACACCGGGTTCTGAGAGTCCCAGCCCTGCTGATTTTGCAATGATATATTGCCAGCTACTTAACAGGATGGATCACTGCAATTACATGTCACTTCTGATATTCACAGTCACAACAAGGATGTGTCAGCCTCGCAAGGTTTGTGGAAAATATATATGATGTTCCGCAATGCCGTTAGAAAATGGTTTCAGGAAACAGACTCGAGAGGATTCCAATAAAACCCACCTGCCCGGGGAAAGCAGATGGTTCCAGGAAGCTGGAGGGGCTGCCGGCTCCCATGGCCCGGAAGGAGCATGGCTCAGACACCCTGGCTCCAGCAGGCTGCCCCTCCCCTGAGACCAGCCTGGCCCAGGTGCCAGGGCAGAGGAGGGGCAGCCGCCATACCTCTGCTTGCTCCATCAGCCTCACAGTGGGGAGTTTCTGAGAGCCCCTCAGCAGTTACTCCTGTGGCCTTGACCCACCCGGGGTGTTCTCAGGGCTCCGAGGGGACACACCTGGACAAAGGGTTGCTGTAGAAACAAGACAAACAAGACAAGTATCTGGCACAGGCAGGGCTGTGCGTCCCTGGTAACCATGAGACCAAGAGTGAGGGCCACACTCTCTCCAGCCAACACAGCCCTGCCTCCAGGGAACAAAAACAGGAGCCCTGAAGTCGGTCGGGCCCATGGGCGTGGGAATTCTGGCGCTGCTGATTTCTAGCGGTAAGAGACTAGGCAAGATGCTCAGCACCGTGTGCTCTGCAGAGAGACCCGGGCTCCAGCACAGTCTCACTACTCTCTGCTTCCGCCGTAGGTCAGCACGTGGTCACCTCTTAACAACCACAGCTCCCCTCCTCCAGGCAGCCCTCCTGGCTCTTCCAGCCACTACTGCCCCCAGGTGTCTGAGACCAAAGGAGCGAAGTGTGCGTTCTGAGAGCAGAGATGCGGGTGGAGGAGGGATGGGGTTGGCGGGGGGAGGTGGGGGTGGGGGTGGGGGTGGGGATGGATTGCTGGTTCTTCTGGTTCTTGTCCCCTGCGGCCTGTGTGTCTGGAATCCAGAGCAACTCCACCCAGCAACTCAGATGCCCCTGCCCAAGACAAAACGCGTGGTCTCCGGCCCCCTCCCCCAAACTGCTCCCCATCTGGCATGTCCTGCCTCGGTAAGTGGTACCCCCGTCTCGATCTGCCAGAGCCAGAGGCTCTGAACTGAGACAACAGCCCCCCTCACCCTCATCACCATCCCCCCTGTGTACTTGCCCCAACACCCCGAATCTACCCTCTCCAGTCCCTGCCCTCTCTCCCACACCACTCTGTGGTTCCTCGCACTCTCTTCCCCTCCCCTGCTCCTGCCCACAGCTCCAAACACGCAGCCATTAAAGTGAGCCTTCTAACAGCCGCCCCCACTTCAGGATCCCCAGGGCTCCCCGCAGCCTGCAGCAAAGGCTCGCTCCTCTGAGATGCTCCAAAAAAGGGCTTATGGGCCCCGGGACTGGCCATGTCTGCAGTACTAGTCTAGATCCCCGGGTCACACTCCTGCCCCTAATCCACCAGGAGTTCCTCCCATGCCAAATTCCCTCATGCCTCCAAATCTTCATCCAGGTTCTGTCTCCACCCAGGCTCTGCTCTGGGCCCAGAGCAGACAATATGGAGCATCACAGCTGTTAGGACGGCAGCAGGTGCAGTGGCGACAGCCTGCTGTCTAAGGACAAATCCTGGCTCTGAATCCCAAGGCTGTGTGGCCTCAGGCATGGCTCTCAACCTCTCTTATCTCAGTAGTCTCATCTGTCAGATGGTGTAATAGTACTTAACTCCTGGGGTTTTGAAAGTATTCAGTGAGTACTAAACACACATAAGGTGCCTGAGAGTGGCAGCAGTGCTGTTGTGTGTCCACGCAAGCGACCGCTCGGCACTGCACCTGTAAATGGGAATAATCAGCTATGAGAATTATACATATTAATACCTGTAAAGTGCTTGACACAAGATCTGGCACATGGTAAAAGCCTGGTCAATGTTTGTTATTATTACCATCCTTGGATGCCCTTGTGCTGTGGAAGGGATGCCCCGGGAGCAGGTTATTGTAGACCAGGAAGTCACCAGGGGCTGTCCAGTCCCTTTGTCTGCACTCGGGGCCCCTGAGCAGGAAGGGACCCCTGCTGTCACTGTAGCTGCCTCCCCCTTTGACACCCCAGCATCAGCCCAGTCCCCAGCTCCACCACCCACACCTCCACGGCTTCAGAAAAGCAAAGAGCTACTTCCCTGAAACATGGGGTGGCCCTGCCTTAAGAAAACTCACTCTAGAAACCAAACATCAAAAAAAGAAAGAACTCGTAGTGTGTTAACAACAGAATCTGTATCAGAAGGTCAATTTTAATTTTTTTTTTTATTTACCAATGAATAAACCAATCAATCCACCGTCACCCTGGCTTCCTGGGTCACTACCAACGACTCCCCTCGTTCCATTAAAACAAAATCCATCCCACTTAAAAGAATGAAGAAGGAATGATAAAATCAGAGCACTGCATTGTGTAGGCCCGGAAGAATGGATACATCTAGGTGCATCATCAGTGGCTAGCTGACATTGCAAAAGAGAGCCAGGCAGATATGCGCCTCCTGATGAAAGCACATATGACCACGTGGACATTCTTGCCGAAAAGAAAAGAAAGAATAGAAAAGAAAAGAAAAGAAAAGAAACCTCTATCTGTTCAAGCTGTTAGGTTTACTTAATTTACAGGAAATGCAAAGAACAGAAGACAACGACACCAAATGAGTAAAACCAACAAAAATCCCAACGGTGGGGGGCGCCTGGGTGGCTCAGTCGGTTAAGCGTCCGACTTCGGCTCAGGTCATGATCTCACAGTCCGTGAGTTCGAGCCCTGCGTCGGGCTCTGTGCTGACAGCTTGGAGCCTGGAGCCTGTTTCGGATTCTGTGTCTCCCTCTCTCTGACCCTCCCCCTTCATGCTCTGTCTCTCTCTGTCTCAAAAATAAATAAACGTTAAAAAAAAAAAATCCCAACGGTGGGAAACTCTGTAGGACCTGTGACCCAGTTTCCTCCAATAAATAGCAAGAGAAAAATCAAGATGAGGAGAGAATATTACAGATTGAAAGAGACTTGAAATCGACTCATCCTCTGAGCTGCAGTGTGCGGGCTGTATCCGGATACTGGATAAAACAAAGTGGAAATAAAAGTATTTATAAGAGTTGGGATTCAACTCAGGAATTTGAACGCTGGATAGTAAAGAATTATTGAAAGTTTTTTTTTTTTTCAACGTTTTATTTATTTTTGGGACAGAGAGAGACAGAGCATGAACGGGGGAGGGGCAGAGAGAGAGGGAGACACAGAATCGGAAACAGGCTCCAGGCTCTGAGCCATCAGCCCAGAGCCTGACGCGGGGCTCGAACTCACAGACCGCGAGATCGTGACCTGGCTGAAGTCGGACACCCAACCCACTGCGCCACCCAGGCGCCCCTGAATTATTGAAAGTTTTAAAACAGAGTTCTTATCTCTTAAAGTGAGAAATATATCGTAACATTTCTGGCTGAATTGATATGGTACTGGCACAGGCTTCAAAAATCAGTTAAGCCTCTGACTTTGGCTCAGGTCATGATCTTGCGGTTTGTGAGTTCGAGCCCCCCATGTCGCGTCCGGCTCTGTGCTAACAGCTCAGAACCTGGAGCCTGCTTTGGATTCTGTGTCTCCCTCCCTCCCTCCCTCTTTCTCTCCCTCCCTCTCTCTCTCTCTCTCTCTCTCTCTCATTCTTTCTGTCCCTCCCCCACTTGTGCTCTGTCTCTCTCTCTCTCTCTCAAAAATAAATAAAGTGTAAAAATAAATAAATAAAAATAAATCAGGACAGATGAGGATGTGGCCGTAGGTGCGGCAGCCTGACTGCATTTGGAGCATGCTGGTCCTGGGTGCGTGGAGCCATCGTACTATTCTCATCGACTCTGGGCGGTTCTAAACCCTCCGTAAGAAAAAGCTCATAAAGAGGGGCCCCTCATAAAATTTCAGTCTGCCCAGCCACACACGTGGAGCCTGTCTTCTGCCTCTCCAGGGCCAGCAGGCTGGGATGTGTTATTCCAGGTTCTGGCCTATTCTCTGAGTCTTCCGCCTACAGAAGGGGAAGTCTAGTCTCTTGAGTCAAGAAGTGAGTTTCCTGAGGCCTTGTGGCCTGGCAATGTTGGAGACTGGAAAATCATTTGGATAGGTGAATTCTCTGATGCACACCAAAATCTAATCTTACCCAACAGGTTAACCAGCAGCGATTCACGTTTCAAAAGGTTTGATTGATTTAAAATACAGCAAACATTTTGGAAAAATGGCTTGATTTACAAAAGTTGGCAAGCCCATACGATTCCATCGAATGCACGAGTCAGGCGAGGTTTGCTGTCTGGTCCCTGAGAGCTTCAGATGCTATTAATACCTAATAACTCTGCAGGAGAAATCTGAACACCCGACTCCGAGGGGCCACAAGCAACTAAAGGCTCCTTCTCCCACTCTCAAGCTTATTTCTGGATCTTCACCTGCCGCCCCAACCCCTCTGCCCTCTGCCTTGGTCAACGCCATCAACAGTGGCTCCCGGACACTGCGTTCCCAGGGAAGTTTCTGCCACTATGACAGCCAGTATAGCCTGTGTGGAATTTCTTCTGTAGATGGCATTCCCAATGGCCTTACCCAATCCGGATGGCAGGGCAGCCTCCTGACTTTGTACCTCCCACAGGCAGAAATCCACAGGGAGAAGGCTTGTCCAGGCTCTGGGGGCCACCCACCCATGCAACTGGATACATACACTTTGTAAGCACTGGTTTCCAACAGATAAATGTAATCAAGGTTTATATGCTCAGAGAAGCCAACAGGATGGGATTGTTTCACTTGAAAGATCAGAAGAAAATTGTAACTAATGTTGTGGAAAATTACTTTGATATTGCTTTCTTGGTACCGAATCACAATTAGGCTGCTGTGAGAAGTACAGGGAAAGAATAAATGAATAGTAACAAATCAACACAAACAGCCTGTGTCAGGAACACTTTGCTCAGGGAAAGTAACATAAGCATTACTTAAAGTTTTATGACTGCGTTTGATGTGATTTACGTAGAACGTCAAGGTTGCCTCTCACCCACCACGTGGCGAAAGTGGTCCAGCTCCATTTACAGCCAGAAGAACACGGCTCGAGCCCCAAGTGTGCTCTGTGCATGGTCTGCCAGGCCCACGCTATCCCCACTGTAGGGGGACACTCCTCTGAGCTTAATGTCATCCCACACACCCTGCCAGCCCGAGGCTCTCGGTTTCTCTCCTGGCTCGTCACTCCACCCTGGATCCTAGCCGTCCTGTGGGCCCTGGCCCCACTGGTGATGGAAAAGGTCCACATGCTCAGGGACAGCTGTGCAGGGCAAGGCCAGCTGGTGTGAGGGGCAAGAATCTGCCACCCACAGGACACACAAAGATCAAGCACTCTGATCTGACGGCCGGCTGCAACATGGCAGGACACACATCCCGGCCACCAGATCCCAACTCTACCCAGGAATATAGCATTTGTCCCAGCAGTGTACCATGGATGGGGGCATGGCCCTGCCCCAAAGGCACGCTCACGCCTTCCCTCCCGGGCTTCTCCCAGACAGCACAGACCCCGATCACAAAGACCCTCTGCCCATGTGTGTGCCCCAACCACACACGCACCAAGACAGGCACCAAAGATCCATGGGTCACCCCCAAGGATACACCATTTACCCCAAGCCATACTTGAGGACCCTTGTTCAGGACCTCATTTCTGCACAGATAACATACAACTGGGGATGCCAATCTCAGCCGGCCTGACCCATGGGGTTGGGTTCTGCCGACATAGGGCCGTCAGCCACTCTAAGGCTCACGTGAGGCTGTGAGGTCCCCACAGAGGAGCCAGCCTGGTCACATGTCCTTGCTGCTTCAGAAGCCGGGGAGGAGCCAGAACCACTTCTGACAGCCACTCCCCCACCCTCTGTGAGGCCCCAGCCCAGGTGTGAGTCAGTACCTGTGACTTGCCTGCTGTCTCCTGGGGTCCCACTGCCCTGGCTGCCTCTAGTTGATGAAAGAATGAACTCATTGGCCTCCCCGGCCGGGGCCTCTGGTAGCAGCTGCCAGGCCCAGGGCCCCTGCTCTAGTCTCCTTGTGCCCCTTCTGATTTTCTACCTGATGCCTATGGGCCTTCAATCTGTGCTTAGGAGGGGTGAGGCAGCCAGAGCTGAGGGTGGGGCTGGGGAAGGGCTGGGCACTGCTCTCCTATAGGGTGAGCCCTGCAGGCAAGAGTGGTGCAGGAATCTCTCTGCCTAAATCCACGGCCTCTACTCTTCCATATTGTCCTCGTCCTGGAGCACAAGGGTGTCTTCCCAGACCTCCCTGCTAAAGGCCCCCAGGCCCACAGCTGAGAGACGAGTAAGGGCTGTGTCTGAGTAGCAGACACCCTCCTAAGCTCCCCTCTCCACATTCTGCCTGCCTGAGGCTCCGGAACCATCCTTCCCCTTGTCTCCTCACTGCACCCCACCTGTCCTCAGCAGACCTCTGTAAGTCATGAAGGGTGCTCCCCTCAGTGGCTCACGAGGGACGTGTGGGATGCAGGTGGGAGGTGGGGTAATCTCAGCTTCACAAAGGCAGGAGGGGCCCAGGCCAAGGGGCTGGATTCGAGGGGTTCCAGGGCTGGCAGAGAAACAGAGTCCCATGGGGGCCACAGGCTCAAGGAGAAGCCATTCACCCTCTGATGTCCCAGACAGTGTGGGAGAGGCCCCAAGAGATGGCAGAATCCTCTTTAAGCCTCAGCTTCACCGAAAGCAACAACTGGCTGAGAGACAGGCAGCCTGGCCCTCACTTCAAGAGGAGTGACCACAGGCTAGAGGCCAGAGGCCAGAGGCTGATGCCTGCCAGTAGAAGGCCAGGACCCCTCCTTTGCCTGCCCGGGACCTTCAGCACAGACTGGGCACCAGGGCAGCCATGGAGGCCTGCACGGTGGACAGGAAAGCTGGGGCAAGTGGGCGGCGGGGCCGAGCGCAAGGGCTCACCTGGCACCTGCCGAGGGGAGAGCTCCGTGGGGTCCTGCAGGCTGATGAAGAGGAGGAGGCCTGCGGCTCCAAACAGCAGGATGGATGAGAACATGCAGGCCAGCCGCATCGTTCCAGCTCGTGGGGTCATCCGGGGCTTGCTCCGGGCTCACCTCTCGGGTGTGGGAGGTGCGTTCTTCCCTCATCATCCACACCAAGCGTCCATCAGGCCACAGTCTACAGGGCAGATGGGGAGAAAGATGGTCCATCACTGAGGCACAGGGCATCCTACGTGGGCTGAGGCCCCAGTCACTGCCTATGACCAAGCATAATCCCTGGATCCCTCCATCCCTTAGAATGTACTCAGGTATGTCCCTTGCATCCTTCCAGCCCAAAGAGGTTGAGGGAAGTCCAGTCACTACCTGTTGCTGGGACACCAGCTTCCCAGCAGGGTCTCCTGTATCTGCACCCCCAGAAAAATCATGGAGAGAGACACTCCCTGGCCTCTGGCTGGGGAAGCCCAGGCTAGAGCCCTGAGACCCAGAGCCTGTAATGGGCCCTGCACTGTCCAGGCTCTCTGAGCTTCCAACAGAGCAGGTGTGCTCCCTAGAAAGGGTCTACGCCCCGAGAAGAGGCAGCAATCTGGGCCTTTGTCCCTTATAACCGTCCTGGTGGACAGAGGAGCTCTTGGATCTCTCTGCCCTGGCTCCTCCCTGCAGGATGCTGGGGACAAGTGTCTCCACAGAGCCAGATACTTTGAGAAGGAGCCTCCCAGGCCCAGAGGCTACCAGGGACAGAGACTCCCCCTCCTGGCTGCTCCCCTCACCAGCCAGAGCTGTGCCGCCCTGACCCACGGATGGGCTGGTAGGATGGAGACCCCACTGGATAGTCCGTCGCATCAGTGGGAACTGAAGCTTTGGCCCGATCACGGTTACTCCCACTATGAGGCCCTCTGGCCTGGAGCTGAGGCAGCCTGACTTGCATTTGACAGATCCCAGGCTCAGAGGCCGGTGACAACATCCCTGTGACACCTGTTGCTCTGGCCACTGCAGACCCAGAGCACGCCCAGGTGACTTGCCCCTCCCCCTGGTTCCTCCTGAAGGGCACAGAAATACCAACCAGTGACTCCAAATGGGCCAAGCTTGTGGGTCAAGAGGGGGGGGCACCCCAAGGCCATTTGCTCATAGGAAGGATGTAAGTTCCTGCAGCAGGAGGAGGCATGGGTGGAGCAGGATAGGGGCCGGAGAGGGATCTGCACAGGAGGCCATGCTACATGGCATTCCAGAACTTCCCCTGTTGGTGGTGGAAGGTTGCTCTGTGCCCCTTCCTAAGTTCGGGCTTAGAGATACCACCCTCTTTCTACCAAAACAGGCTTGTAGGAAGCTTCCCCAGCCCTGGCACAGGGCAGTGCTCAGGGAGGTAGAGGCCAGGGGGACAGCTTCCAGCAGCCTCTGAGATCATAGTTGGGTGGCGGGGACCCCAGGCCAGATGTGCTGCTTGGCACAGGGTCATTTCCCTGCCGGGGGTCTTCTCAGGCACAGTAATTTGGTCAGGGCGCCCATTCCTGACCAGGCACCCAGGCGTTGGGGGAGGAAGCCCCAGCTATGGTCCCTCTGTGTCCTCATGATCCTGGGGGGGCAGGAGGCAGGAAATGGTAAGAGGAGCCTTTCCCTCCAAGGCCCAGACAAAGATTCCCAAGGACTAGACTGTCCTCAGCAAAGCTCTGGTGCTGAAGAGTGTTAAATTGCAGGTTTGGGTTTCTCCCCTCTGCAGTCACTGTAATTATGTTTTCACTCAGTTAACTTTAATTAACCTGCCCCAGGCCTCTATGCATGGGGAACGCGCCTGAACGCCGGGCTCTCTGGGCTGTGCTGAGCAGGTGGTTCCCACGACCTCCCAGCTTTGATGTTTGGGAGGCAGCGCTGAGCAGGGCTCAGTTTTGTCTCTGGAGCTGGCTCCAGGTTTGAAGTTGGCCCTGACTTCCCTTCCAATGCCCCCCCGCCTCCGCCCCACCCCAAGAAAGACTGCTGCTTCCTGCCATTGCCAGGGACATCCACGGGGCTTACACAGGGTAAAAACAGGCAGCCACCTGTCCCCAAAGGTTCAGACCCTGGAGTCCCTCGTGGGGGCCTGTGGTTTCTCCCTCTACGGCTGCCCGGGATGGGTCCTGGGGACCTGGCTCATTGTCCTGCAGAGACACAGGTGCAGCCATGCAGGCCCAGGCCCCACTGAAGGGCAAGGACACTCTCAACACTGCCCATAGGATGCCCTGTGTCCCGAGATCTCACAAGCCCTTCCCTTCGTAATGATAGGCACTGTGTGCCGGGACCACCCTGGCCAGCCCCAAGGTGTGGGAGAGGATGGGGGGAGACGAGCTGCTCTCTCTGGCCCTCACTCTGGGCCCTCCTGCCCCAGAGAAGTTGGCTTAACCCCTGGGGGGGGGCCCATGCAGTCACAGAAAGGAGTCAGAAGAGTGGGAACAATGTCACACACACTGGTTCATCAAGGACAAGACCCTCAGATAGGGAGCAAGGGGAGCAGCTCAAGACCTTTCTGGAGCAGAGGCACACGCACTAACACACACACACACACACACACATATGCCACGGCACACACACTCCATCAACAGGCCCCAGCAAGGCCCCGGCTGTAAAGAAACTGCTGCAAAACCCTGATTATCCTGGCCGTGGTGGTGACACACTGCCTGCAGCCACACCAGCCTCCTGAGTCAGACAGACGTGGTCAGGAGACCAATCTGACCTAGGGCGAGGGAAAGAGAGGAAGGAGGGGAAAAAGAACGGCAAGTTTACGGCTAGGGCACAGGGCTACCTGGCAAAACTGTTAATAAAATGCCACCCAATCTCAACCCAAAGGCTCTATTTGATGGAAAAAAAAAGGGGGGGGGACTCAGAGGCACATGCGATCATCATTGCATTATTTATGGTCAATAGCACTGCACAAGTGACTACCAAAGAACTGGCCAGCCCCCTCTTCTCCCTAATTGTCACACTGTCACCATACAAGCCAGTACTGACTACCCCTGTCCCGCAGCAATGACCTGTCCTCATTTGTTCCTGAACCTACCCAAACCAAACCCACCACGTGGAACCAGGATGAGGACCACATCTCTGCCCCCAAATCTGGGGAGAGGGGAAGAAAACCAGCCCCAGGATCTGCACCTTCACCATGGCCAGAGCATCAGGGACTCAAGTGTCTGATTTCAGAGACCCTCCCTTTTTGTTGACCCTTCTACACCCGCCCCCCTCCACGAGAACACAGCACCCTCTCTGTGAAGGGAGGGAAGCTGGTATTAGAGCCATGCATGGCTTTCCCTGGCCAGCCCTAAGCATCAGACCTCAGCCTTCCCCTTTGAGACCTTCCTCTCGGTGTTTGTTCTCACTGGAGACCACCTACCCAGCTAACTCCTTGCTCTGTGCAAATGGGAATCTAAAGGTTAGCATGCCTTCCCTCCTGGGTCGCTGGTTTGCAGTCTGGCTGGGTCTTCAATGCCCCAGGAGGGGGCCAACATCACAGAGTCTGTAGGAACCTCCTTCCTTTACAGGTGGAGGGGAGCTAGGAGATCACCAGACACTTCAGAGAGTGTGCACATCTGATCCCCTACTGTTCCTGTGAGGGTCCTTGTCTTCAAAGTCACACGTTATTTTCAAGGCAATGGGAAGACGCTGGTCCAAAAGCTGCTCATCTCCCTCTCCTGAGAGTCCAGCTGCTGCCTGGGAAGTGGACCCTACAATCCGTCACAGGCTGGGGCCAGGCTGCCCAGGGCCCCGTAAACACATTCACAGGCCTCTGCTCCCAACTGGGACACACTGCATCGCACTCGGCTCCAGTGACAAGTGGAAGACCCTCCCCTTCCTCCCTGCCTCTCTGCCAAGACCAACAGACAATAAGACAATTCAAATAACTGGGGGTGGAGTAGGGAGGAGTGAGGCAAGAAAAATAAACAGCCCACTCAGTTTCCAGAAGGTCCTGTGCTCACAATCCCTCGTTTTCCCAGTGGCTTTCTCTCCCTGAGGCCTGAATGGCATTGCCAATTTTTTACTGTAAGAAAAAAAAAATCCAATTAATCTTGTAAACACCTCCTGGGACACAGGTCAAGGCCAAGGATTCCTCCCATTTCCTTATTTATCTGATTTAAAAATTTGTCTCTTGGGAAAATTCACTTTAGGGCACAAGCAAGGACTTGGGAATTCAGCCAAAACACACGCACCTCCAGTGGCGACAGGCCGGCAGGCGGATGGACGGATGGCTCCAAGGACACGCTTGGCTGCGGCTGCTCCAAGGCCTGGATGCTTCCCCCAGTCACCCAGAGGACCCCCTCTGGCTGTGAGGACCCGCTCCCGTGCCCCACTGGAGACGGCCGGAGGCATCCGGCCATGTGCCCATGGGAGCACCCACTTGGTGTGTGGACCCCGGGCCCCAGAAAGTTCTCTGTCCAGTCAGTCTCCTCCTTGCACGGGCAGGAGCGAACAATGACGTCCCTCCCGGCTGAGGGCTCCAGGAGGAGCTGCTCATCGGGAGAGAGGCTGCTATGGCAACTTGAGGAGAATGGAGCCAGGCACTGCCGTCACCTTGAATCCGGCACCAAGCATTCCACCGGAGCGGCAGAGGGGGCTGTGCCTC
The DNA here is from genome assembly GCF_018350155.1 of Leopardus geoffroyi. Taxonomy (NCBI): domain Eukaryota; kingdom Metazoa; phylum Chordata; class Mammalia; order Carnivora; family Felidae; genus Leopardus; species Leopardus geoffroyi. The sequence goes on from NC_059335.1 coordinate 19,545,071, forward strand.
CGCTCTGCCCCTGCCGAGGCTCCTGCGCTGGGGCTGACCTCCCGCCTTTCCTCCGCAGCCTCCTGGCCTCAGTAACTCATTTGCTCCTCACCGAAACGGAGCACACAGCCCAGTCCCCTGAGAACACCACCTCCATCTGTTTTGTCAGACGAGTTCTTCCGTGTGTGCGGCTCCTGCTTGCTTCTGAGATGGGGTTCTTCTTGATTTCAGCTCATTAAAATCCTGCAGCTAATTAAAACTGTTCTAACAGCAGCGGCGGCAGCGGCGGCAGCAAACTCTGGGATGAGTCCCTCCAGTTTTTATGCGTAGGCATAAAGTTGCAATGCTCTGTGAGGGTGACGAATGGCTGCAAGTGCTCTCAGACTCTGGGGCGGGGCTGCAGACTCCAGCCCTGCTGGACACGGGAGAGCGCTGACCTAGGTCCTGAAATGCCCTAGGCCCAGCCTCAGCACACCCCAGCGCACAGGGCTGTACCCCACTCCTGGGGGAGGTAATTCACCCGCCAGAATCCTCCCCACTACAAGGCAGGGATTCTCTCCAATCCCCCATGATTTCTTCTGGGGGTAGGGGGAGAGGAAAGGGAGGCCTAAGGCGGAGGCCAAGGCATAAGTCGGGCTCAAACAAGCCCCGAAGCCTTGTCCCCACAGACCCACTAGGAATGCTACGGCATGGCTTCCCACCATTGCTTACACAAAGAGCCTGAAGGGAAGCCTGCAAACACGCAGCTGCAGCGAGGGGGTCCTGAGAACCCAGCCAAGGTGCCATAAGCTACAATGCCCTTGATTACTTTCAGGGGTAGGACCACACCATGGATGCAGTCTCTTGCCCAGGACTTCAGGGAATTTTATGAAGCAGGGTAGGGGATAGTAATTCAGTAGGTAGAGAAACTGAGTCCTACCCTGGCAGAATCTGGGATGGGGATTCAGCACCCCCAATCCTGTGAGCATGTGTACCTCAATTACAGCCCTTCTCCTACCACGTGGGGAGTGTTCACACACCTATCTCAGACCCTCAGAGCCCTGAGAGCAGCATCGAGGTCTCTCATCTTTGTATTCCCTGCACAGTGCCTGGCACAGGGAATGGGACCAACATAACCTGTGCCTCGTGTGACATGAGCATGGATTAACAGATGGAGGTGTCTGGGCCATCTGAAGAGAGGCACTCCACGAACCTGGAATTTCTAAAATGTCATGCATGTTTTAGGGAGCTGTGGGTTTGTTTTGATCAGGTCTGGGTTAGAATTACGTCCAAAGAGTAGCCCAATCCTGTGAGAAAAGAGGAGGCAAGGAAGTGAACTCTGTTAGAGAGCCTGATGGAGCCTGGAAGCTCCCACATACCCAGCGCACACTCAACACCAGGATGCCACTTTTGTATCCTCAGTTTGGTAGGGCAGATTTCAAATCACAGGGCTTGAAGACTAATACACTCGTGGAGGTAAATGTGGACTCTATCACTATACATGCCCATGTATTAATGCACATTATATATGTACAAACAAATACACAAGTCATTTAGATGCCATAAAATGGATTACACTAGGAAACTCCCTACACAAAATTAAAGTTTGAATGTGTTGATCAAAAGTCAATGAAGAGAGTGGGGGAAGATAGTGGAGAAGGAGGATCCTGAGTTCACCTCCACCTGTGGACACACCAAGGCAACACCTACATGTGTGACAGCTCACTCTGAAAACCTGAAGACTGGCCAAACAGATCTTCCCGAGCTAAAGACATAAAGAGAAGGCCAAAGAGATGAAGTTGGGAACCCAGCCCTCTGTGTGGCAACCCATGAACAGGAGGGACAACACAGGCACAGAGTGAGAGGACCTAGCCCCACACCAGGCACCCCTGGCCCTGAGGACCTGCACAGGGAAGACGAGCCCTGACGATGTCTGGCTTTGAAAATCAGCAGGGCCTGCCTTCAGAAGAGCTGGAGAGTTATAGGGAAACCAAGTCTCTAGTCTTAAAGGGCCAATGCACTATATCATTGGGCCCAAGATCCAGCACAGAAGTAGCAGTTTAAAAAGTGCCTGGGGTATTCATGAAGGGGACTTATTGACTAATTTTAGGATGTATATTGTAGGGTTCAGGATATGTAGGAGTTTTCTCCAGGAATGGAAGTGCTGGCAGGTACTCTTTCTCTTGTCCTCCTTCTGCTTTGGCAGCCTCTGGTGGGAGCCAGTTCTGACATTCTCCCTCTACCTTGCTAGCATCTTGCCCTGCCCCCAAATTTCCCTGCAGACTAGCCCCACTCAACCCAACCCACCAGCAGGTGCCCCTCCAAAGCGGCTCTCACACTGGGCAGCCCCAGCCAGGATCTGTGCCCTTCCAGAGTGACTATCACCTGCCACACCCAGCAGGCAGCTCTGGTCAGAACTGGCACACCTCCAGAGCAAATCCTGACCCAGGGAGTGGGGAATGAGCCCTACCAACCAGTGTGCACAGTAGCTCAGTTGGCTCTTTCAGCCCACTGCATGTGAGGCAAGCCCAGCCCACCAGTGTGCCTGCAGACAGTCAGACTGAAAACTGGCTCCACCCACCATTGCACCCTCAGCAGTCAGCCCAGTCACAACAGGAGGGTGCTTGCAGCCCACTTAGGGGAGCACCACATATATCCATATGTAACAAACAGAGAGTCAGACAAATGAGGAGACAGAGGTATATGATCCAAACACAAGAACAAGACAAAACCCTAGAAAACAAGCTAAACAGAACAGAGATAAGGAATCTATCTGATAAAGAATTCAAATTAATGGCCATAGGTACTCCCCAGACTTAAGAGAGGAGTGGAAGAACTCAGTAAGAACTTTAACAAAGAGATAGAAAATATAAAAAAGAACCCGTCGGAGCTGAAGAATACAACAAGTGAAATGAAAAATTAACTAGAAGATTCAACAGCAGAACAGAGGATGCAGAAGAGCAGATCAGTGACCTAGAATTCAGGGTAGTAAAAAAACAACTAAACTGAACAGTACAAAGAAAAAAGGATTTTTAAAAAATTAAAATAGGGTAAGGTACTTTTGTGACAACATCAAGCATAATAACATTCACATGACAGGGGTCCCAGATGGAGAAGAGAAAGAAAAAGAGGCACAAAACTTATTCAAAGAAATAATAACTGAAAACTTCCTTAAGCTGGGGAAGGAAACACACATCCAGGTCCAGGAATCACAGAAATCCCCAAACAAGATGAACCCAAGGAAGTCCACATCAAGATACATAATAATTAAAATGGCAAAAATTAAAGATAAAGAGAGAATCTTAAAAGCAGCAAAAGAAAACAAGATACCCACAAAAGAAGCCCCATAAGGCTATCAGCTGAATTTTCAGCAGAAACTTTGTAGGCCAGAAGTGAATGGCATGATACATTCCAAGTGTTGGAAGGAGGAGACCTATACCAAGGATATTCTACCCAGCAATGTTATCATTCAGAATGGAAAGAGAGATCATGTGTTTCCCAGCAAACAAAAGTTTGCTCACCTGGCCTATAAGAAATGCTAAAGAGAATTCTTCAGAAAGAAGAAAGAAAAGACCATAACTAGAAGCAAGAAAATTATGAAAGAAAAAAATTCACTGGTAAAAACAAACATTTAGCAAAGGATCAATCACTTATAAAGCTAATATAAAGGTTAAAACACAAAAGTAGTAAAATCAATTATATATCTACAAAAATTAGTGAAGGGATACATAAAAGATGCAAAATATGACATCATATACATAAAATGTGGAGGGGAGAGTAAAAAAAATAGTGCTTTTATAATGTGTTTAAACTTAAATGACCATCAATTTAATATAAACTGCTATATACATAGGATGTTATAGATGAACCTCATAGTAACCACAAATCAAAAACCTATAATAGAGAAAGGGATTCAAGTATAACACTAAAAGTCATCAAACACAAGGGAAGACAGCAAGAGAACAAGAAAGGAACGGAGAACTACAAAAACAATCACAAAAATAATTAACAAATGACAACAAGCACCTACTATTAATAATTACTTTAAATGTAACTGGATTAAATGCTGCAATCAAAAGTCACAGGGTGATTGAATGTATAGAAAAGCAAACTCATCTATATGTTGCCTACAAGAGACTCATTTCAGACCTAAGACACATAGGGGATGAAAACTGAGGGGATTGAAACAGATATTCCATGAAAATGGAAGGAAGGAAGGAAGGAAGGAAGGAAGGAAGGAAGGACGAAAAGAAAAGAAAAGAAAAGAAAAGAAAAGAAAGAAAGGAGGACGGGAGGAAGGAAGGAGAAGGAAGGAAGGAAGGAAGGAAGGAGAGGAAAAAAAGCTAGGTTAGCAATACTTAAACAAAATAGACTTTAAAACGAAGACTGTAGCAAGAGACAAAGAAGGGCATTATATAAAGGTAAGAGAATCAATCCAACAAGAGGATAAAACAATTGAAAATATCTATGTACCTAACACAGGAGCACCTAAATACATAAAGCAAATACTAACAGACATAAAGAGAGAAATTGACAGTAATACAATAATAGTAGGGGACTTTAACATCCCACTTACATCAATGGCTAGATCATCTAGACAGAAAATCAATAAGGAAACAGCAGTTTTGAATGACACATTAGACCAGATGGGCTTAACAGATATATACAGAACATTGCATCTAAAAACAGCAGAATACACATTCCTTTCAAGTGCACATGAAACATTTTTCCAGGATAGATCATATGTTAGGTCACAAAATAATTCTCAATAAATTTAAGATTGAAATCATATCAAGCATCTTTTCCAACCACAATGGTGTAAAACCAGAAATCAATTACAAAAAAAAAAATTGGGAAAAACACAAACATGTGGAGGCTAAACAATGTGCTACCAAACAACCAATGGATCAAAGAGGAGGTCAAAGAAATCAAAGAGAAGACAAAAAAAAAAAATGCATGGAGACAAATGAAAATGAAAACATAATGGTTAAAAATCACTGGGACACAGCAAAACAGTTCTAAGAGGAAAGTTTATAGTGATACAGGCCTACTTCAAGAAGCAAGAGGAATCTCAAATAATCTAACCTTACACCTAAAGGAACTAGAAAAAGAACAAACAAACGAAGCTCAAAGTCAGCAGAAGGAAGGAAATAATAAAGATCAATCAGAGCAGTAATAAATGAAATAGAGACTAGAAAAAAAATTAGAAAAGATCAATGAAACTATTAGCTGTTTCTTTGAAAAGATAAACAAAATTGATAAACCTTTAGCCAGACTCATCAAGAAAAAGAGAGTACCAACATAAATAAAATCGGAAACAAGAGAAGTTACAACTGGTAGCATAGGAATACAGAGGATTATAAGAGACTACTAAAAAAATGACAACAATTGGACAACCTAGAAGAGATGCGTAAATTGCTAGACACATATAATCTTCTACAACTGAATCGGGGAGAAATAGCAAATTTGAACAGACTAATTACTAGTAATGAAATTAAATGAGTAACCAAAAAACTCCCAACAAGCAAAAGTCCAGAACCAGATGGCTTCACAGGTGAATTTGGCAACACCAAATAATTAAGGAAGAGTTAACATCTATCCTTCAGAAACTATTCCCAGAAATAGAAGAGGAAAAAATGCTCCCAAATTAATTGTATTAGGTCAGCATTATCCTGATACCCAGGCCAGATAAAGATACTACAACAAACAAAAATTATAGACCAATATCCCTAATGAACACAGATTCAAAAATCCTCAATGAATTATCAGCAAACTGAATTCAAAAATACATTAAAAGGATAATTCAACATGATCAAGTGGGATTTATTCCATGGAAGCAAGTATAGTTCAACACTCACAAATCAATCAACATGATACAAAACATTAACATAATGAAGCATAAAGTTATATGATCATCTCAATAGATGCAGAAAAAACATTTGACAAAATTCAACATCCATTCATGATAAACTCTCAACAAAATGGGTATAGAGAGAACACACTTCAACATAATAAAAGTCATGTATGACAAACCTACAGCTAACATCATACTCGATGAAAAGCTAAAAGCTTTTCTTCTAAGACCAGGGACAAGACAAGGATGCCTACTCTCACCACTTTTATTCAACATAGTATTGGAAGTTCAAGCCACAGCAATCAGACAAGAAAAAGGAATAAAAAGCATTCAAATTGGTGAGGAAGAAGCATGCCACTTTTGCAGATGACATGCAGATGATACTATATATAGACTCCACCAAAAAACTATTAGATCTAATAAAGTAATTCAGTAAAGTTGTAGGATATGGAATCAATATACAGAAATCTGTGTGTTTCTATACATCAATAACAAACTAACAGAAAGAGAAATCAAGAAAACAATCCCATCTATAATTGCATCAAAAAGAATAGAATACCTAGGAATAGATTTAACTAAGAAGGTGAAAAACCTATATTCTGAAAACTATAAGACATTGATGAAAGAAACTGAAAGTGGCACAAATAAATAGGAAGATATCCCATGCTTATGGATTGGAAGAATTAATATTGTTAAAATGTCCATACTACTCAAAGCAATCTACAGATACAATGTAATCCCTATCAAAATACCAATATTATTTTTTATATATAACCGGAACAAATAATCCTAAAATTTATATGGAACCACAAAAGACCACAAAGAGACAAAGCCATCTTGAGAAAGAACAAAGCTGCAGGTATCACAAGCCCAGATTTCAAACTAAACTACAAAGCTATAGTAATCAAAACAGTATGGGACTGGCACATAAATAGACACATAGATAAACAGAACAAAATAAAGAGCCCAAAAATAAACCCGCAATTATATAATAAATTAATCTTCAACAAAAGAGGCAAAAATAAACAACAGGGAATAGTCTTTTCAATAAATGGTGCTAGGGAAACTGGACAGCTACATGCAGAAGAATGAAACTGGACCACTTTCTTTCACTATACACAACCATAAACTCAAAATGGCTTAAAGACTTAAACATAAGACCTGAAACCCTAAAACTCCTAAAAGAAAACGTAGGCAGTAAATTCTTGGACATTGGCTTTAGCATTATTTTCCTGGATATGCTTCCCCAGGCAAATTAAAAGCAAAAACAAACAGCTGGGACTACATCAAACAAAAAAGCTTTTGCACAGTGAAGGAAACCGTCAACAAAATGAAAAGGCAACCTACTGAATGGCAGAGGATATTTGTAAATGATGTATCTGATAAGGGGTTAATATCCAAAATATATAAAGCTCTCATACAACTCAATACAAAAACCCACAAATAATCCAATTAAAAAATGGGCAAAGGACCTGCATAGACATTTTTCCAAAGAAAGACATACAGATGGCTAAAATACACAGGAAAAGGTGCTCATCATCACTAATCAGCAGGGAAATGAATATCAAAACCACAATGAGATATCACCTCACATAAGCCAGAAGGGCTAGCATCAAGAAGACAAAGATATAACAAGGAGAGGATATGGGGAGGATATGGACAAACGGATCCCTCTTGCACTGTTGGTAGGAATGCAGATGGTGCAGCCACTGTGGAAACCAGTACGGAGGTGCCTCAAAAAATTAAAAATAGAACTACCATATATGATCCAGCAATTCCATTTCTGGGCATTTGCCTGAAGAAAACAAAAACAGTAATTCGAAAAGGTAATATACATTCACTACAGCATTTTTGTAATAGCCAAGACATAGAAGTAACCCAAGTGTCCATCTATAGGTGAATGGATAACAGATGTTGTGCATACATATATATAGATGTATGTGTGTGTGTGTGTGTGTGTGTGTTTGTGTGTGTGTACACACATACAGACAAGCACATGATGGAACATTATTCATCTATAAAAAGGAATAAGATCTTGCCATTTGCAACAACAGGGATGGAACAAGAGGATATTATGTTAAGTGAAATAATTCAGACTGAGAAAGACAAATACCATATGATCTCATTTATATATGGAATCTAAAGACAAAACAAACACATGACAAGTCAATGAACACAACATGCTACAACATGAATGAACGTTGAGGACATTATGTTATGTGAAACTAGCCATTTGCAGTAGGACAAACACTGTATGATTCCATGCAGTCAAATTCAGAAGCAGAAAGTAGAATAGTGGTTACCAGGGGCTGTGAGGGAGAGAGGAATGGGGAGTTGTTAATTAATAGGCCGAATTTCAGTTGGGGAAGTTGAAAGAGATTCTGGAGATGGGTGGTGGTGATGGCTGTACAACAATTTGAATGTATTTGATGCTTCTGGACTTAAAAATGATTAAAATAGTAAATTTTATATCATGTGTACCTTATCACAATAAAAAAAAATCAACAAAAGCAAACTAAAACTTGATACTGAGCCAAAATCACCCTCTTCCTGTTAAGTTTCACTCATGCCACAGATGACTGCATGTGGGCCCAGGAGCTGAGGACCAGAGAATGGTCAAGTTCATGGTCATGTGAAACATGACCAGGACATGGGGGAGCTGGGGTTGTGGCTCGGGCAGCCTGAACAAAGCAGCTAGATATCATGAGATGGACAGCAGGTTCAGAGTGGGGAGCCCACGCCAGGTTCTAGGTCTGGCTGCCTTTCCCCCCCAATCAGCTGTGGGACCCTCATGACTTAATTTACTAATCTCAGAGTCAGTCTGCATCCAAAATATCCATTGTAGATGAGTTCTCAAGTTCCTTGCAGCTCTGGTATGAGACAAATGTCAAAACAGAAAGGTGTTTCTGTGAATTTCATTCACACGAGGCCTCTTTCAGGCAGAGCAGGAGATCCTTTGGCTAGGACATCCCTTATCCACACTTGCCACCTGTCTCTTGCCACAAATCTGGACAGCTGCTGGGCTCCGATGGACCAAAGCTGCCAAGCTGTTTCCCGTTAAGACCACTTTGACCTTTTGGAGGGAGCAAAGGGCTCCGATGCAAGTGTTAATCTGGAAATTGTGTTCTCATGTTCTTTCTAAGCCACAAAGTCTTGCTCCCCTGAGGCCTGCCTGGCTGAGGTGATTCCCAGCTGAGGCCACTCCCTCCCTAGATGACCACTGCTCTCCATGTTTCAACATCTACACTGAGCCCAGCTGAGACAGTGCCTCATTTAGTGATAGAATACATTTCAAGGCAGAAATCGACACAAGGCTAATGATGGGGATCCCACTGTATCCATCGTCACCTTTGTCATTTAAAAATCTTTAATTTTTAAAGAATTTAAAAGGGCAACATGAGGGACCCTTGTGGTGATGGAAATATCCTGTATCTTGACTGTATCAATGTCAATATCCTCATTGTGATATTGTACTATAATTTTATAAGATGGACTGGGGGAAACAGGAAAAATGGTACATGAGATTTCTCTGTGTTATTTCCTACAACTGTTATGTGAATCTAAAATTATCTCAAAATGAAGCGTCTAATTTTTTAAAAAACAAGAACTTAAAAGTAAAAGTAACTGGCCTTTCAACTCATGCATAATGGAAACAAATTCTAATGTTGTGCATGTAAATAATAGATAACCATTTTCATGGATCAGTGCCACCTTTTGTTGTAAAGAAACATTTTAAAGTTAAGGGACTATGCCTTTAATAGGAAAATTTGATGTGTTAGCAACTACTGGTTGATCTTTGTGCATTTTTCAATTGCAAATTGCACTTTAAAAATGCAAACAATTATTAATATTGATTTGGACTCAAACAATATTGAATTTCAATATATTTCCAGCTCTTTTATGAATTACCCTGTGGATACGTGGTGATTATGATAAAAGAGCATTTGCATGCTCAATTTCTTTTCAGTGAGGAACCTTGAAGAGGGCTGATGTGATCCATGGATAATGAACTTCACAGGGACAAGACTGGCTTCAGAGCCCTCCGCCAGGCCCTCAAACTTAGCAGGCAGCACAGACTTTCAGGGCCACTTTCTCCAAGCCAATATTACAAAGCACAGGCTATGAACAACTGCTCAAGGTCTGGAATGGGATTTAGTGTCATAGTTTTTAGGGAAAGAAAAGGAGAAGGAATAGATGTGTATTATGCTTTGTTAACCTTCCAGGTACCATGCTGAATACTATATAAACATCCCATTTCACTTTTGAACAGTAACCACTTTTTTTTTTTTTTAAGTAGGCTTCATGCCCAGCATGGAACCCAATGTGGGGCTTGAACTCACGATCCTGAGATCAAGATCTGAGCTGAGATCAAGAGTCGGATGCTTAGCTGACTGAGCCACCCAGGAGCCCCTTGAACAATAACCTCTTGAAGTGAAAATCATTCTCCCTACTTGACACAGGTTTGGTTCTCTGTGAGGAGATGCAGAGATGGAGTCTGGGGTGCAAGATGTTAATTAAGGATCAACACCTGTGAAGGGAAAAGGGAGGAAGCCAAGGTGAGCAGGAGAAGGCAGACAGGGATGCTGGTCCAACCCAGGCTGGGCAGGGAGTTCTGAAGTAGGTGTAGCCCATGGGAGTGTCCTGTAGCAGGCAGAAATGGCTGCACCTTTATGCCTTACCTTACTCAGTACCTGGATGTGGCATGCCCAGAGAAAGGCATGACCCCAGATCAGACAGTTGCTGCTGCAGCCAAAGAAGATCCTAAAGGAGCTGACAGCTGGGGGATGGTTGCTGACCACAAATCTCATGGGTGGTCAGTGTGTTCTGGAAGGGGGTCTAGACAGCACATCTCCCAACTTTGCCACCGATTTACGGATGATGAAATTAAGACCCAGAGAGACTAAACATGGCCAAGGTTACACTCTCCATAAGCCATCCCAGATCTGCCTGACTCAAATCTTGCCTTCCCACTCCCCATTCACCGCTTCTCCCAGACAAAAGCATAGATCAGACTGTCCTGACCTTCAGCTACTGAGACATGAAGGTCTGAAAGTCTCCAGGGGAACACGCAGAAAGTCTGACTGCGTAAGCAGATACCCTCACCTCACCTCTACTAACATCCCTGCAACATGCACGTGTGTGTGCACACACATGCTTAGTTCTTGGTGATTATCTAATTGCTAATGGAAGGTGGGGGCATGGATTATTTGGGTTAAAAGTTCCCCTGACAGTACAGCCTGGAGAGCATCCCCCCACCCTCCGCCACAACAGAGCCACTGGATTTTGCCAAGAGCAGCAGACAATGTATGATGTTGCACGGCCTTCTTTTACTTTTAGAAAGCACTGAGGTATTCACATTTTCCAGCTGCTCTGACATCCACAGCCACAGCAGGGAAAATTATAGGGAGGGAAAAAATTGCATATTTACTTCTCAAAATTGAAAGTTGGGGTATAATATGGACAGAAAAGAGTGTATGAGTAAACCTAGAATGCCCTGGCCCCTGGCAGGGTGCAGCTGCCTCCAAGCTGCAAACGGCAATCCATAGACTCCAGAAGAAGAGAGAATGGCAAGGAGGTTTGGCTTCCTTCCAGGGAATCCCTCTCCTTGTGGCTGGCACAGGGAGGCCCCAGAGGACTTGCTTTTGTATTCCCAGCTGTTAATAACGCCTGGCACAGAGTAGGTGCTTGGGCAATGTGCGGTGAGCAAAGAGAGAGATAGTAAGAGGAGGGAGAAGGGGGAGGGATCCTTGCACACTAGGACCAGCTGGGTCCTTTGGGCTGAGGTCATGTGGAGTCCAGCAGGTGTACCCTGTGGGTCTGCACAGGTCACATGCACAGCCATCCCCTTTGGGAGAGGCTGGCCTCTCTAAGCTGGCTCCATGGCTAATCATCACATTTTTGATCCCCACTAGTCCAGCATGATTTACCCTGGAGCTCTTCCTCAGAACAGCTGGTGTCTTCCAACCTGGGGGCTCAAAGACTAAGAATACGGCAGAGTAATCAAGTCTGTTGGCCCTGTCCTGGTTGTTCTGTGGAGAACTGGGTCTCCCTCAGGCTACTGGGAGGGGGCCAGGGCTGTGAATAACCTGGAGCTTCTAATGAGTGGCTATGCATAAGACGGGAGCCTACCTCCTCCATGCGTCTCTGCCTCATATCTCTCTCCAGGGGACATCCTGTGCTTCGGGTCTCCTCTACCCCACTGATCCTCAATGGTTTCTCCCTCTTTCACCACAGGGTGTTGGGAAGTCAGAAATGTGGGTCCACCCTAACCCTCACTCCCCAGTCTCCCCACTCCTCCTACATGTGTCCTGTCCATCTTTTTTTTTTTTTTCAGGCCCTCAGTGAGGCTGATTCAGCACCGAGGGCCTGGACAGCTCCCTACCTCCACAAGAGTGGCCATAGGACAGCAGCTGCCACTCTCTTGTTCAAAAGGGTCTAAGGGCCCCCCATTGCCCAGTGGTCCAAGTTTGAATGTCTTAGCATATCCCACAAGGCCCACTGAGTATCCACTGTCTGCTGCTCTCCTGCCTTCAGTCTCATTTCTCACCATCCCCTGTTGGTCCCCAGGTCAGCTGTGACACTCGCCCGTGGATTCCTGGAGCCCCTGGGCTTTCTTCTAACACAGGTAACAGTGAGAGACTAGTGTAGAGGAAAGAGACCTGGGCTCCAAGTATTTGCCACTCAGCACTACATTCTCTCACTAGAAGACTTTGGGTATCATCTTACATTTCTGAGCTTCAGTTTTCCCCAACAGTGAGTTGGTTTGGTGGACTGATACCACAGGGTTATTTGTGACGAATACTACTGTCCTTGGGTAGAGGGAAGAGGCTCAGGACAGGTGGGGTAGGCCACTGGGTAGTCCTCTCCCTGCAGGACACATGCTCCTCCCGGTGGTCTTGCCCTTGTCTCCAAATGGCTTTGCGGACTTGTTTGCTTACCTTAAAACAACACACAAGGGAGTCTGGTTTTTCTCTCCCTGAGCCTTCAGCCTCTTTTCTGCTGTCGCATGTCCATGCGTTCTCATCTCTTGGCCTCAAGGACACAGGCAGAAAATGTGCTAAGTCTTTAATGATCCCGAGACATGGTATTCCTCAGTATGTTTGCCAGGCTGGAGTGCTAGGGCAAGGATGTAGGCAGCAGTCAGCTGACTGGGAGCATCCCATAGCAGAATGGCACCCACAGAGATCCCACTCATGCCCTTGTGTCAGCATGTCAAATGAAGGGGCACTTAAGCCCTAACTTCTTGCATTTGCAAGGAGAAAGATACAAGTGGAAATATACACTTTCATAATGAGAACCAGAGTGGCCAATCATTGTTCTTCAGTGAACACTTGTTTGAAGAAGCCCATTTCTAATACTAACTATATGACACTTTATAAAAATGAAAGTTATTTTTAGAATGACATGGCCAATGACCCTTGGTAGCAGGTCCAGGCCTTCAGATCTTCTAGTTTGGAAACCTAGATTTTTAATCAGAGATTTCTTGATTCTCAAATTGGCAAGCAAGACACATTTTTTAAACTGACTTGAGCCAATCAAAACTCATGTCCAAGCTGTATTTGACCTAGGGTCCACCCATTGCCACCGTGGCCATGAAAAACATAGTCCATATTGGGGAAAGGCACCTGACCTCTGGATAAAAATGATTCAAGGAGTTTTGTGCAAAATCAGCGGAGAGGAGAAAAAGCCTATGAGTCAGCTGGTGAGGAGAGAGGCTACAGCAGCCTGGCTGGTCAGGAGCTGTGTCCTACCATTCTGTAAGTGGATGGCACTCATGCAGAAACACAGGCTTCCAGCATAGGGCATTGGCCTCTGCCTGGTGGACAGTCACTGCAGTGGCACAGGATCCACCAGCAATGGCACACACGCGCGCACACACACACACACTCATGTGCACCAGTTTTGGGTTGAAAGGTGTTGCCCCTGCCAAATTCACATGTTGGAGTCCTAACCCCCAGTACCTCAGAATATGATCTAATTTGAAAAAAGGGTCATTGCAAAGATAATTAGCTAAGACAAGGTCACACTGCACTAGGATGAGCCCCTAGCCTAAAAGACTACTGTTCTTATAAAAAGGGGAAATCTGGACAGACATGCACACAGAGAGAATGCCATGTGAGGATAAAGACAGAGATTTATAAGCCAAGGAATGCCAAAGATTACCCGAAAATGCCCAGAATCCAGGGAAGAGGCCTGGAACACATCTCCCTGACCACCCTCAGAAGGAGCCAAATCTGCTGACACCTTGAAATCAGACTCCCAGCCTCCAGGACTGAGAGGCAGCACATTTCGGCTCCTGAAGCCCCCTCGTCTGTAGTATTCTGTTACAGCAGCCCAAGCAAAGTAACACAGCCCTTGTAGAGAAGGCTCAGCCCTGGCATGCACAACGCAGCAGTGTCTGGGGGGCAGGGGGAGGGATGAGCATGCCTGGCAAGCTGCCAGGAGACAAGCTTTTGCCTGCTTCAGTGCTTGTCATCAACTGTGTGTAGACAATGTCAGGCCAGCGTTTGACACAGGACTTGTGACAAGCAGGATGTGCTGTGGGAATCCTGTAGCTCCACAGTGTCATCGGGACCCGGATCCTTCCTGAGGCTCCACTCCTCTATCCTTGGGCAGGTTTTATCCTCAGATAGCCTCTACATGGTTGCTTGATGGCTACAGCCACAGTCCAGCCTATAGGCATCCTTGCTACATCCTGCAGGAGAGGGGGAGCCCCGTCCCTCACCATAAGATAAGACTCCTGGACCCTGAGCTGACGGCACCTCCCTGACCCAATGCCAGGGGCTGGGAATGCCCCATGCTGGTAGGTGCAGGCCTGGGACCAGTGGGATGAAGCTGCCTTTCTTGGAGCTGGTCTTGAGAGGTCAGCACCCCCAAACTCAAAGACTAGGAGACAAGGGGAAGGGGTGACATAGAATTGGCTACTGAGTCCCCTATGCATTCTTCCCTTTGCTCTGTACAAAAGCTGCATGAATAACTAACCCCATTTTACAGATGAGGAAACGGGCTCAGAGAGGCTGAGTGACTTGCTCAAGGCCACACTGTGAGGAAGCAGTGGAGGCACATTTGAATTGAGGTCTAAGTCCAAAGGAAGTGCTGTCTGCCGTTCCCCGTGTTGTGTCCCAGGACTAACCCCGCCGCGTGTGGCCCAGGAAGGAACACTCTGGATCCACGTCAGCACAGACCTGGTCTGTCAGCAGGGAGGGGGTGAGGGCCACTCCATCCTTCTCAGAAGCCCTCTCTGAGCCTGCTCTGTTGGCCTGCCCTCCCCACACAGCTACCTCCTGTCTGCAGCACTGGCCCGCAGGCTCCCAAGTGGTCCCCGGCCTCAGTGAGACCTTGAGGGACCGTGAGAGCAAAGAAGGACCTTGAGAGGGCCCTGGGCTCACATGTGAACCCATCTGTGAATGTGTGTGTGTGCACATGCATGGATGAGCATGCACGTGTGTCTTTGTGACGCCATCCCGTGAATGGAGAGGGTGAGGGCTCATGTCTGTGTGTCTGGGTGAGCATGTGCGTGAGGGGACATGTGTTTGTGTGTGTAAGCACGCATGTGGGCATTTCAGAAGCTCTCATCCTTCTGCCTTGTAGCCACCAGGACAATGACCATGAGAAGCTCAGAAGTGCTCCCCCTGCCCCCCGCTGCTGCCTGGGGTGAGCCCTCCTTCCTGGCAGAGGAGAACAAGGCCCCCCTTTCCATAGGGGTCTGGAGGGCAGGCGAGGGTGGGGGGAGGGTGGGCCGAGAGGGGCTCAGAAGTGGCAGCCCAGCAGGGCCATCTGCCATCTGTACCTCCCGCTCCACTTCCCCCTCCGTCCCCTCTCCGCCTCAGGGTGCATCACTCTGGCGACCCCTGGGAATTGGAAGCTAATTTTCCACGATCATTAGTGATGGAAAGACCTCAGGTTCTGCCTTTAATTAAAGTCAAACGTGGGGCTGAGGAGAAGCACGGCACGCAGGCGCCCTCTTCTCACTTGTAAAAGCCATATGCAAATAATTAAGCCAGGCATGGAAGCCATAATTAAAAATTTCACAAACCCCCTCATTAGCTGAGCAGTCTGCACGGAGAAGTGGGGACCGTAGCCCTCCCCCATGCTGGTAGCAGCTCCTGCAGATGGTTAATTGGGGCTGGGGGGAGAGGCGGACTGCACCCAGGTGACAGTGCACCTGGCAGGGCTCCTGGTTTCCCAGGCCAAGAGTGATAACCTCTCACCTCAGTCCAGGAAGCTTCCAGCTAGGGACCAGGGCTCCCAGGGTGAAGTGGGTGAATCCGAACATCCATCCTCCCACTGCAGGGTGAAGAGACAAGACCCTGGCCCCAAATCTCCCAGCCTCCCCAGGCCCCGGCCCCCACTTCTGCAAAGGTGGGATGTGCTGACAGAAGCAGGGAGAAGGGTCTCAGCTAGAGACTGGAGATCGCCCCTAGCTGGACATCTTGAAGCCCCTCCCCGCAGTGTGCCCAGGAGGGAGGAGGACCCTTGGGTTGAGGAAGGCTCAACAGGTCCCCCTCTCCCCCAGCAGCTGTGTGTCCTCAGGGCTTTCAACCCCTATCCATGCACACAGATGTCTCCAGGCCTGGTGGCCACTGTGCGGGGAGGGACCCCTGAAGACAAGGGCCCAGACAAGATGCCCACACCCTATAAACACAGGCAGTCCTGTGGAGGGGTGGGATGGCCGGGAAATGTCTGACCTCACTGTTCATGACGTTCTTGGGCCCCTTTCCGCCCCCCCACCCGCCACACTACCCAGGGTCCCTGGCCAGAAACCTCAGCCCCCATAGACAGCTGATTCACCTCCGGTCCTGAATCGATTCTGCCAGGCAAGTCACGGCACGCATAATGTCCCCTTGCACATTGACATTTCCAAATGAATATTCACTCATCATAGTCCTGGCCACTTGTTTTCCGTCCGGCCTGATCAATGGCGCTCCTCTGAAGGAGTCGTGCTCATCAGAGGCACTGAAGCTGCCCAGCATGCACAGGGACGAGATGTGTCCGCCCAGCTGTGAGCCGGTAGTGGCTCACCTCACCCGGAGACCACAGGCCCTGGTAAGGGCTAGTGTTTCCCCAAGGCCAACAGGCTCATTCTTTCAGTGTCACAGACATAAACGGAACGGGAGTAAAAACACATCCAAAAACTGGATTTCCTTTGGAGGATTTGGGGATCTGATGGGGCCACGGGATGTCACCTAGCTAAGCGCTGAGTTCTGTCCTGCTCAGGTCAATCCCAACCCAGAAGGGTCCACCGTCTGACATCTCTGGCCAGATCCCCGAACCCAGGTCTTTCCAGGTCTGGCCCTGCCCTTCCTGGTGGCTCGGGAAGCATCACTCCTCTTTCCAGTTCTCCTCTGGCCAACAGAGGGGACGCAGGCCCTTTGGCCAAGAGTCATCTCACACCCACCCCCAGGCACCCTGCCCTGGGAAGCTAGTCCCAGACAGTTGTGATCCTAGCTGACTTGTCTCATTTCTCATCTGTCCCCAATATGCTTTGACAGTCAGTTCTGCAAATCAGCTCGGGTGCCCTTCACTGTGTTTACCTTCCAAGCCAAGCTGCCCTAATGGTCAGAGTCCCCGCCCCACCTTTTTTTCTATCCCTCTGCAGCTCCCCCGTTACAAACGCATCTGCCCGAGCACTTCCATTTTCGGCCACTGACTTAAGATAATACCCCAGGGGTGCCTGGGTGGCGCAGTCGGTTAAGCGTCCGACTTCAGCCAGGTCACGATCTCGCGGTCCGTGGGTTCGAGCCCCGCGTCGGGCTCTGGGCTGATGGCTCGGAGCCTGGAGCCTGTTTCCGATTCTGTGTCTCCCTCTCTCTCTGCCCCTCCCCCGTTCATGCTCTGTCTCTCTCTGTCCCAAAAATAAATAAACGTTGAAAAAAAAATTAAAAAAAAAAAAAAAGATAATAGCCCAAAATGAGGCACTATGCTCACATGGGGAAGGGGACTCTCCCACTTACACAAACCATGTAACAATTGGCCTTTTTGACCCTGCTTGATTCTTCAAAATGAAATATTTCAGATACACAAAATATGTATGTAAAAGGGCGCCCGGGTGGCTCAGTCGGTTAAGCATCTGACGTCGGCTCAGGTCACGGCTTGTGGGTTTGAACCCCGCGTCAGGCTCTGTGCTGACAGCTCAGAGCCTGGAGCCTGCTTCCAATTCTTTGTCTCCCTCTCTCTCTCTGCCCCTCCCCTGCTCACACTCTGTCTCTCTCTCTTTCAAAAATACATAAATATTTTTTTAAAAATTTTTATATAAAGAATGGAAGGGACAACCAGTATACTCGCCATCAACTTAAAGAATAAAACAACAATCAATATCTGGAGTGTCCTTAGTACCCGTCCTGTTACTTTCCCCGCTCCCTCTCCTCTAGAGGTAGCCAGACCTGTGGTAAACATTTAATGAGCAGCTACTATGTGCCTGGCCCTGCTCTAAGCAATCAAGATCCATCGGGAACAGAAAAGATAAAGATCTTGCCCTTACAGAATTAAATACCAACCAGGAGAGAGACAGCCAGGACTAGAAGTGCTATAAACAAAAGAAATGAGCAAATTATTTTGACAAGAGAGAGTGATAAATGCTATGGAGAAAAGAATAAAACAGAGCAGGGTGAGGAGGACGTTGGGGGGAGTGGAGGCTCAAGACCTAAGTGTATAGAAGGAGGACTCATTGAGAGGGTGATATTTGAACCATGTGTATTGCTGGAGAACAGCCTGGGCAAAGGCCCTGGAGTGGGAGCATACCTTTACACCCAGTGTATCTGGAGAGAAGTGAACATAAAGAGGGAAAGGAGACACAGTCAGGGAAGTAATGGGCGGCCAGTCAGGTGGGCCATTGACAAGAAGGTGTCTTTTATCCTGAGTAAAACGGGGACACTATCTGGCTTGGATTGCAGCAGGACACCTCCGGCCACATAGGCAGGCAGAAGCAGGAAGGCCAAGGAAGAAATTAGTCTGGATGGGAAATTTTGGATACGATGTGAACATGCGTGTCTGCCATTCTTACAAGAACTGGCACTTTTGTAAGGGGACTTTATTTTGATGTTGAAAATGACATGTTTTGGGGCGCCTGGGTGGCTCAGTCGGTTGGGCGGCCGACTTCGGCTCAGGTCATGATCTCGCGGTCCATGAGTTTGAGCCTCGCGTCGGGCTCTGTGCTGACAGCTCAGAGCCTGGAGCCTGTTTCAGATTCTGTGTCTCCCTCTCTCTGACCCTCCCCCGCTCATGCTCTGTCTCTCTCTGTCTCAAAAATAAATAAACGTTAAAAAAAAATTAAAAAAAAAAGAAAATTACATGTTTTTACTTTGATGCTCTGAACCAATGTGTCTTAGGTCCACTTGCTGGCCATGAGATTTTCTGATGTGAGTATTCTGGATCCTGAAAGAGCTGTAAGTCACTCTCAACATGAAGCCTGCCCTCCCTGTTTGGTTTCATGGCTGGAAGTGCAGGAAGCTCAGTGGCTTGGTATACAGGACAGTGAGACACACAGTGATGAGTGGGAAGAGGGCCCTAGAGCCACCAGGCTGTCTGGTCCAAATCCCGGCTCCATCACTCACTGACTGTCACTCTGGGCAAGATACTTAAGCCCTCAGTGCCTCGATTTTCCCACCTGCAGAATGGGGCTAATAATGACTACCTCACAAGTTGTTATAAGGACTAACCGAGCAATAAGGGACACAGGGAGTGCTCCATCATGTTAGTGACTGCTTTGGGAAAGTGACCAGAGCTCCCCAAAGTGCTTCTCTCCCGGGCAAGTCCATCCACCTGGGGCGGGAGCAACAATGCCCTCTCACACATCACCTAGCAAAGCATGGAGGCCGGTAAAGAGACAGGAGCTGGGGAGGCTTCTAACGAGGGTCTCTGGGAAATATCTCAGGAGCTCAGGCTACAGGCAGACCCACAGAGAACCGGAACATTCCTGGGAAGGGCTTCCATGGAACTGGCCGTCGAGTGCTTCATCAAGAAGGGAAAGCGAGCAGCCGTTCTCAGCACTATGCCTCTGCAGCCAGTGACGGCCTTGGGCTACCTCTACTGGCGTGTGTTACGATGAGCAAGAGGGCTGGTATTTATTTTGACGTTCCGCGTTTGCTAAACTACTTCAATCTTGTCTGCTGAGTGCCAAGCAAGTCAGAATGGTTCATCTTGAAAGTTGAATGCAATTGGTCTTTTCCCTGATGATTAAAAATAAGGTAAGTTCTACCTTCAGCTCATATAGTCACCAAGTACCTTTGACAATTTCAGTTCGGACCAAAAGAACCCAGTATGCACTGTGGATTCACGGACGTTCAGATCTTCACAGAATTAGGAAAACAGCATGGCATTCGATGCCTTGGGTTTGGGTGGGTGTTTTGGTCAGTTTTTTTTTTTTTCTTTTATCTGTGTACGTAATTAATTACTTTGCAAGTGAGGTTGAAGTCTTCCTTAAAAATTGGCAAGACTCTAGAAGCTGAAGCTTTGGCGAAGAATGATGGAGCATGTTCTGAAAATATTTGTGAAGTTTTCCTTTTTATTTACATATACAGACACAGACACAGATACGTACACAGTCCGTGTCTTGATTTGGGCATTGCAAGAACACCTATAATGGAAGTCTAATATTACTTTCCAGTTACGCTCATTTACTTCAAAGAAACCTGACTCCAGTTCAGAGACATCACCAAGGCTATCAGCAGTCTCCAAGGCTCAGACAAACAGCATCTCCTCAGATCACCTTTTTAACCATGTGTCACCTATACCCAGGTGGTTTTGCCTGGGGCCCTTTATCATCCACTCATCACAACTAATAGCCAAATACTAGATTTGACTCTTTGCAAGACTTTCAACACGCTCCTCTTGCTAAGTCGCTCGTTTGGCCTTCTCAATGAACTCCACCAGGCTATGTTCTCAGTTTCTCCTCCCAGGCAAGGTCTGGCTGCCCCTGTGCCGGTTTCATGGGGGTGTCCCCATGGGGGCAAGAGGGGCTTTGTCCTGAAAGATACCGAGGGGTTCGTACAGACAGGTGACAAGCATTTCAGATCCTGATGTGTTCCACTATCAACTCCTCTCCTGTGAAGCAGAGAATGGTGTTTTGCAGGAAAAAAAAATAAAACCCACAGGTTTTAGAATACATTACATGTGATCTTGGTCCAATACTATTTAAGGGATGAGGGTGGTTTGGCATCGCTGCCCAGAGCGTGCCAACACCTCAAGGAAGGTGTGCCTCAACTTTGCAACAGATATGCACTGCTCTTGATCTGAGCCTCCAGCATCGTCAGCTACCCCAAAAGAGACAGAGAAAAGCAAAACCAAGGGTCCTGATGCTCAGTTTTGGTTTGCAGACGGCAACGTGACCTCCACGGCCGGCAGCCAGAGGGAGGTGTAGCAGGCCAGGCATCCAGCCATGCCCAGGCTCCGAGAAGCAGGATGTGTCTGTGGGTTTGTTTAGCGCAAAAAGTCATGAGCACAGTGTACTGGCGCCTGTGGCGATGGAAATGATCCTACTTTGATTTCCAGCTTGTAGTGTTAGGAGCAACTTCGACTCTTGGAAAGGATAAAACTGGAGATGTAACAGGCTCGCAGTCCCTTTTTTGTGCTGCTCTGTAGTAAACAGAAAACTCAAACTTTTCCTCAAAGCCCATCCTCACCTTAAAACAGAAAACGCTTCTGTTTATGACACGGAATGGGAACTGTAGTACCACGTGGCAACAGAAACACACAGTGACAGTCCACAGTGTATCAGACACAAGTATCACAGAGCGAAATCGCCAAAGTCTCTTTTATTCCATAGTCTGCAGAGCCCCACCCACCAGGATAAATTGTGAAAAGCTTTACTTTGTTAGTTTGAGTCTGAAAATATAATTTGATGCTTTGAATCACCCCTCCCCAAGAATATTTCTCCAATTATGAAATGTTCTTTTTCAAGCCTTACAAATCCTCCTCTCCCTCCCCAGAGACTGATACACCTGCCTGATGCTCACCTGATCTGTTCCTCCTCCTCTGTCTCCCTGGAGAAGTCCTGCCATCGACCACCACCTCTGGGAAAGGTGGTGAGACAATGTCACTTGTTTTTCCAAATCCTAATTGCTCAGAGACTTTCCTTCCCGCCACCCAAAGCCGCGGCACCTCCTCCCATTTCAGACATCTTGGTTGGGGCCAAGCCCCAACATCCAATGTAACAGAGGGTAGAGTTCCTGGAGGCTGTGTGTTCTTCCAGCCCAGTGATGAAGAAGGCCAGGGAAGGCTCTTGAAAGGAAGGCAGGGCTTTAAGCAGCATGCTAGCATGGAAAACCCAGGGTCCCTGAGCTCTAAGCCTCCACCCCCCGCAACAATCACCCAGATGCAATTCAGTTAATTCCCGTCCGCACTATCTGAGCGTTCATGGCAGCCTTCCCACACACAATAGCAGAGAAGGCAGAGTCGTGGCATGAAGGGACCTCAGAATCATCCTTTCTCAAGCAGAGGCAATCAAATGCCAAGCATCAGATTTGCTCCTTGACATGTGTGGGGTTATGGCCACTCTCATCCTTTCCCTCAGGCCCTGTTGTTTTAGGATGATATGAAGTGACTCTAAAAATGGCCAATATTTCTCCCCCGACACAAGGGCATAAATCACTACATCTTCGGCGCTTTCTTTGTGGTATCGATTCTTCTGAGAATGAAGGCAGATGGTTCCGATATGGCATCATCTAATATTCGCCCAGCCTGATTTATAGATTTCTTTGTGCATTACCTGAACATAAACCAGTCTTACATTATTTCCTGCACGCTTGTCAAATTAAGGTAAGATATTCTTGTTGACCTTTAAACCTAAAAAAAAAAATTAAACGTGTCTCAGACATTTTCCAGCAAGCATTAAAATGAGCTGGGCCCTCAGATGCCAATTAAGAGGATGTAATTATGAAAGGGATCGTAGTCTGTGCTTCGGGTAATGATTTAATTTTAGTTTTAATGCGTTCACTCAATAGAGGAAAAGAAAATAAGCTGGTTACGAATAATCTTGTGAAAGAGACGAGGACAATTTGGCACCATTTGTTCCTTAATTTACCAAAATGGGAAGGAGCTGGGGGAGCTTGGCACCCCAGCCTTCCAGTAGGAAGGAACACTTTTTGAAAGGTGCAGAAAGAAGCTGCAGTGGCAAGCACCAAAATAGAGACGAGGCAGCCGTTTGCTGTGATGTTACCAAACAGAGCCAGCGCCAGCCTTCAAGCTGCGCGAGGGTGTGAATTGGATCTAACTTCCAGCAGGGGAGGAAATTCCGTTTGGGTGCTGCATTAAGGCTTCTCCAATGTCATTTCTCCCACTGCCCTTCACACAGCCAAGTCCAGACCCAGGGCTCTGGGTGACATCCACATGAGGCTGGCCATTGCCTGCCAGGACATAGAAAAAAATGAATATACTCTTCACCTTCCTCCTATGGACATCATTCGTCAAGGTGAAATGATGCTGGCTATACCCATTTGGGCTAATGTCGTGTGTCCAAACCTAGATATACATGCACACACACACACACACACACACACACACACACACACATGCGTGTGCGCCACTGTGACCACATAGAGCTCAGCCCTTGAGGCTGCCTTTGGCAACCCTGAGGTCCTTTTCAGAAAAATACCCACTCAATCCACTTTAATCACTCACAAAACTAGTATGAAGGTTAAAAGGCAGAAGTAGTAAAAAATAACTATGATTACAATTAGTTAAGGAATAGATACATAAGAAAAAAAAAAGTATAGGGGTGCCTGGGTGGCTCAGTCGGTTGAGCGTCTGACTTCAGCTCGGGTCATGATCTTGCAGTTCGTGAGTTCCAGCCCTGTGTCTGGCTATGTGCTCTCAGCTCGGAGCCTGGAGCCGGCTTCAGATTCTGTGTCTCCTTCTCTCTGCCCCTTCCCCGCTCATGCTCTGTTTCTCTCTCTCAAAAATGAATAAACGTTAAATTTTAAAAAATTTAAATAAAAATTAAAAAAAAGAAAAGATGTATAACATAAAATATTGGGGGAGGGAGAATAATAATGTTGAGCTTACAATGGGATGAAACCTAAGTTGTTATCAACTTAAAATAGGATATAAGTTGTTACATGTAAGCCTTATGGTAACCACAAAGCACAATCTATAGAAAATACACAAAAGAGAAAGAGAAAGGAATAAAAGCATACCACTAAGGAAAGTCATCAAGCCACAAAGGAAGGGAGCCAGAAGAAAGGAACAAAGAACTATAAAAACAATCAGAAAACAACAAACAAAATGGCAATAAGCATATACCTGTCAATAATTACTTTAAATGTAAATGGACTAAATTCTCCAATCAAAAGACATGGAGTGGCTGAATGGATTTTTAAAAAAAGACACATTTATATGCTGCCGACATGAGACTCACTTCAGATGTGAGGACACATATAGACTGAAGGTAAAGGGGTGGAAAAAGATATTCCATGGAAACCAAAAGAAATCTGGAGGATTATCAGATAAAACAGACTTTAAAACAAAAGCAATAATAAGAGACAAAGAAGGATATGCCATAATGATAAAGAGGTCAATCCAACAAGAAGATATAATATTTGTTAATATTTATGCACCCAACATATACGTACCTAAATATATAAAGCAAATATTAACAGACCTAAAGGGGGAAATAGACAGCATTATGGTAGTAATAGGGGACTTTAATACCTTACTTACATCAATGGATAGGTTTTCCAGACAGAAAATCAATAAGGAAATATCAGCCCTCAGTGACACATTAAACCAGATAGACTTAGATGTTTACAGAACATTCCACGCAAAAGCAACACAGTACACATTCTTCCCAGGTGCACATGGAACATTTTCCAGGATAGACTGTATGTTAGTCCAGAAAACAAGTCTTAACAAGTTTTAGAGGGCTGAAATAATATTGCACATCTTTTCTGACCACAATTGTAGGAAACTAGAAATCACATGAATACAACTGGAAAATACACAAAGATGTGGAGATTAAACAATGCTACAGAACAACAAATGTGTCAAAAAGGAAATCAAAGGAGAAATGAAAAAATACCTTGAGACAAATGAAAATGGAGCAACATACCAAAATAAATGAAATACAGCACAAGCAGGTATAAGAGAGTAGTTTATAGCAATAAATGCCTACCTCAAGAAACAAGAAAAGTCTCAAATAAATAACCTACCTTTATACCTTAAGGAACTAGAAAAAGAAAAGAAAACAAAAGAAAACAAAAGAAACCCAGAGTTAGTAGGAGGAAGGAAATACAAAGATTAAAGCAGAAATAAATAACAGAGATAAAAAGACAATGGAAAAGACCAATGAAAAGCTCAAAGCCAGTTCTTAGAGGAAAAAACAAAAATGAATTGACAAACCTTTAGCTAGACTCACCAAGAAAAAAAATAGAGGACTTAAATAAATTAAATCGGGAATGAAAAAGGAGATGTTACAACTGATACCACAGAGATACAAACTATTATGAACAATTATGCACTAACAAATTTGACAACCTAGAATAAATGGATAAATTCCTAGAAACATAGAAGCTACCCAGACTGAACCATGATGAAATAGAAAATCCGAACAGACTGGTTACTAGCAAGGAAGTGCAATCAGTAATCGAAAGCCTCCGAATAAACAAAAGTCCAGAACCACGGGTCTTCACTAGTGAATTCTACCAAACATTCGAATAATTAATACTAATCCTTGTCAAACTCTTCCAAAAAAACAGAAGAGGAATGAACCCTTTCAAACTCTTTTTACAAGGCCAGCAATTCTCTGATTCTAAAACCAGACAAGAATGACACAAGAAAGGAAAATTAGAGGCCAATATCCTTGATAAAAATAAACACAAAAATCCTCAACAAAATATTAGCAAACTGAATTCAATATACATTAAAATGATCATACACCATGATCAAGGGGGATTTATTCCAAAGATGCAAGAATGATTCAATATTCATAAGTCAGTTAATGTAATATACCACAAAGGAGACAAATCATATAATCATCTCAACAGATGCAGAAAAAGCAATGGAAAAAATTCAACATTCATTTATGATAAAAACAAAAAAGACTCTCAACAAAGCAAGTGTAGGAATGTATCTACACATAACAAAGGCTACATATGACAACCCACACCTAACCTCAAACTCAACAGTGAAAAGCTGAAAGCCTTTCCTTTAAAATTTGGAACAAGACAAGGATGTCCATTCTTGCCACTTTTATTCAACATAATATTGGAAGTCCTAGCCAGAGCAATTAGGCAAGAAAAAGAAATGAAAGGCATCCAAATTAGAAAGGAAGAAGTAAAACTGTCACTATTTATAGATGGCATAATGTTTCATATACAGAAAACCCTAAGGAGTCCATAAAAAAAAATGTTAGAGCTAATAAATTCAGTTAAGTTAAAGGATACAAAATCAATACACAAAAATCTGTTGTGTTTCTATACACTAATAATGAGCTATCAGAAAGAGAAATTATGACAATAATCCCATTTACAATCACATCAAAAAGAATGAAATACCTAGGAATAAATTTAACCAATAGGTTGAAGACTTGTATATTTGAAAACTGTAAGGCAATAATGAAAAGAAATTGAATAAGACACAAACCAATGGAAAGATATTCCATGCCCATGGGTTGGAAGATGTATATTGTTAAAATGTCCATATTAGCCAAAGCAATCAATCAACAGATTCAATACAATCCCTATAAAAATTCCAATGGCATTTTTTACAGAAATAGAGAAAATAATCCTAAAATTTGTATTGAACTATAAAAAGACCCCAAATAGCCAAAGCAATCTTGAGAAAAAAGTACAAAGCTGGAGCTATCATGCTCCCTGATTTCAAGCTTTATTATAAGACTATAGGAATTAAAACATTGTGGTACTGGCATAAAAACAGAAACATAGATCAATGGGCCAGAACAGAGAGCGCAGAATTAAACCCACAGATTTATGGTCAATTAATTTATGACAAAGGACCCAGAACACACAATGGGAAAAAAGACAGGCTCTTCAACAAGTGATGGTGGATGGCCACATGCAAAAGAGTGAAACTGGACCCCTTTCTTCCACCATACACAAAAAATAACTCAACATGAATTGAAGACTCCAATGAAAAACTTGAAACTATGCAACTCCTAGAAGAAAGCAAAGGTGGTAAGCTTCTTGACTTTGGTCTTGGCAATGATTTTTTCAGTCTGACACCAAAAGCAAAAACGACAAAAGCAAAAATAAACCGGTGGTACTACATCAAACTAAAAAAATTGTGCACAAGAAAAGAAACCATCAACAAAATGAAAGGGCTGAATAGGAGAAAATATTTTCAAATCATACATCCGATAAGGGGCTAATGCCCCAAATACATAAGGAACTCATACAACTCAATAGCAAAAAGCAAACGATCGGATTAAAAATGGGCAGAAGATCTGAAGAGACATTTTTCCAAAGAAGACATACAGATGCCAACAGGTACATGAAAAGATGCTTCACATCACTCATCATCAGGGAAATGCAAATCAAATCCAGAATGAGATATCATCTCACTCCTATTAGAATGGATATCATCCAAGAGATAAAAAACAACGAGCGTTGACAAAGATGTGGGGAAAAGGGAACCCTTGTGCATTGTTGCTGGGAATGCAAACTGGTGCAGCCGCTGTGGAAGACAGTGTGAAGGTTCCTCAAAAAATTAAAAACAGAACTACCATATATGATACAGCAATTCTGCTTCTGGGTATTTACCCAAAGAAAATGAAAAACACTAACTTGAAAAGATACACGCACCCCCATGTTCATTGCAGAATTATTTACGAAAGCCATGACATGGAAACAACCTAACTGTCCATCGATGGCTGAATGGATAAAGATGTGGTCACACACACACACGGAATACTATTCAGCCATAACAAAGAATGAAACCTTGCTATTTGTGACAACAGGGATGGACCTCAAGGGCATAATGCTGAATTAAATAAATCAGAGACAGGCAAACACCATATGATCTCTCCTACATGTGGAATCTAAACATACATAAACAGTTTTTTGAAAAAACAAGCTCATAGATACAGAGAACAGATTGGTGGTTGCCAGAGGTGGGGGAACGTGGGGGGTGGAAGAGATGAACTGGTTTTGTTTTTGTTTTTATAGTTTAAACAAACTGAATTTTAAAAATATCCATTTAACAACCAACCTCTAATTAAATCTATCCCTAAAGCTCCCCAAGGTAACAAAAGGGATCCCGCTGGTAATGCCCAGCTGCCTGGTAGAGCCCTGTCTCCATCCTGCCTTGAGATCTCCCGTGTATGCACAGCAGCCGACCCCCAATCCCTTCTCCCCTCACACCCAGCTTTCAGCCTCCTTGGCCACTGCCCGCCCCCCTCCTTCTACTCCCTTCTTTCCTCCACTGTGACAACTCTGCTCCTCCTTGAGTAACCCTGTCCCCTCTTGTTCCAGGACCACGGGATTTGTTTTTCTTCTCGTCACCCTGACTACACACAGAGGCCTGGGAAATGCTGAGCAGGCACAATTCCCCTTGTGAAGCTGGGAGGAGAGGACGTTCAGGTCCTTGTGTGTTAGTGATTGTTTTTCCGCCACACCCATCTGCACGTGTATGTGTGTGCCTGTTCACACACAAGCGTGCGTGCACACACACAATGGTTCAGCATGGAAGGCTGCAGTGGGTGTGGACAAGAGGAAACACACTCTCTAGGGGTCGCCTGACCTTCCAATCCACGTGGGGTGTGAGATGCTCAATGCCAGACACAAGTGTTCCATCCCCAGCTACGTGTCTAATTAGCATGGCCTACATAGCTGGGCGCTAATGAGTCCTTCCTGTCCAGCAGCCCGTGGTGCTTAACCTCAGCCCCGTTGACCTAGGAGAAAGTTGAGTGAGGCACAACGGTTCTGACACCCCATCCAGGAGGGCAGAGGCTAGCCTGGGAGAGGCTCGGCTCCCAGCATCCAGCTGCAGGGATGCCAAACCTCTCCCCAAACCTGGCAATGTGTCTCATCTGCCCCAAGTCGGACCCTGTCTACCGCCTCCGCTGGGCCACTCGGAGCCCTGTTCACGTTACCAAAGCTCGCTGAGGGCCAACCATGTGCAAGATAAGGCGCCTCGCAGACTTGCACAGGATCGGGGAACTGTTGGGGCACTTTCCAGGGGGCCTGCTTCTGCCACAGCCACAGAGAACGCACTCATCCAAGGGCCTTTCTCCTGGGTGCCGGCAGCCCCTCCCTCACCCTGGTCCAGCTGGAAGAGGCTGCAGGACAGTGCTTGAGAAAAGCCACGCTATTTTGTTTTTAATTTTGTGGCCCCTCAAACAGTGCTTTCAACATGATAGTTCTGATTAAATTCCTAAAGTATTTCCATTTGCCATTTTTCTCTATTTTCATACCCATCTGTGCCTTGAGGTTCAATTAAACCCCTAGGGATCAGCCACCATCAGTCCACAGGCCAAAACCTACCAGCCACCTGTTTCTATAAATAAAGTTTTATTGGGACACAGCCACACCCATTCATCCTCATAACATCCATGGCTGCCTCATGTGACAGTGGCAGAGCTAAGCAGATTCAGCAGAGACCTTTTGGTAAAATACTTACTATCTGGTCCTTTAGGAAAAAGTATGCTGACCTCTGACCTAAACTATACATGTGATTTATTTATCAATCATCAAATAACCATTGGGGATGTCTAATAAACTTTGGGTAAGCCATTCAACACCATCACTTGAAGAAATAAAAATGAAAATCCCAGAAGCTCAGGGTAAATCATGAAGAGCGTCAATTCCAAATCCACACATCTCTTTAAATTACACACACACACACACACACACACACACACACACACACACACATGCACACACGCATGCACACACACACACGAATACTTTCTCACAGAAAAAAATCAAACAGTACAATTAAAGATCCCTTTGAAAGCCAGCCCAATCCAGGCCACTCCACACTGGGGTAGTTTGCTGTAATTGCTTCCAGACTCCTTTCTAGATATGTACTTACAGATATGTAAATAGTGAATATATAGTTGTGGCGTTTTTACCTCTATGTGGTTTTTAGCCATAAATGTAGTGTATGTATTGTCCACACTTGGCTTTTTCACTTAACAATACATTTTGGGGATGCCTGGGTGGCTCAGTCAGTTGGGCATCCAACTTTGGCTCAGGTGAGGATCTCACGGTTTATGAGTTTGAGCCCTGCATCGGGCTCTGTGCTGACAGCTCGGAGCCCGGAGCCTGCTTCAGATTCTGTGTCTCCCTCTCTCTCTGCATCACCCCTGCTTGCTCTCTGTCTCTCTCTCAAAAATAATAAACATTAAAAAAATACACATCTTGGACATGTTTCCCAGACTGTACATACAGATCTACCTCATGTTTCTTAGCTGTCCAGAATATTCCAAGGTGTGGGCGTTGCAAACTCTAATCTCAGTGAATGCAAACATCAGGAGCGGTGGCTGCCCGAGCTCTCCTTCTTCCCAGGAGAATCAATAACCATCGGTCACCTCGGAAAGTGACCTTGAGCGGACAGACTGCAGGTCCCTGGCACACACCCCATTATGTGAAGAGACCTCCCGCCCTGAGGACCCCTGGGGCCTCATCTACAATAAGCACCCTTGTCAATGAGTCTTTGCACGACCCTCAGCCTCTCCTGGCAGAGCCCCTAAGATCCATGACTCCAAAAACCCCATTCAAAGAAGCTATTTGAAAGGAGAATCACTGTGAATTTAAATGACTTTCTCAGAAGCTTGACTTTTAAAAAAGGAAGATGAATCTGGCCCTTGCAAATAAAAAACAGATTGAGAAGCTGAGCTTCGTGGAGTGACTTAAACAGGCATTCAGAGCTGGCACCCTCTGGGAACAGTGCAGCAAAGGCAGCAGGCGTTCAGAACAGGCAGAACCTGGTGCTTGGCTCAAGAGCATCCTCCCCCACCTTTTCATCTCCTCCTCTTCCCCCTGCCTTCACCATCTCCCCACCTTCACCTCACCCCCTGGTTGCCAGCCCTCACTGAGCATTGCACCTACTGTGTGCCAGCCTGTACCTCCCACACCCTCACGTGGTTCCCAGTGATGCAGACAGTCCTGAAGCAAGGGACCGCGGTGTGCGGCTTGAGTCTGGCCAAAGAAAGGTCCCTGTGCCTAGAATGTGTGGCATAGGGACTGAAGGAGGGGCAGTAAGGGATGGGGGTGGGGGTTCCCCCAAGCAAAAGTCTGGTAGCAGGGGCATGAACCTCTCCCACCAGATGTATGCAATTTTTTTAAGTTATTTATTTATTTTGAGACAGAGAGGAAGAGAGAGAGAGAGTGGGGGAGGGGCAGAGAGCAAGAAGGGGACAGAGGATCTGAAGCAGGCTCTGTGCTGACAGCAGAGAGCCCGATGTGGGGCTCGAACTCACGAACCACGAGATCATGACCTAAGTTGAAGTTGGACGCTTTAATCGACTGAGCCACCCAGGCACCCCTGCAGTTTTCTTTTAAAAAAAAAAAAATCCACCTTGGCTGCTGGTGGAGAAGAGATCTTTCGGAGGCAGCCATCCATCTGTCCACTCTGCCCACCCACAGGCAGCCTGAGTAGCACTGGGTAAACACCTGGCCAAAGGAGCAAGGATCCCCCATGTGGCTGGGGCAGGTGCTGTGCAGGCCACAGGGCACAATGTGGCTGGGCAGTGGGCATTGCCTCTCCCCTGATGGTCCAGCCGTGGAGGCCAGACTGTCCCTCATGCAAAGTGCTCCGTCAACCCTCCCTTGGGCTAAGAAAGGGGCTCCAGGGAGTGCTAAGCTCTACCCCAGCTGAAATCACGAGGTGGCCAGGAATAGAGGACCTGCGTGAAAATCCCTCTGGACCCCTGACTGGCTGGAAGACCACACCCATGGGGTTGAACCTTGGGTTCCTCCTCATTAGCAGTTCTCTCGGCTTTGCCATGAGAACGTATGAGGTCACGCGGGAACGCACCCAACCCAGCGCCGGGCCCACCGGAGGTACCCAGCAGATGCCACTGCTGGCATACGCTAACATCTCATCAGCAGAACGAGTTCTCGGGCCTTGTTAACAAGCCGGGAAGCAGAGAAGCCTCTCTCCTGGAATCAAGCCCAGCCTGTCAGCCCCACACAGCTTCTGTGTCCCCATGTAGGTGCCAAGGGTGCTGGAAACCTTCCTTCCAACCATGAACGCATGTATAAATGGACAGCGTTCACCTGGACACATGGGTAGGCTGGAGCGAAGGAAGGAGGTCAGCCGAGTAAAGGAAAGAACTTTCATGCTTGGAAAGTTGCTACCAGAAGGAAAGGGACTTCTGTGTTAAGGGCACAGGCAACAGGCACCAAAAGCCTAATTCCTTTCCCACCCAATTTCCATTGAAAGGATTCCAACAGATATAAAAATGGGGTGGGGGCGTGGAGCCTGTATTCAGGGAGGAAAGCTGCTCAGGGTATAGCAGCAAAGCAGGTGCAGCCAGGGATCCCTGCAAACCCAGAGCAGCGGGCACAGGATGGGTGACCGGGCAGGCACTGGGAGGTCAGGGCACCTGGCAGACCTGAGTGCCCATGAAGGAGGTCCAAAGAGGCTTCGGTGGACACTGGGGGGTCAATCCCATGGAGTGATCTCTACACATAGGCACCGATACATCTCACAACATAGCTTCAGCGTCTATAAAGCAAACGATTAGAGCAATAGGAGACTTGAGAGATCCCCAGTCATAAAGGTTTTAACACTTTTTAAATGAACAAATTATGCAAGCAAAGTTAAATGAGAATATCAAAGATTTGACTAATTAAACTCTGCACTCTCTCGTATACCTTTGAACTCAACAAATAGAATATAGTTTTCTCAATCACTCATAGAATAGTTAGAAAAATAGGCTTATATTTCACTATGGGAAAAAAAAAAACCTCAGAGAAGTCATTATCTAACAGAATGCAATAAAAATACAATCTAAGGAAAAAAGAGAGAGATTAAAATGCTGGCTACAGCATTGTTTTTAATAGAACAAAAAAAAAGGTGGAAAAATATAAATTCCCATCAGTACCAGAAGGTTTAATTAAGTTTTGGTCCATCCAAGCACTGGAATCTTACGCAATTGTTGGAAAGAATCATCCCATTCATTGAATACAGAGTTTCTGAAGAAGAGAATGGGAACTGGCAAGAAAAGCAATAAATTGATGGGATATGACTAAGAATGTTCCAGAATTGAAGAAATACATGATTTTTTTTAATGTTTATTTATTTTTGAGACAGAGAAAGACAGAGCATGAATGGGGGAGGGTCAGAGAGAGAGGGAGACACAGAATCTGAAACAGGCTCCAGGCTCTGAGCTGTCAGCACAGAGCCCGACGCGGGGCTCGAACCCACAGACTGCGAGATCATGACCTGAGCCAAAGTCGCATGCTCAACCAACTGAGCCACCCAGGCACCCCATACATGACTTCTTATACTGAAAATGTATACACACTGCTAAGCAGGGTAAAAATTAAAAAAAAAAAAATTCACCCATCTTGGTACAACCAAAACCAAAACCAAAAATCTTAAAGTTTACCTGAAAGAAAAGACAGATTATCTACCAACAGTTTGACCCATAGCAGACATCTTAGCATCAAGAGATGCCCAGGGCACCTGGGTAGCTCAGTTGGTTAGATGTCCGAGTTTGGCTTAGGTCATGATCTCACAGTTTCTGAGTTTGAGCCCCGCATTGGGCTGTGTTGACAGCTCAGAGCCTGGAGCCCACTTTGAATTCTCTGTCTCCCTCTCTCTCTCTGTCTCTGGCCCGTCCCCACTTGCACTCCCTCTCAAGACAAACAAACAAACATACAGAGATCTATTTGAGAGAGAGAGAGAGAGAGAGAGATGCCCAGAAGACAGTGAAGGAGAATTTATTTTGTCTAAGTGCTATAGGTAAATAGAAGTCATTCTATTTTTTTAATGAAAAACTAAAAAAATAAAAACATGGGTCTTTTATTGAAAAAACTACACAAGGATACATTTCTGCAGGAAAAATGAACCCAGAGAGAAGCAGGATTTAAAAAACACAAATATTGATAGAAATGTGTCAGCAAACTGAATTAACTATTGACTCTATCTATTGACAATACTTGTTTTGTATTAAGCTCAAAAAAATCCTCAACTATAACAAGGAGGAAGATACAGGGACAGACTATTCGGTGTGCAGTTCCCGCAGGTGAAGATCCTTGACTGTTTTGAAGGACAACAGAGATGATAACTTTCGACATGCTAAAAAATGTATAGTTAAATATGTACATTAACATTTTAAGGGTACTCAAAGGATAGGAAAAAAATCTATCGTTTTCGAATCAACAGAGGGAAAAAAAAGAAATAAAACATCGATTATATTGAGCACAAGAAAGGAAAGAAGTAAACAGAAGCCACAAATGAGGTGATAGAAATAAATCCCAAATATCAGTGATGACGATAAATGGTAAGGGATTAAGCCCATCTAACATTTAGCCATGCTTCCTATATGCCAAGCCATGGCCTAAGCATTTTACATGTACCATCTCATTTAATCCTCAAAACAAGCCCATGGCCAGGAACAGTTATTTTTTTTTTTTTAAGTTTATTTTTGAGAGGGAAAGGGCAGGGGAGGGGCAGAGAGAGAGGGAGACGGAGAATCCCAAGAAGGCTCCGTGCAGAGTCCAATGCGGGGGTCGATCTCACGAATCGTGAGATCATGACCTGAGCCGAAGTCAAACGCTTAACTGACTGAACCACCCAGGCACCCCTTATATACAAAGATTTTTCAAATAATATATTAGAGATTTTTTAGAGATTTGTGACAATTTGAAAAATCTCCCAGATGAACCACCATGCAGCCTCTAGATACCAAAAACATTAAGGAAAAGTGAGGTACTATAACATACATACAAAATATGTTCATCGACTATTTATGTTATCAGTAAGCCTTCCGCTAAACAGTAAGCTATTAGCAAAGTTTTGAGGGAGTCAAAAGTTATACTGAATATTCGGCATGGGTGTAGGTGCCCCTAACTCCTGCACTGTCCAAGGGTCAACTCTAAAGCAAACAGTGGCAGTCACGAAGATAGTGAACAAATCTTGCAGAGTGGAAGATTTTAACAGGTCTCATTTATAAATGGAAAAGATCAAGCCACTAACAAAAACTAGCAAGGATACAGACATTTTGAAAAAGCACTGTTTCAAGATTGATTTTATATACACATGTGTGTGAGTGTACATATATATATACGGAACATACAGATATATATATAGTGTGTGCAGTGTATATATGTGTATATATATATATATATTTGTGTGTGTGTGTATATATTCCTTTAGCCATCAAATAGAGAAGATACGTTATTTTCAAATACAAGTAAAACATGTATAAAAACAGACTGCATACCAGGTTCAAATCTATTGCAAGGAACTAATACAAGAGAGGTCACATTCTCTAGCCTCGATGTACTTAAATTTAAAATGAGTGATAAGTTCCACCTTTCAGACATTCTAAGATGTACTGTTTCACATCATCTCTGAAACCAAGATACAGCTTACGATTGACAGGATGTTAGAAGTGGCCGATTTTTTTCTTTTCTTTGTGGAACATAAAATAAGGGTATGAGTTACAGTCAAGATCATTTCGATTTCAAGAAAATATTGTCATTTTTATCAAATGTATGGGATGCAATCGTATCTAACTAGAAATTAACAACAAGAGGAAAATGAAAAAGCTATGAAATACTCAAAGAGGAGATAAAAATAGCAATTTTCGGCTAGGAAAAATTATGATGGTAACAACGTGCACACACCAAAATGTATGGAATGTGGCCAGAACTGTACTCAAAGGAAGTTTTATTGCTTTAAGTGTTCCACTCTTAAAGAAAAAAATAATAAATGGCCTAGACGTTTAACTTAAAAAATTAGAGAAAGAGCAAGATAATAAACCTCAAAAGGGGATTAAAGATGACAGGAGGAAGTACTGATTTTTAGGAATTCAATAGCAGCATGAATAAATAAACTCAACAGCTGTTGCTCTGAAAGGGTCAATAAAATATATAAATCTCTGGCAAAGTCCAATCAAGAAAAGAAAGAGGAGAAAAGCATTCATGGGAAAGAGATATAACCAGAAATGCAAAAAAATTATTAAAATATAAGAATGCCACATGGAATTTTTATGCTAATAAGTTTTAAGATCTTGATTAAACGTATGATAGTCTAGGGAAGCAGAAGTTATACAAACCGATTTAAGAAGTAGAAAAGCCAACTAGAAAGTAAGTGTGGAAAACAATCATCCCTACCCCCAGAGGCATAGTCCTCAGACAGATTTCACCAGAAAATTTCAAACCTTCAAGGAACTGAAATTTTCTATGCTATTTAAAATGTTCCAGAGGATAAAGAAAGGAGAAAAACTTCCTAATTAATTTTATGAATAACGCATAACCCTGGTACCAAAACCTGCCAAAGATGAAACAAAAATAAAATCACAGACTAATCTTGCTTGTCACTCTAGATGTAAAAACCCTAAATAAAAGATTATGGCAGACATGTAGCCCCCTCCCCATCATCATCACCCCCAGCTCCAAATGCATGGAAATGCTGGATGGAACACAAAATAAAATAATTAAATACATAATTGACCTTGAAGGAAAGAAAAGGAAATCCTCAGGTGCAAAAAATGAAGAGATGTGAGAGCTGGAGGCATAAACTGTCAGCTGGTGCCCCAGAGGCCTTGAGCGACAGATGGCAGACCCCAGAGGTCAGGACGGGGTGCCAGTGTCCACAAGGGACAGGGATCCAGCCTGGGCTCTCGTCCCTCTTGTGACAAGGTGACAAGGAGTAGGAAGGGAGGTCCTGCACAAAACTCAGTCTCTAGAAAGCATCCCATTCAGTGAAATGGGGGTGGGAACACTCAACCCTACTCTGGGGACACACAAAGAATCTTGGGGGGGTGGGCAGTTTCCAGAAAGAATGGAAGTCCCAACCTTGCCCATGGCCATGGAGTCCAGATTTACACTATCTGTGTGGTGTAGAATCCACACATATAGAAATGATGGGAAAAATGGGTCCCAACTGATGTATCCACGGGATTCTCAGCAGAAACAATTTTTGAAATGTTCTGAAGCAACACTTTTACGACTCAGGAAGCACAAGGCTACCATAAAAAAAAAAAAAATCACCAATCTTAAATTAGTTTGGATAATTTTTGTTTCCTTAGAATATCATATAGAAATTATAATCTGCTCAAGGAAATGATCCAGGGAGGAAAATCAGCTGAAAACAATAAGGACTAGCAGCACTCTATGAACCTGTGAAAAGGAAAAACCCGAAAAGATAATATAATTATGTTCTCGATTATTGAGTACAAGGACTAAAAACAATGAAAGAACAGGAAACTACAAACACAAGCACAGAGGTCTTAAAAATCTCCATAGAATTTCTAGAAGTAAAAAAAAAAAAAAAAAAAAAAAGAGCAATTGAAATTAAAAATACAATACAAGAGTTTAATAACAGATTAATTAGTAAGCCAAGAGATGCAGTGAACGAGACATAAATCTCACAAAACCACCCAGCACACATTCAGGGAAAATATGACATCGAGGTTCCAAGGAAGAGAATAAAATGAGAAGGTCCAAAATAATACTAATGATGATGGAGACTGGCAGAAATGCATCCCCAGGGACTGAAGCAAAGTCAGATCCATCTAGAAAACTTACAATCATGATCTGTAGGTAAACATGTTAGTGTCAATGCAGGGTCTCTGGAGCATTTCAAGGAACACTAGTAACTAAGACTCGCATAGAGCTGACCACGTGCCAGGACCTATTTTAATCACTTTACATATATTAACTCCTTTAATTATCACAACAACCTAAGAGTTTAGTAATATTACCATGCCAATCTATAGGTGAGAACACTGAGAAATGGAGAGTTTAAGTGATTTTGCTCAACTAATAAGCACTGAAGTAGAGTCAAATCCATGCAGATATCTGTAGAGTCCATGTTCTTACCTGTCATGCCACACTGTCCCTCATGCATGTGGCTGGCATCTCAAAGGCTAACATTGAGAATAAAGGAAAGGACCTATTTGAAGAGAGGATGACTGAAAACTTTTCAAAACTTGAGACAGCCATAAGATTGAATAAATAAGTGTTCAACTCCCAAGCAGGGGAAATAAAATTATATACCTAGATATATCTGAGTGAAGATGAGGAATATCAAAACAAAGAGAAAATCACAAAAGCATCTAGAAAGATATTATCCATGAAGGACTGGTAGACCAACTCCAGGCTCCTCTGACAAATAGTAGAGACCAGAAAACAACAAATGAGGTCTTCCAAAGACTAAAGGAAAACACTTACCATCCCGGAGTTCTAGACCCAGCTCAACCAATCAGGGCAAAATCATATTGAAAAGAACAAAGTCCAAGAGCGTTTCCACAGTCTTGCCTGAAAGAACTATGAAATACTTTTCGTAGTATCCATTCTGAGAAGCAGTTGGAAACAGAACCCAGAGAGAAGGGACAGGATGTAATCAGCAAGCGTGAGCAAAGACCCTGGAAAACAGCTGTCAACCTAAATAACCATTAATTGTAAATAATAACACAGTAATAATGATAAAGATTGGGGAGTTTATTAATGTAGTGCTAAAACTAGACAAAAGACATGAGATGGGAATATGATCAGAATTGACGTGTTCTGTGATCATTGTGTTGTAATGGACGAAGGCAGAAATCTTGGTTCTATTCATACTGTATTAAGTCAAGTATGCACATTAAAAATGTAAAAGTAGTCACTGAAAGAATAAAAAATAGAACGTGTAGCTTCCAAATCAGTAGAGGGAGCAAAGTGGCTGGGGCGGGAAAGTACAATTAATCCTTGAGAAAGCAGAAAATATTTTTTAAGTTTTTATTTAAGTTCCAGTTAACATACAGTGTAATATTAGCTTCAGGTGTACAATTTAGTGATTCAACACTTACATACATGCTCATCAAAACAAGTGCCGTCCTTAACCCCCATCACCTATTTAACCCATCCCCCCACCCACCTCCCCGCTGGTAACCATCAGTTCGTTCTCTACAGTTAAGAGTCTGTTTCTTAGCCTCTCTCTCTCTTTTCTTCCCTTTGCTCATTTGTTTTGTTTCTTAACTTCCACATACGAGTGAAATCATACAGTATTTGTCTTACTCTGACTTATTGCACTTAGCATGATACTCTCTAGCTCCATCCATGTCATTGCAAATGGCAAGATTTCATTCTTTTTTATGGCTGTGCAATAATATGTCCATTGACTGATGAATGGATAAAGAAGACGTGGTATATATGTAAAATGGAATATTACTCAGAAAATTTTTTTTTTTTTTAAATTTTTTTTTGAACGTTTATTTATTTTTGGGACAGAGAGAGACATCATGAACGGGGGAGGGGCAGAGAGAGAGGGAGACACAGAATCGGAAACAGGCTCCAGGCTCTGAGCCATCAGCCCAGAGCCCGACGCGGGGCTCGAACTCACGGACCGCGAGATCGTGACCTGGCTGAAGTCGGACGCTTAACCGACTGCGCCACCCAGGCGCCCCGAAAATATTTTTTAAAAAAGAAGAAAAAATGAAAAATCAAGGAAAGTAGAAAACACAAAAGAAAGCAAAAGAATGCAAATACACCAGTAACCATGAAAAAAAGATTAACTCGCTGTGAGAGACCCTTCCAAAACATGATGCAGAAGTGCTGAAAGTCAAGAGATACTAAAAAGATATATCATGTAAATTACAAAGCAAAGGTTGTTTTTGTAAGAGTAATATAAGGCAAAATAGAATGGAAGGCAAAAAAGCATCAATAGGGATTAAAAGAGTCATTACACAAAGAAAAAAGGAATAATTCACTAACAAAATATAACAATCTTGAACCTATACACAACTAACAATATAGCTTTTAAAAAATATGGAGTAAAAGTTGATAAGATTACAAAAAAGAATTAACAAATTCATAATCACAGTGGGAAATTTTAATACCTCTCACTATGAAATTGACAAATTAAGCATCAAAAAGTAAGGATATAAAAAGATACAAACAATGCAAGTAACAAGACTGAGCTAAAGATTGGATATAGGTATATATAGATGATATAGATGGGATTCTACACCCAACAATTAGAGGGTATGTATCATTTCAAATATAATAATAATAATAATAATAATAATAAAGCCCATATAGTAACCAGGACACGAAACAGTTCTCAATTAAAATTAAATAATCAAAAGAAAAAAGAAAAAAAGAAAATTAAAGAGTTAATAGCAGGCAAATGACAATCTCTGAGTACAATGCAATAAAACTGAAAAGCAGAAAAGGAAAAACTGCCCCTGAAATGTTTAAGAGCCTCAATAATTCATGAGTCAAAGAGTCACAAAGGAAATTATAAAACTTCTGGCTATTAAACAGCAGTATAATAAAATAATTATGTACCCCAACAAATTAAGATTAATCCAGAAATGCATACAGAATTGCTCAATATTAGAATATCTATTGGTACCACTTATTACATCAATAGGTCAAAGGGGAAGAACCACGTTTATCTCCATAGAGAGATCAAATAAATTTGGGGGGAAGGAGTCCTTGATTATTTATAAACACAAATGTACATGGGATATTTTTTTAAGTTCTAAAAATCGTATTCCATAGACAGCATCATAATTAATGTTGAAACATTAATGTCAGGAATAGAACAAGGGAAACCTGCTAGTATTTCATATTATCCTGGGAATACTTGCCAATTCAACTAGATAGAAAAATTAAATAAAAACACGAATAAAAAAGCAGAAAGGAGTAAATCTTCATGACCTTGGGTTAGGAAAGGACTTTTCAGGCACAATAACAAAGACACAAGCAACAAAAGAAAAAAATAGGTGAGTCAGACTTCATCAGAAATTAAAAACTTATGCGCTGCAAATGATACCATCAAGAAAGTGATAAGACAATACACAAAATGGGATAAAATATTTGCAAATCATACATCTGATAAGGAACTTGTATCCAGAATATACAAAAGAACTCTTACAATTCCATAACTTAAAAAACAAAATCAATTTACGGGCAAAGGATCTGAATAGACATTTTCCAAAGACGTACAAATGACCAATAAGCATGTGAAAAGACATTCCACATCATGTCTCATTAGGAAAATGCAAATCAAAACTATAGTGAAATCAAATACTAAACACAAATCAAATACTACTTCACACTCTCTACGATGGCTAGGAACAAAAGGACAGACAATAATAAGTATTGGTGAGGAGATGAAGAAAAGTAGAACACCAGTACAGTGCTGGTGGAAATGTAAAGTGGTGTAGCCATTTTGGAAAACAATCCTCCAAAGGCCAAGCATAGACTTACCAAGTGACCCAGAAATTCTGCTCCTCTCTACGTACCCAAGAGAAACAAAAGCATATGTTCACAAAAACCTTATACATAAATGTGTGCCTGGCAGTTTTACTAATAATAGCCAAAAAGTGGGAACAACCCAAATGTTCATCAATAGATGAAAGGATAAAATAATTGTGGTGAAATATTATTCAGCCATGAAAAGGAATAAAGTACCACACCCATGGATGAACCTGGGAACCATTAAGCTAAGTGAAAAAAAAAAAAAAAGCTGAAAAAAGAGAAAAAGACCACATATTACATGACTCTATTTACATGAAATGCCCAGAATAGACAAATTTATAGGGACAGAAAGTGGAAGAGGGGTTGCCTAGGCCTGGGGAGGTATAAGTAGGGAGTGACTGCTAACATGGACAGAGTTTCCTTTTGTGGTGATGGTTGCACACTTCTGTGAACATGGTGAAAAGCACTGAATTATTCACTTTAAATGGGTGAATGGGGGGGCACCTGGGTAGCTCAGTCAGTTGGGCATCCGACTTCCGCTCAGTTCATAATCTCACGGTTCATGGGTTTGAGCCCCGCACCAGACTCTGTGCTGACAGCTCAGAGCCTGGAGCCTGCTTTGGATTCTGTGTCTCCCTCTCTCTCTGCCCCTCCCCTGCTTGCGCTCTGTCTCTCTCTCAAAAATAAACATTTTAAAAAATCTTAAAAATAAGTGAATGGGTGAATGGTATGGTATGTGATTATATCTCAATAAAGTCAGAGTGGGTGGAGAGAGAGAGAGAGAGAACTCCCAGATTCCAGTCGCCATATTGGTACCGCTAGTCTGCCTTCTTGGCTCTCTCCAGAGCTCAAGTGTCTGTGCTCCCGGAGCCAATTCCTCTACTTTCACCAAATTCAATGCTCTCTCTTACCTTCTCGAGGACTTCACTCTGGAAAGTCTCTCCTCTCCTTCTTACAGATTTTTCCACCTTCTATTGGATCATTCCCATCATCATGAAATCATGCTGTGATTTCCCCCATCCTAAAAGCAATAACAAACCCTCTCGGCACCCCCTTCCCTCAGCAGCTACCTTTCCATTTCTTTGCCCTCCTTTGCAGCAAAGCATCTTGTTACCATATTCACAGTCTCATCTCTTCCCATTCTCTCATAGCCCCACTTAGATCAGCACTCCACCAAAGCCATTTTTCCTAGGCCACACTGTTGAATCCATTGGTCAACCACTGGTCCTCATCTTACCTGACCTGCCACCAGCATTTGACACAGATGACCATGCACTCCTCCATGAAGCACTTTCCTCACCTGGCTTCTAGGACGCCATACTCATACTCTCCTGCTCTCTTCCTACCTCACTGGTCACTTCTGGACCTCTGTTCCTGGTCCCTCTTCATCAACCTGACTTTTTCCTGTCGGAATATTCTAGGTGTCAGCTATTGGTCCTATTTTCTTCTCTTTCTGCACTCACTCCTTTATGTATCTCAATCAGTCTTGTGGCTTCAAAAACCGTGTGCTGCTGGTTCCCAAATTTACATCTCCAGCTCTAACCTCTCTCGAGAGCTCCGCCCTCGTATATCCAACCAAACATCTAACATCTGCAGTTGCATGTGTGTTAGACATCTCAAATATCGTCTATCGTTAACTGAACTTCTGGTCTAAACCCCTCCAACACCAGTTTTGCCCACCGTCTTTCCCAGCTCAGCTGGGGGTGACTTCATCTTTCCAGGTGCTCAGACCAAAAGCTTTCTTCACAACGCATCTAATCCATGGGGAAATCCTGCCTTCAAAATAGATCTGGAATCTTACCTATTTGCTCCACGATACTGCCACCATCTTGGCTCAGACCATCATCTCTCACTGCCCCTCAGCATGGCAGTGAAAAAAGTGATCCTCTTGAAACCCAAGTCGATCATGGCACTCCTCTGTCCAAAACCCCGCAGTAGCTCCTCACCTCACTGCAAGTAAAGCCAGATTACTTACCTTGCCCTACAAGGCCCAAATCTTCGGCCTTCTCCCCATTCCCTCCCACCCCTACCTCTGTGGCCTCATTCCCAGCTGCTCTTGCCCTCCCTCTCTCCACTTCTTTTCTCTTCCTTACTCCTGCTTAAGACCTTTCACTAAGTGCCTCCCTGCCTGGCAGATGTTCTCCTAGATTAGGATTTCTTAACCTTGGCACGATCAACATTTGGGGCCAGACAATTCTTTGTTGTGGGAACTGTCTTGTACATTGTAGGATGTTCAGCAGCATCCCTGACCTGTACCCACTAGATGCCAGTAGCACCCCCCAACTTCCCCTGAGGCACAGCTGCCCCAGGTTGAGAACCGCTGGTCTGGGTCATCTGTGTGGTCCATGCCAACATTCCCCTCAAATCTCATCTTTGCTCATGCCTCACCTTCACAATGGTGACCACCCCCCTGCCGCCCCTCCACTTCCAATCCCCCTTACCCTGCTTGGCTTTTCAAAGTAACTAGCATGGTGACTTCATAGGAGCTGAGATCTTCCTCTGCTGTTTCCTGGTGTATACCCAATGCCTAGAACAGTGCCTGCCACACAGTTGGCTCTCGAGAAATATGTGTTGAACAAATGGCTCACGAGACTCCATATGGCAAAACATAACAAACAAATGTGTTAAAAGGCCAGTTTATCTACAAAAGTGTCCTAAGTTTATCTATAAATGAAGCACAATCCCAACACATATCTCTATGGGGTATTATTTGAAACTTGACCCAATACTTCTAAAGAGCACCTGAAACAATGAAAATGTGATATCACACAAGAATAAGGGGAGAACGCTTGCCCTCTAAGATATTAAAAAGGTGTGCATATGATACATTAATCGATGTATGGGTTCTGGTCCTAGAATAGGCAGAGTAAAACAGAAGAGTCCAGAAATGGCCCCAGGAAATATAAAAATTAAGCAAACGAGGAAGCTGGCATTTGAAAATCAGTCGGCAAAGGGTGAGTGCCCCATAAATGGTACTGTGATAGTTGGCTGGCCATTTTACACCTGTAGTATACATGTTATGCAGAAATATAGAGGTAGTAATCCATGGCAGGGAAGTGGCTCGAAGAGTCCTAGGTGGTTGCCTCTGGGGAGCAGGACTGGGAGACGTGGTAAAGGACGAAGCGGAGAAGTCCTGGGTTTATTATAAGCCTTTCCTTACGTATGCTTTTAAAACGATGTAGATGTATTACTTTGATGAAAATTCAATATTTTTTAAAAAGCAATCAGCATGCCCCTCTTTAACCTACCAAATTGACAAAGACTTAAAAAATGAAGATTCGCTGGTGTGAAAACGGCACACTCGTGCACCGCTCGGTCTTTCTGGAAGGTGATTTGTAGGGAAATATTAAGAGTCTTAAAACCAAGCATACCCTTTGAGCCAACAATTCTACCTCGAGAAATTTATCCTGAAGTGAC
The DNA here is from genome assembly GCF_018350155.1 of Leopardus geoffroyi. Lineage (NCBI taxonomy): Eukaryota > Metazoa > Chordata > Mammalia > Carnivora > Felidae > Leopardus > Leopardus geoffroyi. The sequence continues at coordinate 19,589,618 of NC_059335.1, forward strand.
ACAAAGGAATACAGCAAGAATGTTCGCTTCAACATTCTTTAAAGTCGAAAAACAAAAATGAAAACCACTAAAATGTCCAAAGGGGAACTGTTTATGTAAATCATGATAAATTCCTACGAAGCAATGTTGTGCAGGTGTCACAAGCAGGATGGAAATAGATCCATTACCCCGGAAAGGCGTTTGTGATATATAAAGTGATTAAACAGGTTATGCGCATAGGCATAAAAATTATTGCATTTTTATAAAATGAATAGGACTTATGGGTTTATGTACAGAAAGAGATATAAACATAAGATATTCCCTCTCTGTAACAATGTATGGGAACCCCGGTTCCAGAAAATGCACTGAGTGGGTGGTGAGACTTTTATTTTCTTATTTTTACTTTTTTTTTTTTTTAATCTTATTTTTACTCTTGTTAAAGCATTGCTGCAGGGGTTTTCTAGGACTAGTGAAGGTGGAGACAGGAACGCTGAGGTGAGGTCCTCAGAGGTAGGGTAAGGGTCCACATGGACTTCTCTGCTACCCACGCATCCAGAGAGCCCCAAGCTGAGTGGCCCGACTGGGCAAGGCTAAGCTTGCCAGAATCCAACCATACTTAGGGCCCAGCCAGCAGCCCAGATGCCCAAACCCCAACGGCGAGGACCTCCTTCCCAGCAGATGACGGGGGAAGGACAGAGGCCACATCTGGGCAGGCCACCGCTGCCTACAGGCCCCATCTCTGCAGCCATGGCCTGTGGTCTTGACAGTTCCTGTAACTTTCCAGGGCTCTGGCCCTCACCCTCCAGAGGGAAGACTGGCCACCTTGCCAATAAAGTTCTGGAGTGCAAATCCCTCCAGGCCAGAAGCCAGATGCAGTTCACAGATAACACTGTTTGGTCAGTGTGAGACTTTGATTTTAAATTCTGAATTAGTCTCCATACTCTAAAGGAATAGATTTTACACAAAAATCTGCCTGTTTCAGGTTGCCTGGGAGGCTCAGTCAGTTGAGCCTCTGACTTCAGCTCAGGACACGATCTCATGTTTTGGGAGTTTGAGCACCGCATGGGGCTCGGCACTGACAGCGTGGAGCCTGCTTGGGATTCTCTCTGTCCCTCTCTCTCTCTCTGCCCCTCCCCTGCTTGTGTGTGCACACATGTGTGCTTTCTCTCTCTCAAAATAAATAAATAAGCTTAAATTTTTTTAAAAAAATCTGCCTGTTCTTGAATATTCAAAGATCTGGCCACCCTGGGCCCCCACCCCTTCCTGCTAGGACAGCTGGAACTGAGGTGTAATGCCCCCTTCCAAGGGGTAAGGTTCCTGGAGTCCTAGACGGCACCTCTCTGTTGCCGTGAGTCCTGGCAGCAGTGGGGGACGAATCTCCCACAGGTGCTGCTCCATGTCTGGGCTGCCTCCTGCTCTCTGCTCACCTTACCAGGCCCTTCCTCCCTCCCACCATCAGCTGTGGGAACCAGTCCCCACAACCCAGTGTCCTCAACCTGTTATGCCATGCCCCTTTGGGACATCAGAGTTTTTTCACAGAAAATCCCTCCAAATCTGCCCCCAACTCAGAGCTGCTGTTCAAACCCTACTCAGGGGGACCAGGACGGAGGCCAAGACCCGGTCAGCAACTCACCCAGCCTTGGGTTCAAGAAGGCGACAAGGGGCAGAAAGAACAATGCTGGTCCTTGGGGACTCTGATTCCAGCAGAAGAGACCCACCTGGCAGAGGCTTAGTGTAGGAAATCCAAAATCCCTAAGAGCCAGTGCTGTGGGCTGAGTTCCCTGGGGAGGGTTCTGGGGAGACCCCTGTGGGAAGTGAGGAGGGCAGGAGTGAGCAGAGGGAAACACAATGAGACCTCAGCTGGTCCACAGGGTGCTCTGGGGCTGGAGGACACAGGATGGGGTGTAATCTTGGACAAGGAGTCCCCCACCCCAGGCCAAGGGCCAGGCTTATTGGGGGTGGGTACTGCGGGGGGAGCGGGAGCAGGAGATTTTCCCAGCAGCCCCGCGGTTATCAGGCAGTGCGAGAAGGTTGCCCCATGGGAAAGGCCGGGAGGTCTCCCAGAGACTCACTCCCTCCCGAAAGGCCTCGCAGAAAAGGGCTAGAGACTCAAGACAGGAGAGTGCACTGAAAATTCAGTCACATCCCCGGCATTTATTTGAAACAGAACATTAATTCTGACTGTCATTAGAGTCCATTTCAATTCTGTAATAACATAAAAAGTTAAGAGTCTAATTTATTCATACAAATCTTGTTAGCATCCAATTTCCACATAATGTAACATATTCCTTAAAAAGCTGACAAAGCAGGAGAAATTAAAAACGTAAAAGAAGACATCCATGGCGCTCATTGCCACAGAGCCAAAGGTGAGGAGGAGGAGGACAGCAGGGTGGCCCCAGAAAGGGCTGGGAGCTTGAAACAAGACTCAGCTGAGGAGGCAGGCTGTGGCTCCCATCACACCCTGGGCGGCCCCCCCCAAGGGCTATGGGGCCCCCACCACCACCTCCCCAGCCACCAGGCTGTCCCGAAGGCCTGGCCCTGTCCTGCCGGCTGCAACAGACAGCTCCCTCACACTTTCCTCAGCAAATCCATCCTCGAGAGCCCGTAACTCCTCTTAATTACACGTCTGCGGTGTTTGCATTAGATAGCTGTCACCCTGTAATTTACCCGTACATGGGTTTTAATTGTACATTAATCTTTCTTACATGCCACTCCTCTGCTAGAATCTGTAAGAGCAGCACTTTGGGCCATTTTGTTTATTCCCCAACCAAAAATAGCTGATGAAATGCAATTGTGGAGTGTCCCTCCCCTTCTTTTCCAGGATTACCTGCTGTGTGCTGGGGCTGGAGAGAGGCTCCTGTCACCTGCAGGCTGCCTTTAAACACAATATTGGACTGTTTCGTGGCCGACATCAATTTCAGAGGAAAGGTCACAAGCAACAAGCAATCTTACAATCACCTGCCATGTGCTTCCTGGGCGCCCCTGCTCACATCCTTTCTCTCAAGCTCCAGGCTGCTGGGCTGGGTGCTGGAAGCGCGCCTGGGGACCGTGCTCACAAGAGAGGATGGAGGGCAACGTGTGAACCTAAGGAATCCACCAGCATGGAGGTTCCAAGGTCACTTGGAGAACCACGAAGGAGAACTATAAATTACAAAGCCCTGGATGGCTGCCAGGGCCCCAGGAAGCTACATTTAGCATACCATTCTCTCAGCAGCAGGAGGAAGGCTCAGCTCCCTTTCGGAAGGAATTTGAATGGAATTT